>NC_048302.1:80281387-80606043 GCF_013100865.1 Trachemys scripta elegans | reverse complement strand
CCATTACAAACGTTGACTCTATCTCCCCTTGTAAGTACTCTCACACTTCTTATCACACTGTCTGTACTCGGCTAGCTTGATTATCAAATTAAGAGAAAAAAAAGTTTTTTTTTTTTTTTCTCTCAGAGTTGGTAAGACAACTCCCACCTGTTTATGCTCTCTGTATGTGTGTATATATATCTCCTCATTATATGTTCCATTCTATATGCATCCGAAGAAGTGGGCTGTAGTCCACGAAAGCTTATGCTCTAATAAATTTGTTAGTCTCTAAGGTGCCACAAGTACTCCTGTTCTTCTTTTTGCGGATACAGACTAACATGGCTGTTACTCTGAAACCTGTTGAAACTTGGGGAACTAAAAATCAGTTTTTCTGTCTGTACTGTCAAGCAGGGGGCATACCGAGGCCACTCAGAGCACATCTTAGTTCAACATACCTTAATATATCTTTAAATTTGACTAAGGAAAAGATTTGTATTGCAGTCCTGGGTCTGAGTAACATTTTAGTAAAGTTGTAATGTCTCTCCCTGAATTTCTCTCTTAACCAGGAGACAGTCAGGCTTCTAGGGTCAGACAGAGTGGAGCTGGGGGTGGTATCCAGTCTCAGGCTCAGAACAATTCAGCATACTTTTCAAGCGGTCTAGGGAAAGGATTTATGGCACTGTCCTGGGTCCCAGGATATTTGTAATAAAGTTGCAGCATCCCTGCCTCCATCTCCATTTCACGCTGACAGGCAAACAGGGGACAAGGGTTCAAATCTCCTTTGGATCAAAGAACTATATTCTAGCTCAGGATTTTGTCCATTTCTATAATTATTCTTCCAAGACATGGAAGCTTGTACTAGTAAATTTCTCATGCAGCATGAATTCCAGCTCGTCCTTGAGGTTTAGCAGATGTGCAAATTTGTTAGGGCCACCTTCCTAGCTCATTAAACCTCTCCATTCATTGATATATAATGCTGTGACCAGTCTCATAAAAATCTCCTTGGCATTGTTTGAGGGATCCAGTACTGCTGAATCGAAAAGCCACTTCTTTTTTCCATTCTGGTATTTGAAATACACCAATATGCTCGATAGGTGATCCAGTATTAAAGAAAGAAAAGTAAAACTGGCAACAGGAGAAAATTATCCCCACCCTTCACCTTCTCACATTATAAACAGTTTAATTTGTGAAAAATACTATTACATGTATCTCACTATTGTATGTGTGTCTGATCCTTCCTCATGAGTAGCAAGGGGGCTTTCTGAGAACCAGGGCACATAATGGAGAGAGAGAATTACATTCCATAAATGTTCAAAAGTAGCAAAATTGTGGCATTCTATTGCAAAGCAAGGTTATGTGGAGGGATGTGTTAAATTTTCCCCATGGCCTAAAATATCATCTTCCTTTTGTCCGTTTAATTGTTAGGACTTTCTGGAGAAGACACAAATTCTCTCAACAAGAGGACAGACAGAGAACATGAGAGAAGGGAGAGGAAGATGTAGAAGGGCCCTGGAGGAGCCTGGGATGGAGCAGAGAAATCAGGGCCAGAGAGGAGCAGTCTCTGCAGTACGAGAGGCAACTGTTACCAGCACAAACATCACCCCAAGCTATAAACACATTCAAGACAACCTATAATGATGGGTTTTGTATAGGTGTCAATGTTACAAACACCCACATTAATATTCATGAACCTGTCTCTGTGGTCCACCAAGCCTTGCAGAACGATGGAATAGTATCCTTTGTGGTTCACCTTATCCTTGTTGTGTGCAAACTATTGGCATGAGTTTGGGAACCTCATCTGTGAAAACCAGCAATTATTTCAGGAATGTTTCTTATACTAGCCACCTCTGGGTAAACCACAGTATTCATCACCTCATCAAGTTCCACATCCATGATCCCAACAATGGACTTGCCAACTCCAAAGTGGTCTGTAACAGACCTTTAGATATCAGGGCAATAGCAACTTGCTTCTCAACCAGTATGGCTTCCTTAAACAGAGTGTTCTGGAGCTGGACAGTGGGTCCAAGCTCCTCACTTAGATAGACAAAGGTTCATCCCAAATCTGCAGAATGATGTGATCCCACAACCCCTGCAAGTTGTTGTGCACTAGCAGTGATGGTACACCAAAAGAGATTCTGTGGCAGTAGCAGCATTTAACAGGTCCACTGTACTATGAATGACTTGTCATTGTCCCTCAAGGCTGCTATTTTCTATGAGTCAGAAAATGCTGCCAAAATGCCATCTAGCATTTCGCCGATTGCCTACTCCACTGCATAAACATTTGTTCCACAATAAGGAGCAGTAGCACAATGACTTAATCCAATTGATCCATGACTTAAATCCAGTTTTGCACAAATAGAAGCGAGGGGCAACGTGATCTGGAACTATCAGCAGCACATGTATGAAGGCAGGGAACATTGTCTTCTGTGCATGGGTCCAGGAAGGCTTAATGTAATATGTCAGGACAACCAACTCCAGAGGGGTTACACCTATATTTGACTTCCAATGGGATTTAGGCTTCTAAGTGCCTAAGCCACTTTTGAAAAGGAGATTTATGCTCCAAAGACATTGAGGTACTTCTGAAAATTCTACCTCAAGTCTATATAAAATGGTTTACAGAACCATAATGGCACAACTGTTTGCTGAAAGCTGAAAATGGGTGGCAGGGGATGAATCACTTGATGGATTACCTGTTCTGTTCATTCCCTCTTGGGCACCTGGTATTGGCTACTGTTGGAAGACAGGATTCTGGGCTAGATGGACCATTGGTCTGAGCCATTATGGCTGCCCATATGTTCTCTTAATTAGACTTCATCTACATACTATTTTAAAAACATAGAAAGTCTCAGACACCTTTCAGCTCTCCTGTGACACCGCATATTCTTTTTTTTTTTTTTTTTTTTGTAAGATCTGTTAAAAAGCAATGTCTGCCTCTTTTATTTTGCATGTGAAATTAGTTCGGTAAGCTCTATTCTTTACATTCTTGATCAACCCTTTAACCATAAAAGGAACAGATCTTTCCTTCAGAGGAATTTTGATACTTATTTTGATACTAACATGACAGCTGAAGAAGGCTGCAGGGCAACAAAATTCATTAGAAGTGAATTTTAACACATTTCTTTCTGTCCACTAATCATGTAAGAAAAAAAATCCTAAAGTATATGCTACAGTGACATAGGATGAATAAAGCTGAGAAGTGAAAGTAGGTCAGAGTTCCAGGACTCATGCCAGCTCAGGAGATTAACTTTTATCAGAAACAAGCATGCTGCATGCCATCTCAATATGTCCTGTATTTGTAGTCTAGTCTTGAAATTAAGGCTTCTAGTTATTCCAGTGAGACAGATCACTGTCTTTTATACACACAAAGCATAAAATGCATTTTTCAATCTAGATTATTTTTATTTCAAATTAAGAAAAAATAGAAAAAATACCAAATCTTCAAGAGAAAGAGAGACAACTCCACAGTGCTCACTCTAATAGTCTGTATCTAAACTGAAACATAAAATAGGATCTGTCTCTACAAACAGGAGCAGGACTTATAGAAAAGTCAAAGACAAGAGTCAACAGGTAGATACAGACACATAGGGAAGCACAAGGAAACAAGATGACAATATTGATCAACTTGATAGGTAAGGGTCTTAGCACACCAGCTGCCTAAAAGTTGTCTAACCATTTATTTTCTCCTCAGCATCACCTGAGAAAGATATTAAAATGTTCTTTTGCAGATAATACAGCAAGCCTGTTTTCTCTAAGTTATATTACTATTCGTCAGCTGAAAAAAATTGTCTACTATTCTCCTACAGCCCCATATCTTATACTTTAATAAATGTGCTTCTCTCTCATTTGATTTTGTCTGCTTCTACATCCTAGGATAAAATTAAGAATTTTATATCCCTTATCACTATAAAAGAGAAATGAATCAGTTTTAGCACTGATTATGAAATGTCTGACTCCAACAATGTCCCTAAAAGAGAAAATTTAAGAAGATAAAATATCAAGCCATATATAGTCAAGTATCATCCGAAGAAGTGAGGTTTTTACCCACGAAAGCTTATGCCCAAATAAATCTGTTAGTCTTTAAGGTGCCACCAGACCCCTTGTTGTTTAAACCATATATAGTTTGCTGAGATTGGCTTTCTAATATTTTAATTATTTCCAGGAAATAAATTCTTGGCCCTAAATTAACTGTCAATCTTGATTAGCATTGCAGTCTTCTAAGAAAAAAGCACTACTTAAAATAACACGATTCCATTCATGACACAGAATGTATTGAAGTGGCAATCAAAGAAGAAGCCCCTGAGCTAAAAAGTGCATAATAATATGAAAAGAAATGGATAATAAAAAAATTAAACTTTAAACATTTTTGCCATCTTCCAAAATCTGCACAAAGTAAATGCAAAATCAGCTCTTCAAAGAAAAAGGTCCAAAAGAGCGCATTAATGAATATGTTAATATGACACAAGTTTTGGAGGGTTGGGGTTGGGAGAATTATTAAGAGGACTTAAATTCTTAAAATTCTAAAGTACTTTGGAAATCTTTTTAAAAGTTCTTATGTTAAACAAGAATATTCTCAGGGAAAGGAAATGTGTTGAGTGAGAATGCAATCAAATACGTTTTTGTAACTAAATACATATTGTGGTCAGAAAAAGTATTTCAAAGTAAAAAGAGTCTCAGACACTATTGCTGATGCAATTTCTTGCTCCATCACTTTATTTTCAAGGCTTAATTTCTCTCTCTCTCTCTCTCAGGGAAATTCAACACACAGATACACAGACACACAGAGTACAGAACTTGAGAAAATGAGTTTTGTATATGAGAGTTGGGAGGCACCTGTGTGAGGAGATCTCTGCAACTACTCCAGCATCTGCACTGTAAAGCAAGCTTTAACCCTGTGTGCATGCTTGTGATCTTTAGATCTGTTTAATCATGAAACAAATGGCCTTGTACCAATCTACCAACAGTGTTGAGTCAATCTCTGCCAAGCTCAGAGAGTGCTGAGTCCCCTAAGTGAACACTTTCTATCTGTCTTTGCCTTACACACAATAACGGCTGTAGTTACAAGGTATGGGGAGCCTTCCCCAGCCACTCTCCCCACTGTGTAAATTTCACCCTCTGTCCTTCGGCTCTTTCTTTCCTTTTATCTCTCTCCACCATTCCATTTCTTAACTTCATTCTTTTCTGCTGTTAAGCTCTCATGACACGTCATGCTTCATGGGATATTTCAATTTTTCTCACTCCTCTCCCTCTCCAATAAGCCTTGCAGGTCTCTAATTCTGCCCCCAGATTTCATCACTAAACTTAACGTGCACAGAGCATTAGAAAGTCTAAAATTAAATTAACTTGTTCTTTCACCCTTCCACTAGAGTTAATATCATAACAGTTTTCAGCTCTCTCGGTTATATTTTTAAAGGAAACTATTGAATGAATATGAATTTAGACTTTCGCACAGCTTACCGACTGCTGATTGTAATGGTACTTCAGCTCCTCTATTTTGAGCTGTTTGTAGAATGTTTTCTTACTAGCCTAATTTACTATTATTCCATATTATTTACTGTCACTTATGTGAACTAGTAAAATTCGATGACACTAGACCTACACAATAAATTCTATTGTATCACCATAACCTTCAAATTTGGGTGCGTAAAATTAGGCATCTAAACTTAAATTTATCACAGACTCCTTAATAGAAACGTTCTCCTTGACCAGAAGCAAAGTAATCTTAACTCCTCTCCTACATTTATGGTTAACTAGGGCCCAAAGCACATGCCCATTAAAATCAATGGCAGTCTTTCCTTTGACTGTAAAGGCAGTGGGGCCGAGTTCTTATGATTTTTCAATATTATAATTTGGCTAATTGAGCAGATGCATATGTCATTTGCTCATCAGTATCAAATGTAATGGTTTACTATGACAAACCGTGTGTGTTTAAATGGACCTACTTTGATGCTCTTGCATAAAAGTAAGTAATGTTTAGTTTATGCTCATAAAATAGTTTGGTTTCTTATGATTTATCTATTGAGGATTACATGGAATTATTTTGGTCTATAGGAAAAGATTGCTATTTGGATGTGCTTTTAATCTATGCTGTTAGCTACAGTGATAGAGAATCCTAGAATAAACGGATGAATGGTCTTGAATTTTTAAAGTATCTTTGATTTTGTTGTGCATGGTTTCATGGAAAACCAACCTTGTTGAACATTTGTATGAGTAAGTTATGAAAGCCTGTGTGTGTGGTTCAGAGAGAAAACTCTGAGTTCTTTTATAGGTATTGTGTTTTTGTACACAGGTAGAGTTAGTTTGTTTGAATTCTGGACACTACATATGTTTCTGTGTTGATTTTCCATGTGTGTAAATTGCTGGTTAAAGCTGGTGTCAGTTTTGTTTCATAACCATAGCTTGTTATTTAATTATTTCCATAATGTTAATATTTGGGGAGGAGGCATTAAGAGATGTATTTAATGGCCCATCTGCTCTTGAACTTCATCTTTATGACTTGTGGTGCTTGGACTTTCAGAAAGACTTTGACAAGGTCCCTCACTAAAGGCTCTTAAGCAAAGAAATCAGTCCTAGGATAAGAGGGAAAGTCCTTTCATGGATCAGTAACTGGTTAACAGGCAGGAAACAAAGGGTAAGGAAAACTGGTCAGGTAAGCAGAGTCCCCAAGGATCTAGTGCTGTTCAACATATTAAATGATCTGGGAAAAGGGGTAAACATTGAGATGACAAAGTTTGCAGTCATTACAAGATTACTCAAGAAAATTATGTCCAAAGCTGACTGTGAAAAGTTACAAAGGGATCCCACAAAATGGGGTGACTGGGCAACAAAATGGCAGATGAAATTCAATGTTGATAAAGGCAAAGTAATGCACATTGGAAAACATAATCCCAACTCTACATACTGTTGCATGTCTGAAGTGAATGATAATTTGAGATTGTCAAATAGGCTTAATTGGAATTATTTAATCAAAGATTATCAATCAGAGATTAGTACAGCGCAGAATACAGCAAGAATGGATACATTACCACCCTGGATACAAGGTAAAGGGCTAACTCTTTCTCTCTTCTTCACTGTAACTGGTTGTATGTGACAGTTTCATTCCCCAAGTTCCAAAACGTCTGCCATTATATAGCGTTTTAAGACAAAGAGACCCTTCTTTTCCAAAAATACTGTCCCAGAACCATATGTTATGATGTCATATCTTTTAAAATACTTACATTCCATTACCTGATTGATGTGTGAAGGCATACTTATTTACAGCTGAGTGGCCCAACGTTCTTCAAGATAATATCTTTTAATGGGTCCTTCTTCCCCCATAATCATTCTTCCCTGTTGATTCCCCTCTAGGAAACATCTGCCTTAACAATCATCCCTCACCAATCTCCTATGTTTATGTAAGCATTATATATGTGTGTGTTAAGGGTATGGTTTCCATAAATATCTGATGTTCTATAGACATGGAGGCACCAAGAATTATTAAACACAGCCTAATGCATACAATTCCTGAATAGGGTTACTTATAGTTTAAGGACCAGTATTCTAAACAAACATACTCTTTGTTTCAGAGTAACAGCCGTGTTAGTCTGTATCCGCAAAAAGAAGAACAGGAGTACTTGTGGCACCTTAGAGACTAACAAATTTATTATAGCATAAGCTTTCGTGCATATGCATCCGAAGAAGTGGGCTGTAGTCCAAGAAAGCTTATGCTATAATAAATTTGTTAGTCTCTAAGGTGCCACAAATACTCTTTGTTAACATCATAAAGATTCAAAAATATAGTTAACGTATAAATGAATAAAGTATACAAAAAGAAAAAGGACTAAAATGGTTAATATTTACTAACAAATACTAACAATACAAAATGATGGGGTCTAAATTAGCTGTTACCACAGAATAAAGCACTCTTGGAATCATTGTGGATAGGTCTCTGAACACATCCACTCAGTGTGCAGAGGCAGTCGAAAAAGCTAGGAACCATTAGGAAAGGGATAGATAATAAAATAGAAAATATCATAATGATACTATATAAAGCCATGGTACACCCACAACTTGAACACCGATGTCAAATCTCAAAAAAGATATATTAGAATTGGAAAAGGTACAAAGAAGGACAACAAAAATGATAAGGGGTATAAAACAGCTTCCATATGAGGAGTGATTAAAAAGACTGGGACTATTCATCTTAGAAAAGAGGTGACTAAGAGGTGATATGATGAAGGTCTATAAAATCATAAATGGTGTGGAGAAAGTGGATAAGAAAGTGTTATTTATTTCTTCACATAACACAAGAACCAGGGGTCACTCAATGAAATTAATGGGCAGCAGGTTTAAAAAAAAACATAAGGAAGTACTTCTTCACAGAACACACAGCCAGCTTCTGGAACTTGTTGCCAGGGGATGTTGTGAAGGCCAAAAATATAACTGGGCTCAAAAAATAGTTACGAAGTTCACGGATGATAGACCCGTCAATGCCCATTAGTGAAGATGGTCAAGGACATGACCCCATGCTCTTGGTGTCACTAAACTTCTCACTGCCAGAAGCTGGGAGTGGATGACAAGGGATGGGTCATTAAATATTTCCCCTGTTCTGTTCATTCCCTCTGAAGCATCTGGCACAGGCCACTGTCAGGAGACAAGATACTGGGCTAGATGGATCATTGACCTGACCCAGTATGGCCATTCTTATGTTCTAAAACCTTCGTTCTGTGTCAAGATCGCTCCAGCATATACCAAGTTTCTCTCAATGGCAATAACTTCTCCATCTAATATCAATTTAGACGGTAGTAGAACCTCTTATGGTTTGTGGTAAAGTGGTGGACTTTGTTTTTGCTGGCCTCAGCTAGAATTTAAGTTCCTTTGCCCAGCTCGTTAAAATTTCCAAGTCCTCATTCAATTCATTTTCCAATACATCTGTTGCTGTGAAAATATGTGATTGTAGATGAAAGCACTAGGAAGAGACTTGTGAAAGGCAGGATCCTCACAGAAGAAAAGATTTATGGATGATACTGAAGTTCATTGAGAACAAACAGACAGGCTTGCAATCTAAAGATAAACACCAGTATCCTGAAAAATGGAGGTGTAGTGGCAATTAATGATAAAGAGTCTGTGAATGTGCTGGTCAGATATTCTTCCAAGACTACCATGCTTATGTACAACAATGAGGATCAGTGATGCTGGAACTAAGAGTTCTGGGGGTGCTATTGCACCCCCCAGCTTGAATTAGTAATAACAAACACCAAATACATAGTTTCCATCATCAGCACCCCCACTATAAAAAATGTTCCAGCACCCCGATGAGCATGGAGCCATTGCAAAACACACAGGATGGAGGAACAAGAATTTTAAAAAGTGCACACAGACCCAACTGAGTACCCTTTTAGAAAGATATTTCTCGTAGATGACCTAGAAGATTCATCAGAGAAACTCAAATCAAGAAAATCCCCCGGACTTGACCTCAACTAGGCCATATGATAAAGAACTTTGGGAAAAGGACTAAAGCCAGGTTGTTTGACATTATCAGCAAATCATGGATAAAAGGGAAGGTACCTAACCAGTGGAAGTCAGAAGTTATTGTCCCTCTTCTTAAGACTACTAAGGATCCCTCTTCTCTGGGCAGTTATTGGCCTGTATCTTTAACAGTCACCTCTCAGATAACGAAAAGAAGGCTTTTAGGGTGGCTTCTAAAACAAGGGAACTGACCCTAATGCATATAGGCCTTTGCACTTAATTACAGACTGACTGGTGGTTGTCTGTCAGCCTATTAGTAATGGGTTTCAACAAAAGCCAACAGTTATTAATAGGAACCTTATTGAATTTCAGTGCGGCATTAAAGAGTTTGGCATGATAAGCTCTTTGTGAAATTCAGTGAGATGGAAATCTGTGGCAAAATGTACTTATGGACAAGAGATTTCCTACTGTGAAGAAAAATAACAGTAAGACTAAATGGTATTTTTTTCAAAGATACAGCCACTCATGAGTACTCCTTAATTTTATTTTAAGAACATACTTCCTATGAAAAACTCTCTTATTCTCAAGTGCGTAAAAATCTATACAGATACATGAAATCTGGAGCTGTGAAATATTTCCTGCTCTTAGAAAAAGGTGACCAAAGAATCATGAGATACTGTTAATATTTATAGCATAATTGATTTTTGACTAAGTGTCATATACCAATTTTTCCAAATTCTCAGTAAAATACTAAAAATTATTCTAGCCTAATTTAAATCTCACAATTTCTCAGACAAATCACTTCCTCCAATCAAAGTTAGAGTGGGAAGAAAACAGGGCTTATAACAGACATCAGAACACTCTGATGTAGTTCTAGTGTTGAAATATTTAATTCACGCCCACATTATCCAGAAAAGTAGAGAGAAAGACAAATAAATTGTGCAATTTGAGTTTGAAGTTTATATGTGTAAAGAAAATTTAAAAAACTAAAGAGAAAAATGAAGCAAGTTTGACCCTTGAAAACTTCCAGATTCTCACATCTATTCAGTCTGTATTTCATTGATAACATACAATAAACTTCCATAAAGTAACTCTTAAAAAGTACAGTTAATTATATAATGTACACACTTCACAACTATTCTGAACACATATTTTTAACCTGAATATGTGGCTAATCAATTATTGGCTGTTTATCACAGATTAGCACTCAGGCCACGTTTATACTATGGGCATTATAGTGGCATAGCTATAATGCCATAGCTTTGCTACTATAACCCTGCATTGTAGAAGCAGACTACAGAGACAGATGGGGTTTTCTCACCAGTCTCCAAGCCACAGTAGCTAGGTCAATGGAAGCATACTTCCATCAGCCTAGTTGCATCTACACCAGGCATTAAGTTGGTCATAGCCACAGCATGCAAGGATGTGGATTTTTCACCCTCTGAGTGCCATAACTATGCCGATCCTAAATTTTAAGTGCAGCCCAGGGCTCAGTTTTCTAAAAAATGTTATGTTTCACTCACTAGTCTGATTATTAGACTACAGTAACATTAATTATTGTTCCATGGATTATATTCGACCTTAGTGCAGAAGGCCAGTGCAGACTCTGTAGAAGGACTGTGTAAGGGAACTGGGTGGAGAGTCTGAGTAGAGGTGCCTGTGCATCCTTTCCACATCCTAGCACCACACATGCTCACACAACAAGTTAACACTGGGGGATGGATCGGGGGAGGCGCCCTGACATTTATCTATGCATGGATTCTGTAGCACCAACAATGTTCACAGCTGCAGCTTCAGTATACATGCAACAGACTTGGGTTATATGAAGATGGAATGGATTTTAAGTCTATATCTGTAGAGCTGAATTTATGCTTCATGTAATTCCTGTCACAGTTTCAGAGCAACTGTACCAGTATTCCCCCTCTGTGGTACATCATGGACACCCACTTTAGGTTTCCAGCTCCCAGTCATCACCTCTCATGGGTGGAGACCCATATATCACTGCCCCCTTACCAAGGATTTTAAGCATGGAGCTGTGCGTGCAGCCTTTACACTGTGCTATCCCCAGCAACCCAGACTGCCGAAAAAGGCCAGCAATTATGCTTTGCTTTCTCTTTGAGGGCTGTGACCAGTGTATGACAGTTATAAGTTACCACACAGCTCTTTCTATGAACATAAGAACGGCCATGCTGGGTAAGACCAATGGTCATTCGAACCTAGTATCCTGTCTTCCAATAGTAGCCAGTGCTAGATTCTTCAGAGGCAATTAACAGAATGGGGCAATTTCTTGAATGATCTATCCCCTCTCATCCAATCCCAGCTTTTGCCAGTCAGAGGGTTAGGGACACCAGAGCATGGAATTGGGTCCCTGATCATTTTAGCTAATAGTCATTGATAGACCTATCTTCCATAAGCAAACACATTTATTCTTAAGGTAAAAACATTATGGAGAAAACATATTAAAATAATGAAGAATCTATATGTATGCTAAAAAAAAAGCTTACAGGAGTTCACCTCCCACTCCAAACTAGGGATCTGGTAGATTTCAGTCCTTCAAACTCCACAACTGGGATTTCCTGGTGGTTATAAATTCATCCATCTTGTGTCCAGAAGAAAGCCTAAGCAGATCACCTGTTTCTTTATACAGCTCAGGCCTTTGACCTTGGTCTTCTGTAACAGGTGATCAGCAGACCATGACCATCTCCTCAGGGCACAGATTTGAAAGACTGCTTTTTGCACAACCAGAGTTGAAGAAATTGCATTAATCTCTCCCTAGGGATTCCCCAGGAAATCCACTTAACACTTACTGTCCCCAATGTGAATACGTGTCTGGCACATTTTCAACATAGTCTTTTGAACTCCCAGGTCTCGTATCTATCACATCTCCCCCCTAGAGAGGTTACACACAATCCTGTTTCACAATAATACATACACTTAATACAATAAGGTCTTCCATGGATATTTCAGGAAATTGCCATATCTGTCAATTCCATTTACAGCAGCAAAGTTACTCCAGGGATGAAATTGGTTCAGATTCTTCCATTTCACTTTAGAGAAAACAAATAGTTCCTGGCAAACAGAATCTCAGTTTATTTCTTGACCCATAAAAAGTCTATTTTTATACAATTTATAAGATCTTAAACCTTGCCATCCTAATATTTAAATATCTGTTTCTTCTGTGAGCTCATCAGACTTCTTGTAGCTAATAAGAGTGTAGGATCACTCAACAAAACATGATTAGTGAAAAAAAATCTCTTTAAAGCTTTATTACTCCATACTGATGCACTTATTTTAAAATATTTCCATAGATTAAGCATCTTATCTTTAAAAAATGAAACAGAACAGTTATGAATTATGGCGCATATTTTGTGTTCAGATTAACTTCTATAAATTATATTTAGATTTCAGCTATCCTTAAAGAACAGCAACTCGAGGTGAATAGAAGAGCAGACATCACAGTAGACCTTAATAATTAAAGTACACATCAGGAAAAAACCTTGGTGAGTCATAAAACCACAAAATGCGAGAGGTCATTTATCTTACAGTGACCTACTTTTCAACAAATGACACAGGAAACCAATATCCTTAAAGGTGTATGAGAAAACCGGAGACATTTAAACAAACCTTTTTATGAATGTACTTGTAAACATTTCCAGATACAAACTAGAGCTATCTGGGCAATAAGATGCCCCTTGCTTTTTTTCCCCCTCACAGTCAAGATATTTTTTGGAGATATCCTGACCCACTCAATTTCTAACTGAGTTTTCAGAACACTTTGTAATATTCCAACTGAAATAAATGGAAGTCTCTGTTCTCTACAGGCAAAAGTGTTTGTAGCAGTAGTGGTCCTCAAAAACAAGTTGAAAAGGTAAATTACATGACACAGTACCTTATACGAGGCCTTTATTATAGAGGTATGTTAGCATTGCTATAGTTATGGTGGAATTTAGCTTCTGATATATATAAATGGCACCCAGAAATTATGTAGAACATTAAAGTTGCAAAGTCAAACTCTCTAAAGTTAGAAAATGCCAGAATTAAGTTTGTCCATCTTAATTTGCCCTCTAGTGTGTATGCATTATGTTATAGTGCTTAATTACATGATCATGCTATTTTTCACACAAGCTTTGCTTCATTCAGTGTAAAGGATTGATGGTGCTCACCAAATGTGTAGCTATTCAATATTTCTTTTTATCCTTACTATTCAACAGGTGACTCCAGTCTTTATTTGACTACAAAATATCCAAACTCTATAAAGTACACAGAATTTATTTCCTTAAGCATTTTTCCATTATAATTATCACTATGCCCCTCTTCAATCCCAACACCTCTAGCCTGTCCATAACCCTTCTGCTTAGTATCGCCCAGCACACACCATCTAGTCTTTCCCTGTCATCCATCCTGTCCTGTTTCTTCCTTCCCCACATCCTTACCCCTCTGCAATTGAGCAAATCATGTTGCTGCTCCTCCCATGCTGCCCAGGCACCAGCAGTGAAATCTCTGAGAGCACAGGAGGGACAGTTACCCTGCTCTCTAATTCTGGTGCCTGACTGCACAGCAGCCTTGGTAAACCAGGAGGAATAACTGCAGGACAAATTCTGCCCAGTTGGGCTCTGGGATGGAACACATTTGGTCCTCTGTGGGGATTGAGCTTGCTCTGTGCAGATGGAATCTTTGGAGAATACTACTTCCCATCCCTAACAAGCCTCTACTGAACATGTGCAGACTGCAATTTTTGGAAGCTTGTAACTTGTCCAACTTTGAAAAGATTTTCATGGAAACCCTCTTGACAGTAGGGTGACCTCCCTACTATGAAGATGCTGGAGCTTCTCAATTAAATAAAGGAAATACTTTCCTGCACAGAATTTTGCATGTTTGAAAAAAAAAAAATCATCCAAAACCAGGACAAAACACCATAAACATGAACATTTTGATGAGAACAGTTTTTTAAAAATGATAGTGAACAGGGGACCTCAAACAGAAGTTTGAGAGCAAGAGAGGGAGATCCCCCTGCCTAACAAACAAGGTGTGAATACTAATCATGGGCTGAGTGAGTTTGTTTGGCTGTTTAGTTTTTCTCTCTCTTTCAGGTTATTTTAAAGGTACAGGGTCAGTTGGGATTACGAGTTTGGGGACTGTTTGAACTTTTATTCCCTGGATCATCTTGGATCAGCCCCAATCAGCCTTGTGATCACCCTCCCTCGGTGTGATTAACTAGGGGGTAGGAGAGAAGGCCTTAAAAGCCGGAAGCTAAATGACCAAAGGGACTGCAAACAGGGGAGTTTGAGAAGGAGTTTGTTAAGAGGGACTCGTAATATAATTGCTATGGTTAGGGAAGGCCACATCGCCAGTATCAACACTGCTTCTGTCTCCTCCACCTGCACCTGTATCTTGATAGAGAACGTAACCATGGATGCTTCTACCCAGATCCTGGTGAGGATTTGCAGAAACTGTGGCCTGCATTTCCCACTCTCAGAAAGCCACGCTGTGGGGACTATCCAATGTGAAAGGGGTCTGCTGGTGGAATCTGAGGAAACAGGTGGGAGAGCTACAGGAGGAGGTGGCTAAGCTGAAGAGCACCAATGCACACAAGGAATTCATTGAAAGTATTCATATGGAGATGTCCAAGGCTGATGACACAATCCAGCTAGAGGACTGCTGTCACACTGCCTGGGGAAGATGATATGGCTCCATCACAAGGAGGACACTGGCTGCTGGTTACGTCTGGCAGCAGACAGTGCTCCACCCCTACTTCCAACCCACCCACCACAGTAATGAAGAACCATTATGCTGCCCTGGCAGCAAGTAAGGAGGAATCACCTCCAAAGGTGGAGGAGGAGAAGCCAGGTACCCCCAAAGCTGGGAGGATCGCAGCCACCACTTCCAGGAGGAAACATAGGGTAGTGGTGGTTGGTGACTCTTCTGAGGGGGATGGAGGCACCCATCTGTCAGCCTGACATGGCATCCTGGGAGGTATGCTGTTCTAGATTTGATTTTGACAAATAGGGAGGAACTGATTGAGAATTTGAAAACGGAAGACAGTGTCAGTGAAAGTGATCATGAAATGATAGAGTTCATGATTCTAAGGAATGGTAGGAGGGAAAATAGCACAATAAAGAAAATGGATTTCAAAAAGGCAGACTTTAGCAAACTCAGGGAGTCGGTAGGTAAGTGCCCAGGGAAAGCAATTCTCAGGGGGAAAACAGTTCAAGAGAGTTGACAGTTTTTCAAAGAGAATTATTAAGGGCACAAAAGAAAACTATCCCACTGCTTAGGAAAGATAGAAAGTATGGCAAGAGACCACTCTGGCTTAACCAGGAAATCTTCAATGCTCTGAAACACAAAACAGCATCTTACAAAAAGTGGAAACTAGGTCAAATTACAAAGGATGAATATAAAGAAATAACACAAATATGTAGGAATAAAATTAGAAAGGCAAAGGCACAAAATGAGATTAAACTCACTAGAGACATAAAGGGTAACAAGAAAGCATTCCACAAATATATTAGAAGCAAGAAGAAGAACCAGGCTGGGTTAGACCTGTTACTCAATGGAGGGGAGAAACAATAACAGAAAATGTGGAAATGGCAGAAATGCTAAATGAGGTTTTTGTTTCAGTTTTCACCAAAAAGCTTAATAGCAATTGAACATCGAACTTAATGAATGCCAGTGAAAATGAGGTAGGATCTGAGGCTAAAATAGGGAAAGAACAAGTTAAAAATTACTTAGACGGGTTAGATGTTTTCAAATCACCAGGGCTGAGGGAACTGGGGTTATTTAGTCTGCAGAAGAGAAGAGTGAGGGGGGATTTAATAACTACCTGAAGGGGGGTTCCAAAGAAGATGGAGCTCAGGTGTTCTCAGTGGTGGCAGATGACAGAACAAGCAGCAATGGGGGCGGTCTAGGTTGGATATTAGGAAACACTATTTCACTAGGAGGGTAGTAAAGCACTGGAATGGGTTACCTAAGGAAGTGGTGGAATCTCCATCCTTAGAAGTTTTTAAAGCCTGGCTTGACAAAGCCTTGGCTGGGATGATTTAGTTGGTGTTGGTCCTGCTTTGAGCAGGGGATTGGACTAGATGACTTCCTGAGGTCTCTTCCAACCCTAATATTCTATGATTCTATGATTAAATGCATCCTAGAATATTCAAGGAGCTGACTGAGGAGATATCTCAGTCCTTAGTGATTATCTTCGAAAAGTCATGGAAGACAGGTGAGATTCCAGAGGACTGGAAAAGGGCAAATATAGTGTCAATCTATAAAAATGAGAATAAAGACAACCCAGGGAATTACAGACCAGTCATCTTAACTTCAGTACCTGGAAAGATAATGGAGCAAATAATTAAGCAATCAATTTGCGGACAACTAGCATATAATAAGGTGATAAGTAACAGTCATCGTGGATTTGTCAAGAACAAATCATGTCAAACCAACCTAATAACTTTCTTTGACAGTGTAAGCCTTGTGGCTAGGAAAAACTTCCTAACTAACAGGGGAGTTAAGCACTGGAAAAAATTGCCTCGAGAGGTTGTGGAATCTCCATCATTGGGGATTTTTAAGAGCAGGTTAGACAAACACCTGTCAGGGATGATCTATGTAATACTTAGTCCGGCCATGAGTGCAGGGGACTGGACTAGATGACCTCACAAGGTCCCTTCCAGTCTTATGATTCTGGGATAATGGAAATTAATTTTTCCACTTCCCAGATGCACACCAGGAAGGCAAAAGGCACACCCTTGACACCAAGCTGACCAAATTTCAAATTCCTGCTCCAAAGGATGGGGGTGCTTAAACTTCTCAACAAAACAGTTTTGTGATTTTTTAAAAAAACATGGGCAAAACAATTCCCCCCCCCCCCCAATCTTGTTCTTGGAAACTTCTGCTGCAACTTTCCAAAAAATTCAGCCTGAGGCAAAAACCTTGCATAGAAAATTTCAGCCCAAAGTGCTGAAGTTTAATAACATTTGGTAAGGTGGGCACAAGCAAACAATATGCATTTTATAGGGCTAAATATAAATGTATACATCTGGAAATAAAAAAATGTAGGCCATACTTACAGGTGCAACCACTGCTGAAATACTCTGTCCAGTTCTGGTGCTCACAATTCAAGAAGGATGCTGTTAAATTGGACAGGATTCAGAGAAAAGCCATGAGAATGATTAAAGGATTAGAAAACCTGCCGTATAGTGATAGACTCAAGAAGCTCAATCTAGTTATCTTAACAAAAAGGCAAAGACAAAGGGACTCCCACTAGCATCCTCTCCAGCAGAATTGCATCAGTATAGAAGCAGTCTCTCACTTATGCAAGTCTCAAGCCATCTAATAGGGCTTAAGAGATCAAAATCAACACACTTAAGCCCCACCCAGACACCAATAATCAGCCAATGCAAATCAGGAAGTATAGGTATCAAGCACAATAAACTCCATGTAACAACTTAGCTGTATCTTGAACAGGGTCCAGTTTCCACATGGATTAAAGTGTAAAGTTTGTTCTATGGATGGCAACCAGATTAAGTTTTTGAGCATGCAAGCCCAGTTCTGTTAAGATCCATTTACAGCACAGTTAGATCCCATCTGGTCTGTAAATAGTTACTCAGTCTCCCTGGCTCAGTTATTTTTGTAGTGGAGATGGATCCTGCATCAGCATTTGCCTTCCAGAAAAAAATTCAGACTGACAATGAATTTAGTGACTAACTGATTTGTTTAAACCTGAACAAGCATTTGTCAGTACAGTTTAGCAGTTCCTACCATTTTACCACTATAAGTCGAGACTGTTCAGTATGATGATATTCTGTTTTATCTCTAATCATATAAGCGAAAATGTGAGCTATTTAACTATATGCTAGGTTGGAATATTACGACAAGTTATATTTCATTTCTCCCTTTCTCCCTTCTCTGCCTCCAAAACACAGGAAAGATGGCCCAATTTATTTATGAAAAGATTAGGCATATGTGCATTTTCTAGACTTGGAGATGCTACATTACTTTACAGGATTAATAGTGATTTGTAGTGTACTACCATTATTTACCTATCTTTGTAAGGCAAATATTGATATAAGAATGACTTTTATAGACTTGAAGCACCCAGTGCACACTTACGTAAATTGAATTATAAATCATAATTGAATAATTAATAACTAAATACTACTTTGAGAATAGAAAGTCTCCATGAATATTAGAAGAGTATACACCTAAAGTTTACACTGAGCACATACTCGAAATCCTTTAAATATCTGCTTCATTGATTTTGTTGACACTACTCTATAAGATTAGCTATATAGTACATTCAGGCTGTATGGTAGCCAAAACTAGGGCTGGAGTAATGAAGCTAGACAGAAGGAGCCTAAAAATTAAAAAAAAAAAAAAAAATTAAAGGCATATTGCAACCAAAACCCAAATAATTGTAATAACTGAAACAGAAGTTACTGGTACCCTAGGGTTAGGGCTAGTGCTCAGCCAAAGGTTACATTTAGGGTTATTGCTCAGCCACGGATTAGGGTTATGACAATGGCTAGGCAGCTGGTGTACTGAGACTATTGACTATCATGCTGACCAGTATTGTCTCTGTTTCTTTGTAGTTCTCATCAGTCTGTCTGTATCCATCTGTTGTCTCTTGTCTTGTACTTAGACTCTAAGCTCTATTAGGCAGGGACTATCCTTTTGTTCTGTTAGTACATTATCTAACACACTGGGGGTCCCGGTCCATGACTAGGGCTCTTAGGTGCTACAATGATATAAATAAATGGTTAGCCAAATATCCACATTCCCACTGAGAAGACCTGCACAAATAAATGATTATTATAATTCAGAGGTGAAAGATTAAGAAGCAATGCTGCAGTCTCTGCAAATGGAAGATGTGAAAGAATTAGAAGGAATCCTAGAATCTGTGGTGGTAGCAAAAGGTTCGGAAGCAATCTTAGGGCCTGTGGCCAGGGCGGAGGAGAAAGGTGTGGAAACAATTCCACTATCTCTGCAAATAGAAGATGTGAAAGAATCAGGAGTCGTCCTAGAATCTGTGGCTGTGGTGAAGTTGAATATCCACATTCCCACTGTGAAGACCTGCATGAATAAATGATGTTTAAAATTAGACTGAAAGCTCTTCAGGGAAGAAAACGTGTTCTGCTGTGTGATGTGTTTGTACAATGCCTAGTACAAGGTAGCCCCAATCTCGATTGGGACCTCTAAGCATTGCAACAATACATATAATAAGTAATACTATTCATGGGTATGGGTGAGATTTTAAAATGTGATGGTTTTTCTCTTTTTGCTTTTGTTTTAAATTCCATGAAGGTAGATTAATTTAGAAGATGTTTGTTTTTTCTTTCCTTTCCTGTAGCAGAAATTCCAGCATGATCACACTGAAGAAATTTGCAAAGCATGGAATATCCTCTTACGCTATGACGTCTACTGGATAAACTACACTGTCAGATATCATAAAGTCAGTGCATTTTAAAATACCAATTCTAGCATTATTAGAACAATAGATACCCCAGGCTATTTTAAAGCAAGTCTTGTGATGAGTCACAAATATGCTAACGTTTATTTGGCCTGTTCCATACTTTCATGAAAATATAAGCCCAAGACACGATGAAGGAAAAAACATCTCTTATCTCTTCAGTTATAAGCCTACAAAGCTATTGAAAAAAAAACCCGTTCTCTCTAGATGCAGAGAAATCATTTTCCTTTTCTCCCTTCTAAGATAGCTGTTCCATGTGTCAATGTAAAGGAGAGGAGAAGCAGGGAAGGGATGTAATGCAGTTTCTTTTTAGGTAGAAAAGAAAATCATGGATACTTTTCATTTTTACAGACATTTTGGATCTCAATCTCACTCCAACTTTCTCCCCTTCTCAAAGAAATAATTCCATGACTAAAATAGCTATATGTCTCTCTTGTACATTATGCATTACAATAGTAGTGTCTAGGAGTATGTTGGGTGTTAATGTATATATTAAAAATTACATGACTGTTTTTTCCATGCTATTGAGGAAAAAATACAATTCTTAGACTACCTGCAACACTGCACATTTCTACTGATTATTACAGATGCCTTTACCCTGCACATAATCATGATATTTAAATTGTCTTCTCTAGTAATTTAGAAGTAAGATACTGCATTTCAGTAGGTTCTCTTTTCCATGTTGTTATTTTTAACCTTTGCTTCTATCCTTGTAAGAAAACTCTGTTATGTTCAACACTTTGTCTACATTTGTACCAGAATACATGGAGGACACTCTTTTGAACCAATTGTATTTCATACTGTGACAGAGTTGTCTCACCAAAGCAGCACCTCCTGCTGGCCATCTTTTCGGGTATTAGCTCTCTCAGCCGGTGTGCCCTTTCCTGGTAGTGCCTCTCCTGCCGCTGCAGACCTGCCTCAGTCCAGAAACTGCAGTGTCCTTTTCACGACTCAGCCGTCCAGCTGCATCACCATCCGTGTTTTTCCCCATTCCTAGGGGAAAGTATTGCCATCAATAGTCCTGCCACTTCCCCAGTGGCAAGTGGGGGAACCCAGGCCTGCCCACTATTCCAGTTCCCAGCCCAGGAAACCTGTAGATAACAGCCTCCTGCTGCCTGTCCTTAACTTCTCTGCCAGAGCTGCTTAAATTCTCTTGGCCACTTCTTCATGGACCCAGCACCTTCTTCGCCCTCTTCTCAGAGTCTCCAGCCAACACATCCCAGCAGCCAGCCAGTCCTTTTGCTCCACTGGTCTCTGCCACCAACTGCTCCGTCCAAGGTGCTACCTTCCTGTAGCCCTCTAGGAACACTGTCCTCTCTCCCCAGGCTCCTTGCAGCAACTGACCCTGCTCTGCCTTGCAGCTCCCTTTTATGCAAGTCCGCTGGGCCCTGGTTGGCTGCTCCGTGCAGCCTCCCTCCAATTGGTTGCTTCCTGTGTAGCCTCCCTAGGCTGCTTGGAGGACTCGCCCCCACTGCTCCTCTCTGAGACAGGTTGTGACAGGCCCATAAGGCCTCTATTAACCCCTTCCTCTTTGGAGTGGGGTGAACACACCATCACACACACATCTGGGAGCCTGTTCTGAATCTTTGAAGCTACCCTCTAAGGTCTTTGAAATGAGATTCTAACATATATTTAGCTGTTAAAGGGCTATCACAGAGGGATTTCATGTTTACTATAAACATGCATATACACAAACAATTATGTAAACTGCATATACTTCCTAGTGGAATATAGAAACTCCATTTATTATTCGGTGAGTCTTGTCAAATTTGATGGGTGCTCATAGGGTGACCTATTCTTTTCTGTCCTCTAGCTCAGGAGTTCACAACCTTTTTCTTTCTGAGGCCCCCCACAACATGCTATAAAAACTCCAGGGCCCTGGGGGTGGGGGAGACTTGGGGCTCTGAGCCGGGGGTGGGCCCTCGGGCATAGGTATAGTTTGACTTCTATTTTGGGGGTCAGGGCCCAGCAGGGCTTGGCCCAACCCCACACAGCAGGGTCCAGGAAGGCAGCGCCATGTAGTTGGGGGTTCAGCTCAACAGGGTACAGGGAGGAGTAACTAGGGGCTGTGTGCGGGCAGGGTGGAGCTCAGGCCGCAGGGCAGGAGTAGCTAGGGCTGTGTGTGGGTAGGGGAGTAGCTTAAGGTGCAGAGAGGGGTAGCTAGGGACTGTGTGCAGGAGGGCTCCCCTGTGGTCACTGCTCCCCAAGGGCTCTGCCGTCGACAGAGCAGTGTCCCCGCGCCTGGGCGGCTCTTACCAGCTGTGTGAACTGATGAGCAGCCGCAACCCAGAGCGCCAGCAGCAGACGGGGGAATTTCGTGGTTGCCTGCTCCATGGTACCAGCCAGAGCAGCAGCTGCCCACACTGTCTGACTCTGGCTTCATGCCTCCGACCTGGCTGGGGATGGGGTCTCAGAGGCGGGGAGAGGAGGAAGGGGGGAGTGGAGCTTCCCCTGGGACAACCCCACTCTGGCACTGCAGCAGTGGGGGCAACCAATGTTTGGGGTTTCAGCCCCGTGGCGAGGGACACCAGGGCTCAGGATTTCAGCCCTGCGACAGGGGGTGACAGGACTCAGGGTTTCAGCCACCGTGCTGGGGCTTAGGATTTCAGCCCCACAGCGGGGAGTGCTGGGGCTTGGACTCTGGGTTTCAGACGTGGGGTCGCGCGGCCCCCTGGTTAAGAACCACTCAGATAGGAAATCTCCCAATTCAGGCTGAGTCAGAAATACCCCAAGAATATCCCCTTTTATGGTTGATACCAGAGGAACATAGAAACTGCTATAGTGGGTCAGACCTGTGGTCCTGCTCCAGCAGTAGATGCTTCATAGAAAGGTGTAAGAAACCTCATAATGAATCATTATCAAAATGAAAATAAAACAAATAGTTACACATTTTACTTTTATATCAAATATATATAAAAAAATAAAAGATTCCATTTGAGTTTGGGATGAAGATACAGAGCAGTCCCTGTTTTTTATGAACCTGCTTCCCCATGAACACTTGCTTCCATGTGGACAAAGATCAAAAATATTTAGTTGAAAATACTGACGAACCAAGATTATTTTCAATCCATACACCACTAGTGTATAAATATCCTGGGCCTGATTCTCCTCTCATCCACACTTGTAAAATCAGTAGTAACTCCATTGAAGTTGTGACTGATGTGATGCTTTGGAAACCTGAAATATTGAAAAACTATTATACTGAGATGTGACAGATGCTATGGCCATACAGAATATTCAAAAGCAATTGTTTCAAATTTTATCAGAGTTATGTGTATCTTTATGGGATGTCTAGTGATTGTATTCCTGGCTGAATGGGAAACAAATAGATATTTTGTATAGGAACTAAAGCCACCAGGGGTAATTAATGTGAACCCTAATGCAGGTAACATGTTTGTGGGAGGTTCCATCCTCTGCGCAAATAGCATATACTGTACCTGGTTTGATGTGGTTCAAGAGAGCTAGCAGACAAAGAACTGTGAACTGTATAAACAGACAGCTCTAGTCTCTTACTTTTACTCAGTCCAGGAACTGACATGAAGCCATGACCAAGAGAGGTGAACCATGCAGAAAGGGCCTGAAGTAATTTATTACTATCCAGGTCTCTATGTGGAAATTTGGAAATTGCTTGTTAAGCCAGGCAATGTATATAAGCTGATGATTGTTTTATGATTATTGTTTTATTATATATTTTCTCTGTTATGTTTTTTCTTCTGAATAAATAGTACTTGCTTAATGAAGGCTGGCTGGTCATGGGCTAATCTGGAGAACAGGACTGCAGATGTTGAAGTAAAGAGTCAGACCTGCTGAAATTATCATAGTAAATTACAGGATTCTGCGGCCCACGGCCCAGGAGAGTCATGGGACTCCACCCCCCCAGAAAGGTGACAGCTCCAGACCTGAGATCTAAGTGGGAGGTGCCAAAGGAGCCAGAGTTACCTGGGGAATGGTGACAGAAGTCAAGGCAGTTATACTATCATAAATCTGGACAGCAGGAGAACCAGGCTACTTTGGCTAGGTTTTCTGCTGCAGCCAAAATCTGGTTGGCACAGAAGAAAGATGGATTGCACTGGCTCCCCGATTCTCTGCCTGACCCAGATGCATGATGGTAGAGCAGTTCAGAGGCTGATCTAACCTACATCAGCCAGCAACACTCCCAAAAGGGCTGGCTTTCAGCTGAGAGTAGTTGGAGCACAGCGGAAAAAATACATTGTTTTGCCTATGCTGAAAAAAATCATACAACTGTTTTGTTGAAAAGTTTAGCACCTTCATCCTTTGTAGAGGAGATTTGAAATTTTGTCACCTTTTGCCATCCCCATGAAAAAATGCCCAAATTTGTCCTTTGAAAACGCCTTGCACCTTTGAAAAATTGCCATTTCATATATGCTAAATTTTCTGAAGATTCCATATACAAAGGCAGCTAAATTCTCTGAAGATTCCATCTGCACTGAACATGCTCCAGCCCTCCTACAAGTCCAGTACATGCACTGTCTTCACAGAGTAAATGCTCCATCCCAACCCTGGAGATGGGGTGAGAAGGGGAAGCAAAGCATCTATGCTCTCTGTCTCCAGTCCTGGAGCTGGAAGGGAGGTTGAACGCTGAAGCCCGCAGCCTCTCCCACAGAAAAATTCCATTTGGTTTCTCTCAAAACCCAATGTTTCTTGAAAATTCTACCTGTGAAAAATATTGCATTTTTGGCTTTTTGTCCTGGTTTGGAATTATTTTTTTTTTCCAAAATGTGAAATTTGTTTGTGGGAAAGTATGCCTGGCCATCTCTATTTGCAGTGGAAAGCAGAACATGTGCAAAGGATGGAACATGTATTACGCTATTGGCACTATTGGTAATAAATAGCTGACTGCACTCTTCACAGTACCTTGGAGGCATTATGTCTTACACAAACTTACACCACTGCTTGAACACTTTACCTGTTAACCTGCTTTCCTCAAGACTCCACTACCTTTCAGAGTTATAAGTAAGTTTATAGCCGCTGAACTGGCAACTGACTGTATGGGCAGATCCCTGCACCTACATGGAGCCCTATAGTCTTCAATATTCAAAATAATAACTGGTTGAGGACTTTGTTTTGTACTCATCTTGACCCTTTTATCTAATGATGTTATAGTGAATTACAAACATTAGTAAAATATCAGAACTCCCTCAGATATAGACATGTATCTTGCCTTTTTAGATAGCTTAACAGAGGCAAAGAAATTGACCCAATTTTAAAAAGTGATCTAATTTTAGGTGCCAAACTTCAGACATCTAGAAACAGAATTTCAAAGGTATTTAGAGGCCTAAAGATGTAGATATGAGCCTAGTGGTATTTTCAAGAGCACCTGAGGGGTTAGATGGTTAGCTACCATTAATTTCAAAGCTGATTCCATAGATTCTAAAGCCAGAAAGGATCACTGTGACCATCAAGTCTGATCTCCTGTATAACACAGGCCACAGAACTTCCTCAAAATAATTCCTAGAATATGTCTTTTAAAAAAATATTCAGCCATGATTACAAATTGTCAGTGACAATGAGAATCCACCATGATCCTTGGTACATTTTTTCAATGGTTAATTACTCTCATCATTAAAAATTTATACCTTATTTTCAGTTTGAATTTGTGTAGCTTCAACTTCCAAACATTGGATTACCTTTCTCTGCTAGACTGAAGAGCCTCTTATTAAATGTCTATCTGAATCATTAGGTGAATACCTTTAAAAATCTATCCCCTACACCAAAATTTGCAACTTGGGTGCCGAAAGTTACACACCTAAATCCATTTTAGGCATCTAACTGAAGTGTCTGAAGTATGGCACCCAGAAATTGATGTCTCCCAAACTAGAGGGTATTTTTGAATAACTGTGTCTGTGGTCACGTACGAAGTGAGTACAAGAACAAATACAAAAGCACTGGACTTTGAAATGCCAGTTCCTGCTCTAACAAAACGACTGTGTTTACCTCCACTAGTTTCTTTATCCAAAACTTTAACTGTCAAAAACCTAACATGAGAGAAAACGAAAGGCGTTGTTAACTTTGAAAAAAACTCCTTATCTACTGAGGTATCTTCTACAGTTCTCACCACCTTTATAATAATAATTATTAATATTTATAAAACATCTTCTTTGAATGCCACACAAACAATTCAGGATATATTCATAACACCACATAGTCAAATCATTTGGCTAAACAATTATACAATGTTAACAGGCAAGAACATTTGGTCAAAACTCATAAGCAGTGAAAACTCATGTTCGCAACAATAATATGATAAATGGAACGCAGCCAGTTACTATATTTACTTACTTAATAAAACTAGCTTATTTTTAGCAATCGGTGGCCCATTATATAACAGACATGCAAACAGTAGCATAATGTCAGTTTGATCCCTAGACCTTGCACATTGTAGGGACCTGGAGGCCATAACTGCCATGGACAATAAGAAGCAGAAGGAGCTGTTCAGAGACTTATGACTTGACTTCCGCACAAATGTTGCTGCCCCTTTGACATCCATGTGGTTTTCAGGACAACTGCAGTTTTAGGAAAGGATTCCTCTGACAGTTGAGAAGGTGAAAGATGTCAAACTATGATTCAACAGAGCTATGCTGATTATCACCAGCTAATGATAAGCCCCTTGAGATATTCATTAGGATTTTCCACTGGTTAATAGGTTTAAATATTGTGAGTTAGCATGGATTGGTCTCTTGGTATGATTTGTATTTTTTCTGTAACAGAATATATTTTTAACTTCTTACTTTATTCCTAGATAAATTAATCTTTGCTCATATAACTTTTCTTAAGTTAGATGGCCAAGATTTCTGGGTAGTTGCAAAAAACAACAAATCATTAATTTGACTCACTGAAGTGGGTGAAAACCCACAAGTGTAAATAAATAAATAAATAAATGGATCATTATTCTCTTAAATTAAACTGTACTGCTATTTTAAAAATCCAAGTTAATTTATTTTTTTCTAATATTAGAAAGCCTATATTATAAACAGAAAACATTCCTTAGCAAAGGTGGTTGAATTTCATAATTTATCTTAAATAACTGTATTTATTTATTAGTTGAGGTCTGTCTGGAACGGCAGAGCAGAGACTATCTACAATAGCCTAGCTACATATTCATATATTTCATATGGATATACTTGAGGTTTCTTAAAACAAAAACTAATGAATAGATATAGGATGTCAATGTAACAGGGTGCATAAAGCCTGAACTAGACCCTGTTTATACATCCCAGGATTGCACTAGCCTTTTTGGCCACAGCATCGCACTGGGAGATGCTGTTCAGCTGACTGTCGACCACATCTCCAAAATCTTTTTCAGAGTCAGTGCTTCCGAGGATAGAGTCTCCCATCCTGTAAGTATGGCCAACATTCTTTATTCCTAGATGTATATGTTTACATTTAGCTGTATTAAAATACATATTGTTTGCTTGTGCCCAGTTTACCAAGTAATCCAGATTGCTCTGTTTGGGTGATCTGGCCTCTTAATTATTTATCACTCCCCCAATTTTTGTGTCCTCTACAAACTTTATCAGAGATGATTTTTAGGTTCTCTTCTTGATAGTTAATAAAAGTGTTCAGTAGCGTAGGGCCTAAAACCAATTTCTGTGGGAACACACCCATTCTATGATGATTCCCCATTTACAGTTACATTTTGCAGTCTATCAAATAGCCAGCTTTTAATCCATTTAATGAATTTTATATCATTCTAGTTTTTTTAATCAACAGGTCATGTGGTATCAAGTGAAACATCTTACAGAAGTCTAAGTATATTACACCAACACTATTATCTTTATCAATCATGCATGTTATCTCATCAAAAAAATCTAATTAGTTTGACAGACTCTATTTCCATAAACCAATGTTGATTGGCATTAATTGTATTGCACTCATTTGATTCTTCATTAATTGAGTTCCATATCAGCATCTTCATTATTCTGCGTGCAATCCATGTTAGACTAACAGACCTATAATTACCCAGCTCATGATGTTTACCCTTTTAAAATATGGACACAACATTGGCTTTCTGCCAGTCTTTTGGAGTTTACCAATGTTCCAAGACTTTATAGGAAATCAATGTTAATGGTCTAGCAAGCTGCTCAGCCAGCTCTTTTAAAATTCTTGGATGCAAGTTACTCAGATTGGCTCATTTAAAATGTCTATTTTAGTACGTTGAGTACCATTAAAAGCAACTAAATATATTAAGGCCCTCTAGTGCTCCCTCTTTCTCCAGTGGGGAGGGAGGCCCCCCTGCCTCACTGTATTGGGTGGTAACCCTCGGGCTGTGCCATAAGTAGTCTATAGTTCTGTGCCTGTCTAACAGAGGCAAATAAACAGTAATAGTCTGGTGCTCTTGTCCTCACCCTCGGGTGGGGCAGAGTGCTGAATAGTCTTTAGCTCACAGCCCCTCAGCTGGGGCTGGCAATACTTAACAGTCTGTAGCTCTAGCCCTTTGGGTGGGGCCAAGCAGAGAGCAGGCTGTAGCCTAAGCCTCTTGACCAAGTCAGCCAACAGACACCCACAGTCTGGAATGCTAGCCTTTTGGGTAGAGCAGAGCAGGGAACAGGCTGTAGCCTCAGTTTGTGGACTAAGGCAGCCAGCAAACACACACAGTCCTGAGCTCTAGCCCTTTGGGTGAGGCAGAGCAGGGAGCAGGCTTTAGCCTCAGCTTGCAGGCTAAGGCAGCCAGCATCCACACAATCTAGGAGCTCAGCTGGTGGTGGGGAGCACCACCACAGTCCAGGGGCTCCAGTAGGGGTAAGAACCAACCGAGTCTAGAGTCCCAGCTTGATGGATGGCAGATCCACACAGGCCTCTCGGCCTAGGGTGGGGAGTCTGCTGCCCCAGGGGTGGGGTGGCAGGAGGTAGGAGGACGTGGGCCTGCCTGACTCCACCGCATCCCATCCGAGGGCCCTAACATGGCAGAGTGGTCTGCCACTGGATCCCGCCACAACACACTGACCTGCAGTCAGTCAGCAGTGTAGCCGGACAATGGTCTGCTACCACGGGCTACTTTCTACCTCTCCGGAGTTTGGTACCTCTATAATCCGGAGGTCCTCTGGCTCCTCTGGATACACAGAGGCTGGCAGTCCCAGCAACTCCTCTTCAGACCCAGTCACCTCCAGGGGCAGGGTGTTGCAGGGTGCAGGTTCAGCTCCAAGGTGCAGCAGCAGAGTGGTGGTGTCTATCTCCTTCCATGGCTCCTGCTCCACTGAGTTGCTGAGCCCTCCCTTTATACTTCCTGTCCCACCCTGGTACTTTTGGCAAGAGTGGGAGGGATGGGTTTGGCTCCATCCACTAGGGGAAGTGTAGTGGCCCCTCGCTCTCCTGTCCAGAGGGAGACCACTCTACAGGCCCTAACATTGAGACACTCGTCACAATGCATTCACAGGAAAATTTCTAACAAAGTTTATTTGTAATGGTTCACAAATAAAACTAGACTTTGAATAAAAAATCCCATGTTTAAAGATAAGAAATGTCAACATTAAAAAAAACATCATGTTTTCCATAACTCTCCTGCCCTTTTCTAATCAATTAAGGGTAGCAAAGAACAACATGTACTAACTGATTCATAATACTGAAATATAAAATGACTTGTTAATGGTAAGATTAAAAGCTTATGCTGATAGTTATATTTTAAATAATTTGTAATTATGTATAGTGAATGAGTACAGATGAGGTATCACTTAGGCCAAGTCCTTGCTGGCATAAGTGTGGTTTCTCCAATTCTTTTTTTTTTTTACATAGAATTGCTAATCTCCTTAAAATATTATTCGAGACAGAACAAAGATAACGCGTTGGAAGATGTACATAAAAGACACACAAATATGTACTGATAAATTGAAAAAAAAACTTTTTTCTGGGAAGACCAAGAGCAGGGCGACACAAAAACCTGATCCAGATATTGCAAACCCATCAGAAAAAATATAGAAATTGGGTAACTGAAACTTGTGTATGCATAATGTAAGAGTTATCTAAAATCAAAAGGGTTAATGTGCTAAAAGCCAGTTGGATAAAGATTAAGTAATCTGTAACATGGAAATGTACAAAAGATCTAAGTGAACATGGGCTCAAACCGGAGAATCACCAAATCAGAAACTGAGGGACCAGACTATCAAAGAAGGCAATGAAGGTGGAAGAACTTCCTGATGACTCACAATGTGGTAAATTGGGTCCATACATGTTTTTGTTTGTTTGTTTGTTTTGTTTTTTAACTGATAGGGCCTTCTTCTTCAATTGTGGTTTTTTGAGCATCTAGTAAAGTTTTCTTAAACAATTCCCAGTTATTATTCACACGTTTCTGATTAAAATTCTTCTCTCAACTGATTTGACTGGACCTATTAAAGCACCAAGTATATATATAATTACTGGTCTGGACTTTATTTTGTTTACACATTATAAATGGGATTAAGTCATTATCACTTGTACTTAAGCTACCATTAATTTTTAGTTCTGTGATCAGTTCCTCTGAATCTGTCAGGATGAAGTCTAATATAGAATTCCCCAGTGTTAGCTGCAACACTGTTTGAGTTAAGAAATTGTTATCTATAATATTTAGAAATTCCAAGGATGTTCTAGTATTGGCAGCATGAGACCTCCAACATGTGTCACTCAGATTGAAGGCGCCCATGATCACACAGTTTTTTTTCTTACACGTTATAGATAAGTGCTTAAGTAGCCAGTCATCCGGTTCCTCAGTGTGAAATGTTGGTCTGTAGCATCACCAACTAATACCCAATCTTTTGCTTTATCTTTTATTATATTGATCCATAGGCATTCAAGATCATTTTCTCCCAAGTTACCAGTGATCTGGAAACAGGTAATGACATTTTTGACAGAGTGCCACTTCCCCTCCTTTTTTGCCCACTCTATGGCCTTGGCTACACTGGCGCTGTACAGCGCTGCAATTTGCTGCGCTCAGCGGTGTGAAAACGCCCCCCCCCCGAGCGCAGCAAGTGCAGCGCTGTAAAGCGCCAGTGTAATCAACACCTGCAGCGCTGCACGCTCGCTCACTCGCAGCGCTGCAAGCTATTCCCCTCGGAGAGGTGGAGTACTTGCAGTGCTGCGAGAGAGCTCTCGCAGCGCTGGCGGCGCGACTACACTTGCGCTTCACAGCGCTGCCGTGGCAGCGCTGTGAATTGCCAAGTGTAGCCAAGGCCTATGTTTCCTAAATGGATTATAACCACTGATTTTAACATTCCAGTCATGTGAGTCAAACCACCAGGTGTCAGTAATACCAACTAGATTGAATTTATGCTCTTAAATAAGCAATTCCTGTTCCTCTTGTTTGTTACCCAGGCTGCTAGCATTGGGGAATAGGCAATTAAATAATTTCGTCTCTTCGTGGCTTTTGGTTCCTGGATTAACTTTGTTCTTGATGTCTTGACTTCATACTGAGTGCACATATCTTCCCTCTTTTAACCCACCAATTTCATTATTAATTTAATGCCTTCCTCCCTACTGTAGACAACCTTTTCCCAAGGAAATTGTTTCCCCTTCTACTGAGGTGAAGGCCATCCAAACTATACAGCTGCCTTTCCCCATAGAAAGTGGATCCAAACCCTACACCCTCAGTGTCAGTGATTCACTTTCAGAATCTTCTGCCTTCTGTCATCCTTCGCTCATGGAACAGGAAGAACCTTCGAGAAGATCACTTGGACATTCTTCTTCGGAACACTTCTAAGTTCTCTGCAGTAACCTATTATCTGTAAGATATCCCATAATGCAGTGTCATCAGTCCCAATATGAATCCTCACCAATGGATCCTTGCCGATCAACTTCAGAAGTCTATCCAGTCTTGGAGTGCTGTTCTTGTGCCTTGGCTCTGGGAAGGCAGGACATCATCCTGTTGTCCACTTGTACCTTGCAGAATGTTCTTTTGTTTTTTTCTGAATATTGAATCCCCAAAAGGATCATCTGTCTTCCTTGGACAGTTGGAGAACTTTTTGCAGGCAAGCTTGATTTTCTTAAAGGTTGGGCCAAACTGCCATCCACAGGTGTGCCCTGTACATCTCTCTGTTCCCATGAAGTAGTTGGATCTTTTCTTTTTGGCAAATTGAGAGCATTTGTTCAACTCATTTTACAGCTCATCTAAAGCTAGGTTACTCACCTTTTTGATGGCTTGCTTCTCTTCTCTTCTCAAGGTTTATTTTCTATCACTTTTCTGGCTTCTCTCAATTCCGCCTACTTTCTGCATCTCTTAATTACACCACCATTCTTCATGAGATTATGGTCTAACCAGTGTAGCACAATCACATAGTGCCTCAGCTTCTGGGATCAATACATTCTTGAAGATACACCACTCCTCTTCTGGTATTCCAATTTGTGTGTCTTTTGGCTCAAACCTTGTGACTTTCTCCCTAAGCTTGTCTGCAGAGACGCCATGCAGTCTCCTTATCTTGATGCATGTCTCATTGGAGCAGAGTTCACTTCAGGTCCATTTACCAACTCTGTCTGTTACCACCAATGGCTTATGTTGGGGTGTGACCATTTCACTTGGAATAATCTTACAATCTTTAAGCATCTTCTTCTGGTACATTTGGGTTAGTAAGAAATCTATTTGCATGCTTACTGTGCCGCTTCAATATGTGTAAAGATGAGTTTCTGTTTTCTTAAACAGAGTGTTGGCAATCTCTCACCCTAATTGCTTTAACACATGTGAAGCAATGTAGTACATTCTGTGTTATGTCATACCAAAGTGCATTCTGTCCCAGCAGTCTGATCAACTTGAGACCATAGTGTGTTGAAATCTCCCAGAATAAGCAGTAATTTCTCTGCTACAGCTATATCTGCTAGGTTCTGCAAGATCTACCTGACCTCTTCTTCAGGGCCACCTTGTTGTGGGGTAGATACCAATACCATAAATAACATGCACTCTTTCACTTGTATTTAAACAGACATTAAACAGACTTACACCCTTATGTTTTCCTGAACAGTTTTACAAAGTTCATTGCAAACCACCATTTCTCCTTCTACTACTGCCACCTGCACAGTATAACTTACAGCCCCAACCTACTTCTTGACTGAATTTCCTAAACATCTGGTCTCCTGCACACAGAGCATACTGTTTCTTCAGACCAATAAAATACTACTATGATCCCTACAAAGTAAACAGAAACCAATAAACAAACTCTGTCCAGTGACTTTTTTTGCAGAGTATGGATTTTACTCAGGACTGTGCTACTAAAGACAATTAAATGAAGAACACAATCTGGTATTTCACTGTCCCATTTTAGGAATAAATAAGATGGCAAGGTATAGAAACTTAATTATGAAATAGAATCATGGAAATCAAGTATCAGGGGATAGCCGTGTTAGTCTGTATCTACAAAAACAACTGTAGGTTTTTGTTTAGACTGTTAGTAAAAACTTCCCGTGAGAGAGATTCCACAACCTCCCTAGGTAATTTGTTCCAATGCTTAAGTACCCTTATAGTTAGGAAGTTTTACTTAATGTCTAACCTAAATCTCCCTTGCTGCAATTTAAGCGCATTGCTTCTTGTCCTGCCCTCCATGGATAAGGAGAATAATTTATCACCCTCCTCTTTATGACAAACTTTTATGTATTTGAAGGTTGTTATGTTCCCCCCACACACACACACCCGCCTCAGTCTTCTCTTCTCCAGACTAAACAAACCAATTTTTTTAACTATTTCCTTGAAGGTCATGTTTTCTTTAAAGGTCAAGGCCTTTAATCATTCTTGTTGCTCTCCTCTGAACTTTTTTCATTTTTCCATTTTGTCCATCTTTCCCAAAGTGTGGTGCCCAGAACTGGACACAGTACTCCTGTTGAGGCCTTATCAGTGTTGAGCAGAGTGGAAGAGTAACTTCTGATATGGTGCTTACAGAATTCCTGCTAATATATCGCAGAATGATGTTCGTTTTATTGCAACAGTATTAGATTTTTGACTCACATTTAGATCCCCTATAATTGATTATTCCTTTCTAAATGTAGTAAGTTTCATTTGTCCTTACTGAATTTCATCCTATTTATTTCAGACCATTTCTCCAGTTTATCAAGATCACATTGAATTCTAACCCTGCCCTCAGAAGCGCTTGCATCCCCTCCCAGCTTGGTGTGATCTGCAAACTTTATAAGTGTACTCTCTCTGTCATTATCCAAATCATTTATGAAGTTGTTTAATAGAATCAGATCCCTGTGGGACCGCACTCAATATGCCCTTTCAGCTTTATTGTGAAACATTGATAACTACTTTTATCCACCTTATAGTGGGTTCATCTAGGTTATATTTCTCTAGTTTGTTTACAAAAAGGTCATGTGGGACAGTATCCAAAGCCTTACTCAAGTCAAGATATATCATATCTATGGCTTCCCCGCTATCCATGCTGTGTGTTACCCTGTCAAAGGAGGATATTAAGTTCATTTGACATGATTTGTTCTTGACAAATCTATGTTGATTGTTACTTCACATCTTATTTTCTTCTAGGAGCTCACAAATTGTTTGTTTGTTTGTCTGATTATTTGCTCTATTATCTTTCCGGGTACCAAAGTTAAGAAGATTGGTCTATAGTTCCTTGGTTTGTTCTTATTTCCATTTTCATCAAGAGCTATTATATTCGCCCTTATCTAATCCTCTTGGATCTCCCCGTCCTCCATGAATTGTCAACGAAAATTGCTAATGGCTTAGAAATCTCTTCAGACAGTTCCTTAAGTATTCTAGGATGTATATTATCCCCATTCCACAATGTATTTCATCAGGCCTTACCAACTTGAAGACATCTAACTTGTCTGAGTAATTCTTAACTTGTTCCTTCCCTATTTTAGCCTCAGGCCATGCTCCATTTACAAACATGCAAACGTTTACATTGATGTTCACTATGTTAGTCATCCAATTCCTTTTTTGGTGAAAACTGATACAAAAGGGTATCAACACATTAGGCACTGTTGGGTTTTCTATTATTGTCTTTCCCTTCTAACTGTGTAATGGGCCTACCCTGTCCTTCTTCCTCTTGCTTCTAATGTATTTTTTTAAAATGTTTTTATTACCTTTTATGTGGCTAGCTAAAAATTTTTTTTTGGCTTGGCCTTTCCAATTTTGTCCCTACATGCTTGTGTTGTTGTTTTTTAATATTCATACTTCATAATTTGACCTAGTTTCCACATTTTGTATGACTCTTTTTTGAGTTTCAGGTCATTAAAGATTTCCTGGTTAGCCAGGATGGTCTCTTACATAAAAAAGGTAGGAAGTAAGGTATTAGGAGATTTCTCTTGTGCTCTTAATAACATCTCTTTATAAAACTGACAATTTCCCTGAACTCTTTTTTACCTTTAGACTTGCTTCTCATGGGATCTTACCTACCAATTCCCCGAGAGCAAAACTCTGCCTTCTTGAAGTCCATTGTCTTTATTCCGCTGTTTTTCCTCCTACCATTCCTTAGAACAGTGAACTCTATCATTTCATAATCACTTTCACCCATGCTGCCTTCCACCTTAATTCTTATCCAGTTCCTCCCTGTTTGTCAGAATCAAATCTAGAATAGCCTCTCCCCTACTCTCTTTCTCCATGTTCTGTATAAAAAGTTGCCTCCGATGAATTCCAAGAACTTGTTGGATAATCTGTGCTCTGCTGCATTATTTTCCCAACAGATGTCTGGGTAGTGGAAGTCCCCCATTATCACCAAGTCCTGTGTGTTGGATGACTGATGTTCAAAAAAAGGCATCATCCATCTCTTCTTCCTATACTATACTAGACACCTACCATGACATCACCCTGGCTTTTTTTTTAAAAATCCCTTTTATCCATGGCTAGAGACTTGCAATAGGTCAGCCTTGCACTTCTATTTCAACCTCAGTGCAAGTGTATACATCTTTGATATATAAAGCAACACCTCCCTTTTTCCCTGCCTGTCCTTCCTGAACAAGCTGTACCCTTCTATACCAATAATCCAGTCACGTGAATTATCTCACCAAGTTTCTGTGATGCCAGTTTTGTCAGTTGTGATTATTCACTTGTATTTCTAGTTATTCCTGTTTATTCCCCATACTTCTTTCATTAGTATACAGACATCTAAGATGTTCACTAGATGTACCCTCTGTAGTCCTTCAGGTCTCTCCTTTGTCCCTGCTATGTTTGCTAATGTTCCCCCAAGATTCCAGCCCTTCACCCAGGTCTCCATGTTTTGGATTTACCTGTGGCTTTTGTCTCCTGCTCCTGTCAAACCTAGTTTAAAGCCTGCCTTACCAGGTCAGCCAGTCTGTATCTGAAAATACTCTTCCCCTTCCTTGATAGGTGGACTCCATCTCTGATCAGCAGTCCTTCCCAGAACAGCATCCAAAAGCCTTCCTAGTGACACCATCTGCGCAGCCATGCGTTCACCTCCATGCTGTGTCTGTCTCAACCTGGACCCCTACCCTTGATTGGAAGGATTGATGAGAACACACCTATGCCCCCAACTCATTCACCCTCACTCCCAGATCCCTGTAGTCACTTCTGATCTGCTCAGGGTCACACCTTGCAGTATCATTAGAGCCCACTTGGATGAGCAGTATGGGGTATTAGTCAGAAGGCCGGATGATCCTCTGCACACTATCCACAACAGATGACTGTGCTCTCCTCTACATAGGGATAAAAAACCCGCAGCTGGCCCAGGTGAGCTGATTTGGGCTCATGGAGATCAGGTTCCAGGGCTGAAAAAAATCACTGTGTAAACACTCAGGCTGGGGCTGGAGCTCACTCAAGGTCTGGGACCCTGTGAGGATGGAGGGACCCAGAGCTTGGGCTGCACCGGTGGCCGAATGTCTACACAGCAGTTTTTCAGCCCTAGAGCCAGAGTCCCACGAACCAGAGTCAGCTGACCCAGGCCAGCTATGGCCATTTCACGGGTCTTTTATCACTGTGTAGATGTATCCACTGAAAACTTTAAGCAAGCCAAAAGAAAAGCCAAAGAGACAAACAAGCTTTCCCACTCACCCCACAAATTACTGCTCACTCCTTCTTCAGTAGGGGATCTTCCTCTCAAACTCCCGTTTGTTGCCACCTGTTCGCTAACTCCCCTTAGTCATTTAGCATTTGGCTTTTAAGCCCTTCTCTTCTAAGTCAGTCCTGCCCCTCATTAACACACAGAGGAAGGGTGAGCACAAGAAGGATCAATGGACAGGAGGCTAGAGCCTTGCTAGTGCCCATTCAGCTACTAACTAGTAGGCCTCTGGCTCCCATTCCCACAGAGTCCCCAAACACACAGTTCCCAACAACCACACTGTAAACTTTAAGCAGGCCGATAGAAAAACCAAGCAGACAATCAAGTTCACTCACTCACCTCGTGAATTAGTGCTTGCTACTTCTTCAGCAGAGGATCTCCCTCTCGAACTCCTATTTGCTATTTTCACTACTGAAATAAAATGAATGAAAGTCACTATTTTCATTTTCAAAACAACTGAATATTTGGGGAAATGCTTGAACTTTGAGTTATATTAAAATACATTTTTAATATCTCTATGGTCTATTTATATTTCCCTCTTCACCAATATAGACTACTTCTTCAAAAGTAGATCAGTACTTTTACGTTTCATTGCATGTACTGAAAATAAAATCCTAAAATATATTTATGAGATTGTCAATTTTATAGTATATTGGATAAGAAATAATTGTTTTGTCAGTTTAGCATCACAGTTTATTTGATTTCTCCTTTAAATATAAATACATATTGCACTACATGATGTCAGAATATTGCTCTGAAAGCTGCGTATTCCAAAGCCTATCTCACCCAGTTCCAAATATTTTGATAATTGGATTTAGTTTCTCCTACTGAAAATATACCTTGCTGAGGAATTACTGGAAAAGTTAATTTGTGAGGCTGGCAAGCAACAGTCATAGGTGTGTGATGAGCTGGGTGAAACAACAGACTGTATAAAAAACAACTAAACAGAATGGGCAATAGAGAGATTATTTCACTGCTGTTCATGGCGAAAAAGACTTTATACTCTACCAGAATAAGATTTGTTTTCATTCTTTCACAATGTCTGAGAATAGTCAAAGTGTTCTAGTCCCATTAAAACCTAGGACTAAGAGCTAATTAGCTCACTGATCACATCTGCACACTCTTAACTGGTTCAAAAGTATTTAAAAACATGAAAAACACATCCATCAGTTCTCATATTTTCAAAGTGCTCATCACCTAAGTTATCTAGGTACTCTACAAAAAAGATATATCGAGTTACCTCATTCTCTAACAGGGAGTGTTCTCCCTACCGTCTGTTTAAAACACTTTCTTGTCAAAAGATGTCAAAAGTTGCCTTCCAGAAACGCAATATCAGAGGAATTGGAAATATTGTGCAAGGTCTATATAAGAAGGTGAATCCTTGAGCATGCTTTAAAGACGATGAGATTCGGGCTCAGTTACATCTTACCATGAGCGAGAGCACCCTGTCCACTACTGTCATGATTACAACTGTAGTCTCATTGTGTGGCTAGGTGAGTATTAAAGAGACAACAATATGACCAGCCAAAGATTTCTGGCCAGTGCTGTTATTTAGATATCAGGGATTAGTAGAGAGTCCAATAGGTTTCTGTTACTGCACCCCACCTTGAGCACGGTAGGAGCTAACAGCTATGCTGGAGAGCCCAATCCTGTATATTCTAAGCAGAAATACCTTGCACTAAAGTGCACATCATGGTTGCACTTCTGGAATAAAACTGGCCTTTAATGCACTTTAGCTAGTACATCCTGAGCTGGGCACAATGACATGCCTAAATCCTCATCATCAAAGGAAAAAAGGCCATTGGAAGTCTGCCCAAGAAGACAGTTCTTTACCCAACTTCTAAAGACAATGCAGCTCAAGCACCAAGATCTAAAGGCATGTTTAAGATTTTGCTACTGTAGAATAGGTGGTTGAGCAGTATGTAAATTTGACAGCCACCATTTTGGCTGGCACTAGTGATGGGACTTGGGATGCTCCAGAACTAAAAGCATGAATAGCTGTGCTAAAAAGTCAGGCTCATAAGCAAGGGTTTTAACACAGGGCCGGCTCCAGGCACTAGCCTGGCAAGCAGGTGCTTGGGGTGGCCACTCCAGAGAGGGGCGGCATGTCCAGGTATTCGGCGGCAATTCGGCGGACGGTCCCTCACTCCCGCTGGGAGCAAAGGACCTCCCACCGAATTGGCGCCGCAGATCGCGACTTTTTTTTTTTTTTTTTTTTTGGCTGCTTGGGGTGGCCAAAACCCTGGAGCCGGCACTGCTTTAACAGACTCACATTCACAGAACCACACACGCACTGACCAGGGAGTCATATAAACCCTACTTTGTTTCCCACCCCCCTCACTACACTGAGGACCCATTCTCCCTCCCCTCCAACAAAAGTTGAAGGGGGAAATGATACAGCTGGCTGCTCTCCAAAGAGACCTGAGGAAGGGTGAATAAGAATGTCACTGAACTTTCCCCTAAAAGTCCCCTAAAGAAGGTGCTTTGATTAATTTGCTAAGTAGTGAATCTGCTGCTATACTCTCGCCTGCACTGGAGAGTCAGAGGTCCTCAGGAGAGGGAGGATTGGGTGGCATTTAGAAGGACATTGGGTGGCAGAAGCCATGGGTAGCTGCTGCACTGACATAAAAGAACAACATAGATGGGCCGTCAGTGCGACATAACACAAGACACAACCCAGGCTGACAGGTCACCTAACTACCTCTAACGGAGGAAGGGACTACCATCCAGTTACTAGACCTGGAGGAACACTAATCTTCTTTTGGAGACTCCCAAATACCAAACCAGAGGCTACATTATTGTTGTTGAACTGCAACTACTAAAGTTAGTGAGCCTAAGATATTTGCAACCTATTCTGCCTGCCACAGTAGAGCATCCTTTTGTTTAAGGCATATGTCTGATTGTTTTTTGGGACCAGGACTGGCTGGAAAACAAAAGTCCATTCTGTGAAAAACAGATTTAAAAACAAAAATCACTCCACTTTGGAACAAAAACTAAACCTTTTCAAACTTTTCAAAAAAAAAAAACCATTTGAAGGAGAGGTTTCAGTTGCAAGCAGATGGACATCATACCTAAAGGACTAAAGGTAAAAAATCCATTACAATCTACATATCACACAGACTATGCTGAGAGACTGTGTCACACACTCTCAAAGAAACTGCGAAACCACCTGATCAGCATCCTATACAGCAAACAGGGAAAGATTAAGAATGAGACTTAATTGGCCTCTCAGAGTTGGTAAGACAACTCCCACTGTTCATGCTCTCTGTATGTGTGTATATATATCTCCTCAATATATGTTTCACTCTATATGCATCCGAAGAAGTGGGCTGTAGTCAACGAAAGCTTATGCTCTAATAAATTTGTTAGTCTCTAAGGTGCCACAAGTACTCCTGTTCTTTTTATTTGAAGGAGAGAGACCCCAGAACAGGCCCAGGGGTTTGGGCACTTACTTGGATGTGGGAGAGCCAGGTACTAGTCCCATTGCTACTTCACAAATCCCCTTCTACCCTAGTCCCACCCTAGTTCCTCACTTCCCCCATTATGTTAGTTCCTTCCCATCACCTAGTTCTTTATCCCTAGACACACTCCATCAGGCCCCAAAATAAAGGACTTCACAGCAGAAACAGCTTCAGCTATTGTCCTGCTTCTCTTTCCTTCCCAAACTTGTTGCTTAGTACTCTTCTCCCCAAGGTCTGTCAGATATCTCATTGGAGGAAGCAGAAGGAGGAAGAAGAGTGGCAATTGGCTGGTAGGATGGGAGGTCCTATGTGGGAATCTCAGCCACTTTGCAAATCTGGCCTTGAACATGTGTGAATTTTCAGCTAGTTAAGATCCACTGACATATATTGAGTAAAGATGATAAACAGAAATAAACACTATAAATGACAGCATAAACAACATAAAATGTTCAGGCAGCCTCAATTTGTCTTCTAAATTGCAATGTGCTACAATTTTCCTCCATAATTACAGTATCTGCATACCCAAACAAGGTAGTGAGGCAAGCAACTACAGATAAGGTTGCTCCAAAGGGTAGCTGTATATTCAAAAAGCAATTTCTAATTTTGAAAGTGTGCTCTTTTGTGTTTATAAAAATGATAAAATTAAAAGAAGAATGATAAGACACAATCAGTCATGCACAAACACAAATCTAGGACAAATAAAAAAGAGATAGAGTCAAAGGAATAAAAAGAATCAAACTAACTGAAAATAGATAATTTGTTATGCACACATAATCTTGTATGCTGACGATCTGTAAACTAATTATATTCAGGACAATAGTCAACATTCTGACATGTATCTATCTGGCCATTATTTAGCACAGTGATTAACAGGTGCTTGTGAGAAAAAAACACCATCAGTATGTCAGTTGATTAATAATAAGGCACTAAGAAAACCATCAAGTTTAGCTTTTGGGCATATCACTTTCCTAAAATAGAATACAGAGGGAGCTATGTGTCAAAATACCAAGCCTGTGAGTTTTGCCTGAGGCTGGACTTTTCTTTCTGTGAGGAGCCTGTCCCATACTTTATTAAACAAGTGATGCATAGAGAGAATAAAAGGTGAATTCCAGAACTGATATAACAATATGTGCCTCTAGCAGAAGAAAATGTAATACACAAAGGTTCTTAGAAGCTGTTTGTCCTGCTTATTCTTAGAAGAAACATTAATGTTCACAGTTTTCATTGATGTTACACTTACACCCAGAATAGTGTCCCCCCCACACACACATATTCACTTCACGTAACTCAGAATGAAATCTAGTTCTAGGCAGTAGCACCACCATTAACTCCAGGTGTTTAACATACAATGTGAATATTCCTTAAACATCACTGCACGTTTTTTTTTTTTAAAGTGACTAAATGTCCATGCATCTCTGCACATTCTTTTAGGTTCTGTCACAAAAGGTATAACTTTTAGGGGCAAGAAGTGGAAATCGGCCACTTTTGCACAGAATCTGTAAATAAAGTCCTGATTGGTTTGTATCTGAGTTGATTGTATCTAGTTTGCATATCAATTTCATGTTGTTCCAGTTTTGCATAGGAGGAAGGAATATTTACTGATATTCAAATAGTTTAAAAAAATCTCTTTATAGCAATAAAGAACAATGAATGTTAACCCTTCTGTATAATTAGACTTACGTAAATAAGTCTACGTTCATGGTCTAATATAAAAGTAACTGGAACGGTTTGGTCCAGCACCAGCAATTATAAAGGTGAAAGACAGACAAAACTGCTCTGCAATCAATAAGGCTTTCTTTCAGCAAAGTACTTACCTATATGTCTCTACTTAAATATGTGAGACTAAATATACCATGTGCTTAAATAGCTTAGTAAATCAAGGAACAGATCAGAAAGGGATTTACATTGATAGATTCCTTTTTTGTATATATGTTTATAGTAATTAAACACAAACATATACATATACAAATCAACCCTGTATGAAAAATTACCAATTACAATAATAATGAAGTAATGTACTGTAATTAAGAGCACAAAAAGACAAAGAAGGATAGCACAGAAGGAAAGTAAAATACAAAAGGATTGCCTAGTCTGATTGGCCTACAAAATCCAGAGTGATTGACGAGGCCACACAAAATGCCCAATTCTGCAATAATTTCGGAGGCAAAATCGAGTAGGGATGGTAGTCTCAGGGCTATACTTACTGAAAGCGGCATAACAATTGTATAGTTACAAATTTCTAAAAAAAATTGACCAAATACCCTTGTTGGCAAAGATGTCTGAGCAGTGTAATAAATATGTGTAAGCATGCATGGAAATTGACTTTCAAATATGCTTGCACAATTACTTATGCACTCATCCAATGAGGAAACATAAATATCGCCATGTGACTTATCTGACCAATCATAACTAAGCTATACGGATCCCATCAAATATTCACGGTCAACTAGTAGAGTTCACATATTGTGAATTCCTTATTCCCACTGCTAAGCAGTTACATAAGTAGAGTCAATGAAGTCAAATTGACTAAAGACATCTGAAGAAATCATGATCTATTAGAGGCACAAAAAAGATTTAGTTAACTGAATACCTTATTCATTGCAAATTATTTGTTCAACTCCAATAAAAACATATGGGCAGGGAGCTTATATCTTTTACCTTCACACTGGTGATGAATTTATACTATAGTTTCTCAAATTTCAATGCTTCTCCAACAAGTCTCAAGTTAAGCATTTATTTTCTTAAATTGGTCAGTTAACCAGAAATCCTCTCAATAATACATCTCTATTACTGATCAAATCAAATTACCCTATGCCCAAGAGTCACTGCTGGCAACACACATGAAATGCCTCCACCCTCCCAAAGTTTGTTTATGCAAAGTCCATGTTTCAGAGCTGCATAAGATGATCAGAAGTACACAGGTTCAATTCATTTTTACTTTTGTATATAATTTCACCTTCTTTTGGCTCCAGGTCTTCATGGCTGAAGCTGCTAAACCAATTCTCCCTAGGATGTCTGGCTGGCTGTACCAATTTGATGACAATTAAACAGTCATCAACACCCTCTTCTACAGTTTGCCCAGCAGCACAGATATCTTGTATCACAACTTTTGCGCCGACACTCTGGATTTTGTTTTTGCCCAAGAAACCCTTAGCCCAAGGGCAGCTGCCACATGCTGGAAGCTCTCTAGTGTATCTTTAAGATTGCATAATCCAGGCTGGTAAAAGTTGAACTGAGAGTTTTACCAATATTTGCAGAGATATTTGAAGGAGCCAATCTATTGTGTGGCAGAACAGGACTGGGGTCAGGACAGATCCCTGGATCCAGTGTTAAACCTGTCAGACTAATGGGTCCCCCATCAGACCCATGCTCCTGAGTCATTATATAGCTCTTGTATTAACCACAAGAGGATGTCAGGAATGCCTATGCCTCATAGGCCTTTCACAGGGCAGCTCTATTAATAGAATCAAAGTCTGCCTTTAGGCGTACATATGCTGCTGTCAGAAGACTATTGAATTCATAAGGAATGTCAGATAAAAGATGAAGAGCAAGTATAGGATCCACTGCAGATAGCTCAACAGAGAAGCCTGATTGGTCTGGGTGATGGTGTTTCACAAGGAGAGGCTGGAGTCAGGTGAGGAGGACACTCGAAAAACGTCTCTGGGAACAAAAAGCAGAGTGATGGGCCCAGAGCTGCTGCACTCAGTGTGTGGGCCTTTCACCTTATATAGTGGGATGATGATCCCTTCCTTCCTTCCACTCTGTTGGCACCTTTCCAGTAGTCCAAGCCCCAACAAAAAGTTGGTGTAATGCTGCATTAGTGTGGCATGCTTGAGAAGTTTGGGTGTTATGCCATCAGGTCCAGCAGCACTCCCACTTTGCAGTTTCTTTATGACAGAGTGAACCTCTTCTAACATAGGTACATCTGCACAGGTTGCATCTACTGCTAATGCATCCAGATCTGGGCATGGAGTCACTTCAGGATGGTTAAGTGCAGTCTCATAATATTATTTCTATCTTTGCAGGATTTCTTGGGTTGAGCATGTTTTACCATCAGCTGTGTTTATTGGCATAAACCCTGCACAAAAAGTCTAGTTCTGGATCAAAGTGACTAAATGGCTTTAAATGCAGGACACAATTTATTATATAATTTCCTCTACTGCATATTTTACTAAATTCTCAAATGAGCTTTGAGATCCACTTTTGTTTTCCCCAAAAAATATTTTGTAAACATTCATGTTCAGCTGCATCATGGAGCTGTCTGGCCTCAGATTTCTTTTTACAGAATTTGAAATATCTTATCAGATAGTCAAGGGCATCACTTGTAGCATTCTCTATTTGGAATGGTATCTATGGCTTCTCAGATAACTGTGCTTATGGCTGTTCAAGTTGAGTGTATGTCATCCAGGAGAGCACCAAGTGTGTCAATTTTGTTATGCACCATGACAGAGTACTTCTTAGCAAGTGCTGAATTTTCACAGATACATTGTGCTTTGTGTGTCATAACAGGTGCACAAATTAGGTGGCAAGGTTTATGCCAGAATTATTCATGGAACCTTAATATGTGCTATTCATATTTTTAATGTGTCTTTAAAATGGACACTTTTAATAGTATACTATCTCTTGAATTGCACTTATCAACCTTAACTAAGGAATTTCTTTGTTTTGGAATCACCTTTTTAAAAAACTAGGACAGTTAATTCACATGATTAACTAAAAAAATTAATCGTGATTAATCCCAGTTTTAATTGCACTGTTAAACAATAGAATACCAATTGACATTTATTAAATATGTTGGATGTTTTTCTACATTTTCAAATATATTGATTTAAATTACAACACAGAATACAATGTGTGCAGTGCTCACTTCATATTATTTTTATTACAAATATTTGCACTGTAAAAAACAATTTGTATTTTTCAATTCACCTTATACAAGTACCATAGGGCAATCTCTTTATCGTGAAAGCGCAACTTACAAATGTAGATATTTTTGTTACATAACTGCACTTTAGAGCCTACAAGTCCACGCAGTCCTACTTCTTGTTCACCCAATCACTAAGAGAAACAAGTTTGTTTACATTTACAGGAGATAATGCTGCCCACTTATTATTTACAATGTCACCTGAATGTGAGAACAGATGTTCACATGGCACTTTTGTAGCCAGCACTGCAAGGTATTTACATGCCAGATATGCTAAACATTCATATGCCCCTTCATGCTTTGGCCACCATTCCAGAGGACATGCTTCCATGCTGATGACACTAGTTAAAAAAAGAATGTGTTAATTAAATTTGTGACTGAACTCCTTGGGGGAGAATTGTGTGTCTCCTGCTCTGTTTTACCTGCATTTGGCTATATATTTCATGTTATAGCAGATGTGATTAGGTTCTATGATGATGTCACTTGAATAGATATGTAGACAGAGTTGGCATCGGGCTCTGTTACAAGGATAGATTCCTGGGTCAGTGTTTTTGTTCAGTGATGTGTGGTTGCTGGTGAGTATTTGCTTTAGGTTATGGGGTTGTCTGTAAGCGAGGACAGGTCTGTCTCCCAAGATCTGTGAGAGTAAAGAATCATCTTTCAGGATAGGTTGTAGATCTCTGATGATGCGGTGGAGAGGTTTTAGTTGGGGGTTGAAGGTGACAGCTAGTGGTGTTCTGTTATTTTCTTTGTTGGGCCTGTCTTGTAGGAGGTGACTTCTGGGTACTCGTCTGGCTCTGTCAAAACAGATTGAGAAAACCGGAGACATTTAAACAAACCTTTTTATGAATGTACTTGTAAACATTTCCAGATACAAACTAGAGCTATCTGGGCAATAAGATGCCCCTTGCTTTTTTTCCCCCTCACAGTCAAGATATTTTTTGGAGATATCCTGACCCACTCAATTTCTAACTGAGTTTTCAGAACACTTTGTAATATTCCAACTGAAATAAATGGAAGTCTCTGTTCTCTACAGGCAAAAGTGTTTGTAGCAGTAGTGGTCCTCAAAAACAAGTTGACAAGGTAAATTACATGACACAGTACCTTATACAAGACCTTTATTATAGAGGTATGCTAGCATTGCTATAGTTATGGTGAAATTTAGCTTTTGATATATATAAATTGCACCCAGAAATTATGTAGAACATTTAAACTTGCAAAGTCAAACTCTCTAAAGTTAGAAAATGCCAGAATTAAGTTTGTCCATCTTAATTTGCCTTCTAGTGTGTATGAATTATGTTATAGTGCTTAATTACATGATCATGCTATTTTTCACACAAGCTTTGCTTCATTCAGTGTAAAGGATTGATGGTGCTCACCAAATGTGTAGCTATTCAATATTTCTTTTTATCCTTACAATTCAACAGGTGACTCCAGTCTTTATTTGACTACAAAATACCCAACCTCTATAAAGTACACAGAATTTTTTATTTCCTTAAGCATTTCTCCATTTCCAACACGTCTAGTCTGTCCATAACCCCTCTGCTTAGTATCTCCCAGCACACACCATCTAGTTTTTCCCAGTCCATCCATCCTGTCCTGTTTCTTCCCTCCCCCATCCTTACCCCTCTGCAATTGAGCAAATCATGTTGCTTCTCCTCCATGCTGCCCGGGCACCAGCAGTGAAATCTTTGAGAGCACAGGAGGGACAGTCACCCTGATCTCTAATTCTGTCCACATATCTATTCAAGTGACATCATCATAGGACCTAATCACATCAGCCATACTATCAGGGGCTCATTCACCTGCACATCTACCAATGTGATATATGCCATCATGTGCCAGCAATGCCCCTCTGCCATGTACATTGGCCAAACCGGACAGTCTCTACGCAAAAGAATTAATGGACACAAATCTGACATCAGGAATCATAATATTCAAAAACCAGTGGGAGAACACTTTAACCTGTCTGGCCATTCAATGACAGACCTGCGGGTGGCTATCTTACAACAGAAAAACTTCAAAAACAGACTCCAACGAGAGACTGCTGAGCTGGAATTGATATGCAAACTAGCTACAATCAACTCAGGATTGAATAAGGACTGGGAATGGCTGAGCCATTACAAACATTGCATCTATCGCCCCTTGTAAGTATTCTCACACTTCTTATCAAACTGTCTGTACTGAGCTATCTTGATTATCACTTCAAAAGTTTTTTTTTTCCTCTTACTTAATTGGCCTCTGAGAGTTGGTAAGACAACTCCCACCTGTTCATGCTCTCTGTATGTGTGTATATATATCTCCTCAATATATGTTCCACTCTATATGCATCCGAAGAAGTGGGCTGTAGCCCACGAAAGCTTATGCTCTAATAAATTTGTTAGTCTCTAAGGTGCCACAAGTACTCCTGTTCTTTTTGCGGATACAGACTAACACGGCTGCTAGTCTGAAACTTTGTATTCTGTGTTTTAATTGAAATCAATATATTTGAAAATGTGGAAAACATCCAAAATATCTATATAAATAGTATTCTATTATTGTTTAACAGCACTATTAATCACCATTAATTTTTTTAATCGCTTGACAGCCCTAAAAAACCCCATTAATTTCATGCAGTCACTTCTGGGGTTGAATACAGAAGTCATAACAGCACTAGTAGCACTACACAATTTGATGATACTAAGTGAAAATAATTAAAGCAGCTGGGAAATTTATGTAGCGAGTATGTATTACACAAATTAGAATTTGGTCAGGATCCTATCACATGTGTTCTTACTTTTTAAAAAAGAATAATGGGAATTTGCCAGAAGTGTTCAGGTCATCAGTTTTATGTTTCATTTAGAGAGACAGCATCTTCATAAGCACAATTGCCCCCTAAACCTATACTAGTGTTGGTTCAATTCTGTCTCAAAAGGAAAGGAAAACTATAATCTGCTGATCCAGTAAGTCTCTCTTTAATAGCATATGTTTAAAATGTTCAAAACAAGTCTATTATCTAAAGTGAGCTTCTCACAATAAGCATATGCTTATGTTCTTAAAACCAGACAGGTCATCTTTATAAAAATACTTAAGAGTTTAACTATTGCTAAATTGTTGACTAACTTACAAAATGAAGTGTTATTAAAATGCAAAAATGTTTTTTAAATAATGTGTAGAAAGAAGGCAAGCTAGTAGAGGGAAATTTTTTCCTCACTGTGGCTGGAATATTAAGTACATATAGGAGTTTTATTGAAGGTCTCCACCTCATTCTACATAACAGCCTCATATGTATTTTACACATGTGTAGTTCTGTTGATTTCAGCGAAGTTACTCTGATTTACATCAGTGTAAATTAGAGAAAAATTCAGCTCTGCATGCTGAAAATGTATCCCCAAATACTTCAATTATACGGTCAATGAGTCATTACAATGCAACATATTCCTGTATTCAGTCTAGGAGGATATGAACACAGATTCCTAAAAAGGGAACCGTGAGATGATATTTTTATCACAGGATGTATAATTAGCGATATAGCTGCCACAAAGGAGACAGCAGTCCAGTTCAATTTGGATAAGAACACATTTTTCCTAGCCACAGATTTCAAATTCAAACTAGATCTTAACTGTCCCAAAGTCTGGGTTTGTTTTGATCCAGGCTTTTGGTATAGCCCATTATGGAGTAAAGGACTAACTGCCAAGTTCAGATTTGGGCATGAATCCAAAATTGGGGGATATTCAGAGCTGGGATTTTTGGTTTTGGCCCATTTCTAGTTTCTATGCTTAGTTTGCTCCATCTGAAATATGCTAAACTCTTGGACCTCCAAATCTGACAACAGAATTTTAATGAGATTCCTAGTAACTTTTGCCTTTAATCTGGCTGGAAAGTACCATAAGAAAAGCTTCTTTCATGCTGTTTTGCATTTTCATTTCTTGCCAGCCCTTATTCATTTTAGATTTGAGCAAAGGACCAGGTTAATTCTTATGTTCTCTAAACTCATTCACTCATCCCTAATTGCAATGTCCCTGTTACTATTTTTAATATCATTTTACGAAGAACATCAAAAAAAAATCAGCCAAGACTGTTTAAGGACATGGAAATATCATGCTTCACTCTTGAGCCAAAATATCCACAGATTTCTATGCAGAACGAGTCCCAGTAGGATATGGATACGGCTTCAAAGCAGACCAACTTATGCAGACTTGCTGTGGAAGATCAAAATGAGAAAAAGAAAGCAAAGCTCTGCAATAGGGCAGAAAACCAGAGTTTCTGCCTTCCATGCTGTGCTATTCCTTACTGTCTACCTGTCCATTTCAACTTCTATATATACACATTTGTACACTTCACCCCCACTGAGTACTGGATCTCTGTTATTACTTAAGAATTTTCTCCCCCTCCTCTGTACAGACCTAAATAGAAAAAAATGACTGGGTCAAAATCTGCCTTCAGTTGTATGAATGTAAACCTGGAGTAACTCAACTAATTTCATTTCAACTTAGATCAGAATGTGGATCTTTGATTCCAGGTCTAGCCTGTGGACTGGAATAAAAAAAAATACACATTTAAGAATGGAAAGGGGGCATTTGCTCCTAAATTTGTTTAAAATTCTTCTTGGGGCATTGAGATTTGTGAAATGACAGACTGCTCATTAGAAGCAGCCTCATACCAAAGAGAGGCTTCCTACTTTTAACAGGCAGGCTCCATGGGTGAGAAGAACCAAAACTATTTGTAGTGCAGAGAAGTGCCCTTGGGCGAAGGAGAACCTATGGTGAAGCATGTTATGATTAATTTCTCTGCATTACAGTTCATATAACCAAAAAACTTTTCATTTTCTTGTCAGAAAACAAAATTTTTGGTGTTTGCATCATAAGGAAAAGGCTTTTTAAAATATTATTTCCTTCTGTTCCAGAAAGGCACTATGGTCTTGAGTTAAAAATAAGACCCAAGCCTGCAAGCCCTACACACATGCAAAACCTCACTGAAGTTGCTTTTCTCGCTCTCTCCTATTCACTCATTTACAGCTTATTTCACTTACTGAAAGTAGAAAGTTTGCTGTGACCTTCCTGGTAACATCAAGTGAAAAAGTCATGGGATTTCATCAGGAGTTCTTCAAATAGACACTGTGCAGGATTAGGCCATTAATTCATTTTACAGTCCTCAGAAATTCTTGCATATTTCTTTAGCCTCATTTTAATCCATCCTTCAGTTGCAGGCAGCTCTTTCCTTCAGACTAAATCTCTGGAGCTTAGATCAAACTTCTTACATTATTAACAACAACAAAACAGCCAAGCCCAACCTGCTCCTGCTACAATGAGCTGTCAAAGTGGTTTCTTTGGCTTTTGACAATACTTTACCTAACTAGTTTATTTCAGTTTAAATTGAAACATTATTGCCAGACTAAGTTCAAATTCAAGGCTCTTTCTCCTACTCTTTCATTTGATATACCCATAAGGCCAGTAATCGAGATGAGTCAAAGCATTGTTTTACTTTCATGTAGTGGGAGAAATTTTCTGTGGGCGTGTATGTTTATGCATGAGAAAAAGAGAAATAACCCTAGAAAAGGAGGAGGAGGAGGAAAGGAAGTATGCTATATTCAAATGGCATCAGAAAAAATATAACTAACTGTGGGAGAAGTTCTGAAAACATGGGTGATTATTTTATCTGTGTTTCATTCTTCAAAATAAAAAATACATATAAAGTTCTGTATCTAGTTAGAAAACCAGAAAGTCATGTACCAATACATATCCCTCCAAATTTAGGAAAAGTTGTAAAGTTTTGTGACATCCCCCCAACATTTTCTGGATTATTTTATTTCAACTAGAAAGAATAATTGTACCAAATGTACTAGCTATGCATAGATTAATTAGAAATATGTATCTAAAAATAACAATAGTATCATATAAGAAACACATGTTAAAGCATCAATAGATCTGTGACTGGGTGACTCTCCACTAATTCCAGAGAAAGGTTATTTTATGGAAAGATTCATTTCAAAGTGAAGATGAGGAGAATAAGAATAAATTCATTCTCATACAACTCAATGGTAAAAACAGAATGACTTCTGTTAAGTTTCAGTATGAACATGTGGATTTATTTATTAACTTTTATATTTACAAAAATCTCTTTTTAAATTGAGTAGCTTTTGTTCATTTTATATTGCAGATGATATTGTTTACAATATCGTCCCCAATAGGACACTATAACAAATATACCAAAAGGCCTGGTCTTTGGCCAGAGAGCTCACAATTTAAAAGAAAAAAAAAATTAGAAAAGGGAAATGGGGCTAAGGTGGTGATTGGCTAAATCTTCATAATAGTGGTGGTTTTTTTTATAATGCCAAGTTTTTTTTTATTATTGTTTATATATGTATCTCACACTCATGGCCAGATTTTTGGCCCAACTGTGCTCCTTTGCATTGCTCAGATGGTTCAAGGGGAGAAGCAACCTCTGAAGACCTTTCCTGGGGATACCCCATCACGGAGAAGTTTCCAGCAGACAAAGAGCAAGTCAAGCTTCCTCCTATGCCTCCTTCTCTAAAGACGCCGGTGTATTCCCCTTCTATTGTCCCTCGAGGGCACCCACTATTGGCTCCTAGTTCCTCGGCATTATCTCTCTTGGATACAGACCTGCATCCCTCTCCTTCCTGACCAGGGTTTTCCAGGTTGCATAGTGATATTCCCAGTGAGCCAGACCGCCTAAGCAGGTCAGTGCCTGTACTTTGCTTTCTCTCTACAGAGGCTATGAATAGTATAATGGCCCACAGTTATACATTACCACAGAGCTTTTTCTAAGCAAGCACATTTAATTTTAAGGTGAAAGCACTACAAAAACATATTAAAAACAATAAAAGAACATACATGGATGCTGAAAAGCTTACCAGAGGTCACCCCAACTCCAGTCTTGGTTGATGTCAGTCCTTCAAAACCCACAACTGGGTTTTTCCTGTAATTACAAGCTCATAACAGTTTCGGATACTGAACCAGAACAACCAGCTGGGCAATTTATCTGTTTCTTTATACAACTCTGGCCTTTGATCTCCAGTCTCCCAGGAGCAGGACATCAGCAAACAAAGATACTCTTCTCAGAGCAGGGTTTCTGCACAGCAAGAGGTGGGGAATTTGCATTTACCACTCCTTATGTATTTCCCAGGAAATTTATTTTGCACATATGGTTCAAAAGTCCATTTTTGTTTGGCACATTGTTCAGTACAGTCCTTTGATCACCAGACTTCACATCACATTGCCCCCTAGAGCAAGCCCACAATAATACATAAAATTTGCATTTAGTACAATAGACCCCAGAGATACTTAAATTTAATTCAATAAGGTTTTTCAGGAATATTGCAGGAAATTGCCATACTGGTCATTCCTGGTAAAGTGAAAAAGGAGGGACATATGAGCTCAGAAAGAGGTGTACGGAGAGAAACAATGAGTGTTTTTTTCCTGCAATCCCCATCTGACATATGGTCCTGATGGGGCAAAGACTGCAGCTGTCACCAGGTTTATTTAAACTGCACTGAAACCAAGTTTGGGACAGATAATCAGAAGCTCTAAGTAGCAGAAGCTAGATACAGCAGAGAATCTGGCCCAAATCCTTTATTCCCAATTGCTCCTCAAATCTGTCATTACAAGTTGGTAGAGCTGATTGGGAATTTTCCACTAAAATGTTTTTTTTTCAACTAGAAAATCCAATTTCTGCAATATTGAAATTGTCCATAATTATGTTGAAATTTTTCAATTTTCTGTCATGAAAATCTACATAAAATATTTAATTTCAGGTCATCTTGGCCCAAATCAAACTATTTCGGTTTGTTGACTGACCCAAAACTTTTGTTTGGATTCAGTTCATCATTAAACCTCATTTCCCTATGTGGCTGCTTTGCCTTCTGGGAATTGTAGTTTAGGTGTCTCAAGCACCCATTCTCTCTTATGGGCCAGGCTTGCTGCCCGGACTGCACCTTTCATGGTGCAACTTGGTCCCGCTGCAGACCAAGTTGCAGGATGGAACATGGGAGTCACATGACTGCAATTGCATCATGAGAGATGTAGTTGGGGGGGGACAATTAGGTCATCAGACACTTTCATAAGGCAATAGGAACATATGGTTTAATGCTGAACTGACTCAAAACAAAATGTTTTGGCTCAGTTCAACAAGTGAAAATGAAACATTTCTATTCAGGAACATTGAAATGTTTAATTTTGATAAAAATGTATAATGAAACAATTCACCATTTCTAAACTGATATTTTTCAGAACTTTTTGTTCAGTGGCAAATTTCTATATTTCAACCGTTAGTCTAGATTTGGGATGAAAAAAATGTTGACAAGATGGACTTTCCTATGGAATGGAATTCCAATTTTTCAGAGAGCTCTACTAATTGGTTAACTTCCTGTTTATGGAATGGCAGAAATAGGTCATTAGGAGGAATTTGAAAGTTGAGAGGGTAGTTGAGAGGGTAGTTGAGAGGGTAGAACTGCCGGAGCAGTTCAGGATTGATTTTCCATGTGCAGACATTGGTGAAGAAGAAAGAGTGGTTGTTGGAGAGGTGAAAAAAGAGTTGGTTGGATCTTTAGCTGGTACAAATTGGCATAGCTCCATTGAAAGCATACTTCAGTCCACCTCTCCACCTTCCTTATATATTTCCTGCTTGCTCTTTCTCGCTTTAATATATGTTTCAATGAGACATTTAAAAATCTCATCCATTTTGAAATTACCCTCTTCCAAATTATCCCATCTTGGTGACCCTGATAATAACTGTCTCAGATTTAGTTAAAATTTATGGAAGAGCCCTTTTCTACTTATCTGGGAGGTAGACCTGGTCAGGCTGACCCACTTGTCCGTGGGAAAAAGGAAGGTATAGAAAATGACCTGCTGGTGGTAGTGGGACAAGAGGACATAGCTGCAAAGGCAATTTCAGGGCTGAGCAGGAGCTACCTGAGAAGTGGCTACAATAAGAACCAACCAGGGAAGATCAGAAGTGGACTGTAAGTGGTAGAACACTGATATTTCAAGAATATAGGAACACAGAATCATAGGAAATGTCTTACACAGAATGGTGGTCTATATAGTCCAGTATCCTGCTTCTGCCACTACCAGGGGCTTCAGAAGAAGGTACAAGGAGCCCTGCAGTAAGCAGTTATGCTACTTCCCACACAAAAAGTTTCTTCCTAACCTCTCAATTACAGGTTGGCTTATGCATCAGATCATAAGGACATAACCCTGACAAGCTTTTTTAATTATTATTTCTTTGCATAGTGCAGTGGTCAGCAATCCTTGAGAAGTGGTGTGCCAAGTCTTCATTAATTTAAGGTTTCGCGTGCCAGTAATACATTTTACATATACAGGGGCCAGCAGACAGAACTCCAGACTGGCAGTGGGCTGAGCGGAGCTGGCGGGCAGAACCCCAGATGGACAGCGCAGGCGGCAGACGGAACCCCAGATCGGCAGCGGGCTGAGTTGCCTAGCCCACTGTCGGTCTGGGGTTCCATCCGCCAACCCCTGCCAGGTCGGGTCCTGCCTGCCGGCCCCATTCAGCCTGCTGCCGGCCCAGGGTTCCGTCCATCCAGGCAGGCAGTGGGCTGAGCGGAGCCAGCGTCTGGGACCCCAGCTGGGAGCAGAGTGCCACAAAAAACAGTGCTCTACAATCAAAATGCTTCTGAAATAAATGTAGTCAAACTTTACTAATTCTGGGTCACTGAGAATGAAAATGATGCTTAAAATTGTTGATTGGCTCTAGTTTTCAAGATATGCTATTGGGTCAGTACATACAACCCTTGACTTGGGAATGGTGGAGGATAAGTGAGTTATAAAGGGAAGGGATCTCAATTTAAACCAGAAATGACTAAAATACATCTTTGACTGGATCTATGAATAAATCTATGACTCGGTTTGGACAGGACTTGCTTTTTAGGCAAAACAATGAATGATGCAATCTGAAGCTGGTACTGCGTCATACATGATATGAATTGCATCATGTTATTCCTAGAAGTCATGGATGATGCAATCATAACGAAGCTTACATCACTCTGCTGAATAGATTTCCCTATAGCAGCTCTAGAAATCATACAGTGTCATGCTCTCTTATTTGTCAGTGTTTGATTTTGCAAAGGGACACATTTCTGTCTAGCCAAAGTGAGCAGAGATGCCTCGTACTTGTGTGAACAGTGCAGATAACTTCTGCTATGTTTATGGTGAAGTGACTTTTGCATCACAAAAGCGCAGTATAACCACTATGGTTAAGAAAGCCTATCACCTTTATTTTGGCTGCAAAATTGGAGATCAGGAGAAGAGGTGGGCCCCACACATATGCTGCAACACTTGTGCAACAAATCTTCACCAGTGGTTGAACAGGAAAAGGAAATCTATGCCTTTTGCAGTGCCAATGATTTGGAGAGAGCCAACAGATCATACCAGCAATTGTTACTTCTGCGTGGTTCCTCCAGTTGGGAAAGGTGTGTCAAAGAAGAAAAAGTGGACTGTGCATTATCCAAACATTCCATCAGCTATACACCCAGTACCCCACAGAGAAGGACTGCCAGTTCCTGATGCACCAGAATCATTCTCACTTGAATCAGACGGGGAAGAGGAAGAGGATGAAACTTCTGGTCCTGAACCATCACTGTCACAGGACCCACATTTTCTCCCATCCTCCTCCTCTGAACCACACCTCATAACAAAAGGTGACCTGAATGACCTTGTCAGGGATTTGGAACTACCCAAGGGTAAGGCAGAGCTGTTGGGCTCCAGACTACAGCAGTGGAATCTCCTGGCAGGTGATGTTAGGGTTTCCATGTTTCGTGACCGTCAAAAGGATCTTATCCTATTCTTCTTCATGGAAGGTGATCTTGTAGCCTGCAACAACATCAATGGTGTGATGGCAGCCCTCAACATCGTTCACGATCCAGGTGAGTGGAGACTGTTCATTGATTCATCGAAGACGAGTCTTAAAGCTGTTTTACTGCATAATGGCAATGTTTTGCCATCAATTCCAGTTGGTCATGAAGTCCATATGAAGGAAACCTATGACAACATGAAACAACTTTTGAGGTGCATAAACTATGACCAACATCAGTGGCAGCTTTGTGGTGATTCGAAGGTTGTTGCTCTCTTGCTTGGTCTGCAGACTGGATACACAAGGTACTGCTGTTTTCTTTGCGAATGGGATAGTCGTGCAAGAGATTCCCACTACATCAAGAAAGATTGGCCACTCCGACAGTCATTGGAGCCTGGGAGGAAAAGTGTTCAGCATCCACCACTTGTTGAATCAAGGAAGATTTTGTTACCACCCTGACACATCAAGCTGGGTCTGATGAAGAACTTTGTCAAGGCCATTGACAAAACACAAGCAGCTTTCTCCGTGGAAAATTTCCAAGGTTAAGTCAAGCTAAGATAAAGGAAGGTGTCTTCGTTGGTCCTCAGATTCGTGAACTTCTTCGAGATGATACATTTGACCATGCACTGCGTGGCAAGGAAAAGACGGCATGGAAAGCCTTCCAGTTAGTGGCAATAAATTTTCTCGGAAACAACAAGGCAGACAACTACAGGTTGTTGGTGGAAAACCTCCTCAAGGCATACAAAAGCCTTGGTTGCAACATATCACTAAAGATACCTTTTTTGCACTCTCATCTAGATTTTTTTCCACCGAACTGCGGAGCAGTGAGCGACGAGCACGGCGAGCAATTTCACCAGGACATTGCAACAATGGAGAAATGCTATCAGGGCAAATGGAGCCCATCAATGCTTGCAGACTATTGCTGGACAGTGACAAGAGATGCTCCATTTAATGAATACAAGAGACAAGCCAAGAAGCTCCGAGTAGACACTCAATAGGACTAAACTATGTACGTAATAGTTTTTTGCCTTTTGTTTCATAATAAATTTTATTTATATAACCCTTTTGCTGATTTTGAAAGTGTTCCATAAACAGGACAGGTGAAATATTATCATGTAAAGCAACCATAAACACATGAAAAGACCTAGGTTTACAATTTATGATTAAAACTCTACTATCTACACAATATACATAGACATAAAATGTAAAAACTTAAATATCTTAGAAACAGTAGCCAATCAGTTGTTTTAATTGTCACATTTGAATTCAGCACATCAAAATACATAATTAATAGCACATTTTATCTCTGAAGCAGACGACTTCTCAAAAATTGTAGACCAGTGAAATCAGCTTGTATGCCATCTTTGGCACGCGTGCCACTGGTTGCCGACCCCTGATTTAGTGTTTTAATCCTTACCATTGCAATTCTAGATGTTCTCATTATCCATATAAATCTCAAATCCTTTCTGAAATCTGCTAAGCTCTTGGTCTCAATTATATCCTGTAGCACTGAGCTTCACAGACTAACTGTGCATTTCCTTTTATCTTTTTTAAATGTAATGTCTTTCAGCTTGACGGAATGTACTCTTGTTCTTGTATCAAATTAAAATGGACAACAAATCTAGGAAAGCTATAGAGCAAACCTTTTTATTTTTCCCTTTGCAGGTGCTGTCCCACAACCATGACTCAATATAATACATTTGTATTGCAGTACACAAACCTTTGAATACATATTGCTTAAACACACATATTACATAACTGATTGCTTCCTGGTATCAACTTAACAGGTATGATTTGCAGAGAAATAGGCACTAAGTAAGGGACATTCCTTAATATATAGGGCAGATGGTCACCCCAGGAGACAGTAATCAAGAGACTGCACAGAGTGAGAACTACTTACATGAGTAAGGTGAACAGGATTTGTCCCACATTGCTAAAGGGAACTAAAGGAATTTCTCAGAAGATGGAATTTGGAACAAGTTCAGGATTACACCTTGAGAGGGCTTCAGGACTCAAGAACCGATATCTCCAAGGTTCACATTGGAACTTTTGGTAGTGTATATATGTCAAATAGGAGAATTTATTATAGCTGCACAAGACTGTATTCAGAGGTGAAAGTAAGCCTCAGGCCCTTTAAAGCGCCGCCCGAGCCCCACTGCCGGAGCTCTGGCGATGCTTTAAAGGGCCCAGGGCTCCCCGCAGTGGCAGGAGCACCCGGCCCTTTAAATCCCCACCCAAGCCTGACTGCAGGAGCTCTGGGGTGATTTAAAATTGAGGCCACGCCTCTTCCTGTTGAGGCCACACCCCCTCTCAGGACTCTGGTGTACCGGTAAGTCCTTTAAGTTACTTTCACCCCTGACTGTATTCCATGGTAAAATATGTTGAACTGGAATTCTGCCTGAACTGAATATTTTGTGCCCATTACGTGGCAAATGAGCACTAGAATTCCCTCATTTTATCTACCTGATTATTTGATTTTCAAGTTTTCCCTAGTTCTTAAAGTACAAATTGAAAGTTGCAGCATTCTGTGTGGATACCTCCTTTTATTAACAAGGAGAAAATGTGTAGTATGATAAAACCCTAAACCTATGACAAATTAATGTTAGCAGTTACAATAATATCAAATCTGTATTATCCGTAAATTGTGAGCAAAGTTAAAAGAAATCTTCATGATAGGATATGGATTTTCAAAGTAAGGAAAGGTTTATGAACCGGATGACTTCTGCCAAGCTGGAGTTCTGAATTGCAGAGGAACCAGGCATTATTTTAGCTACAGGACACATTTGACATTCATTATTTTTGGCATACCCCTCAGTTCCTGTCCGTTTCAAAGAACTAAGAAGAATTTGTATTCATAATGATAGGCTGAATGACCCTACATGTGAAAAGAAGAAGAAACAAAGCAACTATCATGCTTTCTATGCACGAGACTTCTGCGCTACAAAAAGAAAAAACTCTTAAATGTCTATAGGATGCAAAAAAATGTTTCTGTGATAAGACGGGTCAAAGGAAAAGCTATGCATATTTTTAGATGTAGCCATTCAGAAGTATGTGGTAGATTGCTTTTCTTTAATCGATTTATAAGTTTGCTTAAAAAAAATTATTTAAAATTGCTTTAATCTATTTTTAAGTTAATTCCAGTGACATATAGCTCTGCATGCTTACTAAAATCCTTTTACACTGTCCTTATTTAAGAGGGACAGACTTTTTTTAGCACTAGAGTTCACATTTTACAATTCTGTCTCCAAAAAGTTCTCCTAACTGCAGTGTATTTCTCCACAGTTAAAAGGTTTGTCCTTGATTTGTCTCTCAAAATGTCCCAGTTTAAAAATTCCCAGTATTAACAGGTATACGAGAATCTCACCAATTATTGTAAAGCTCAATTTTGAGACCGTGGGGAATGAGTAACTTTACTCAGGCACATAATCTCATAGGGCCTGATCCTGCATACAAATGAAAGGAAGTTTTGTCATTGACTTCAATGGTAGCAAGATAAACCCCACAGATTTTAATGGGTTGAGACTACTTGGATGAGTAAAGTTATGCTCATGTTGAAGTATCTGCAAGATTGGAGATCTTATCTGCCTCCATCTTATATTGGTAGAAGTATGTTATATCCCTTTCTAACTCTTTAGGGTAGGGATTGTCTGGTACTCTGTGTTTGGATAGTGACTAACACAACTAGTTCCCCAATTTTTGTGTTCCCTGGGCATCCCATAATAACTGTGTCCACTGAAGGTAGGAGAGGAAGTAATGGGCTTAATCTGCAGTAAGGGAAATTTAAATTAGATATTAGGAAAAATATTTCTAACTATAAGGGTAGTTAAGCTCTGGACTAGGCTTCCAGATGTTGTGGAATCCCCATCACTGGGGGTTAAGAACAAGTTGGACAAACACCTGTTAGGGATGTTCTAGGTCAGCATTAGCTTGGCTCTGAGTGATAATCTCTATTGGTAATTCCATGTTAGTGATTTATCTGGCAGTGGGGTGGGATAAAAAGCATGTGAAATTAATTGTAAAAAAATTGTAAATTTTATTTAAAAAAATCACTTCACAATTAACTGGCACTCTAATGTGCTTTGAAACAGCATATAGCCAGAGCTTATTAGCTGCTGAGTAGCAGCTGCAATGACTCAGTTGCAAGGGTTCTCAGCACCTAACAGGATATGCCCAGGGCCGACGGAGGTGGGGGGTGGGGGAGGCAGTACAAATTACCGGGGCCCGGGGGTCTAGAAGGGGGCCCGGGGCCCGGCTTCCCTGGCTTCCCCCTTCGTCGGCCCTGTTTAGCCAGTCTGCCCTTGCTGGGGGGCCCAAAAAAATTTTCACTGGGGCCCGAACCCGCTCTCGGCAGCCCTGGATATGCCCATAGTGTGTGATACCTGCCTGGCCCTTCAGAGCAGGAGCTTGATCCCATAAAGTTTTGTGAGTTCACATTTTCCACTGAAGTCAATGAGAGTTGAGGGCATTCAGCGTTTCTCAAGAGATACAAGTGGAATTCACAGCCAATTCAGACTAACGTGTCGGACCACTGCATATGATGAAGCAGCAATGAAAATGTGTAATGAACAATGAATGTGTCAACATTGTTTAAATTAATCTTTGTTTAAAACTCAACATTCTTTCAGCCCTGCAAAATGAATTACTTTTGGGCGTGATACAAATCCCAATGGAAAGATATCCATTGACTTCAACAGGTTTTAAATCAGACCCTTAGTCAATACCTAGTCTTAGTCTGAATCACAAAGATACACATTGTGCATGTGCCCTTAGAAAGTACATAAAACTTTTAGAACAAGAAATGCAAAGAAGCAATAGGATTATAAAAACAATCTTTCTCTGTATGATACGATTTGGTAAATATTCAAGATTCCTACTGATCCTTGCAGTTGATATTGATACAGTAAATTTTCTACCAATTCTAATCCTTACTTACTTAGAAAGACACAGATTCCTGGGGCTTTGGACTGATGCATACAAGTCAACTTACTGGAAAGATGTCCTGAGGATTATATTCAATGTGAAGGTTGGTGGTCTTTTTTTATTATTAATCAGCAGCAGCCAAATGTGATTTGGAGAATTGAATAAAGCCTTTAACACAATACTCTTTCTATGATTTATGCCTCTAGTTGTATTTTAATACTTACACTTAAAAGTAGGCTAAAATCGTGGAGGGGGGAGGAGATTAGACTGAAGTATCTAAACAAAATTACCATTGACTATTAAAAAAATCTGTCCTTTTTATTCTAGGAACGATTTTTAAGGTTACCTCTGACTCTTTGCAACAGAACTCTAAATCATAGCTTCATTTGTATTATAGACAGCCCAACATTTTAAAACTTGGATGTATAGAGGTATGTATATTAATACACACTTGGGTAGCTAAAATGGCCTGATTTTCAGAGGCACCTTCACATTTTGGCCTTAATTCTTAAATATGAAGAATTTATACAAATAAACTAATATCACCATTATTTGTATTCTAAAAAATGTTAGCACATTACTTTTGTAAGTGCATCTTCCTATTAATGTTACAGATTCTCTAGAGACCTCCAACACTTTGCGGTCAGTCGGACTAGATAATGCAGTTATCATAGCATTTAGACCGCAAATCACCATAGTATTACAGTTACAGTTAAATGAGAATGGACTAGGTCAAAACAAATCCAAAACCTAATAATTCCTAGGGATCCATGGGAGTTCAGGGCCACCCACAACAAAGCTTCACATCTCTGCTGCAGTTCTGTGCTACTGGATTCCCTGTGGCCTCAGGGACCTCCCTTAAACTTGAAGGGGGCTACAGAGAAGATAGCAGTCCCAGACTGTATTACCATTTCTGGATAAGTTCTGCAGAACCAAAGAAGAAAGTGATGTAAATCCCCTCCCACCCTTAGCTCATCAAAATTTTCCCCACTCCCTGCCCCCTTCATCTGGATCTTCACAGCAACAGAAAGGCCTCCATGGATACTAGGTGAAGGGTGCCAAGGAGACAGCTCAGCCCCAATTCTGCACAGGATAGGGAGCTATTGCAAAGGGTCCCCTCTCTGTACAGATTTTGGAGCCTTTCTATACAGTTTTTTCTGATGCTTTCCAGTGTTGGTCAATTTTGTGGAAATTTTGTTGATGAGTATTTCTTACCTGTTCTTCCTATGTATAGATGTTCAATTGATTTCTGACAGAACGCATCTTGCTTATAGTGCTTTGAAGGCTCAGTGACCACCATTATCAGTGCTTCTCCACTAATTACACTGAGCCACATTCTCTGCCCCAATTCTGATTCTGCATGGTTCAAGATTCTCAATGTGAAGCTAGTGGTGGGTGTCTGTAAAATAACGTTCCTGCCTCACCAGAGCTCTGATCTATTCGGTTTTCACAGATTGTGCCTTCCTTTCATTTTCAAGACAGCAAGATCTGATTGACAGAGGCAAGAGAAGCAGCACTATTTTTATTATTGTTGTTTTAGAGAAATGGCAGCTAAAATTGCAAACAGCCTCTGTTAAAAAGTCCTTTTACTTCTGTATAACTTTTTGGAAAAATGGTTTGTCCTAAAAATTGCCAGATTTACTCTGAAGGCAAAAAGGGAACATTTTACACAAAACCTGGAGGAAATTTCATAAATGGTTTTCGAGTTACAGATTATTACACAGTTACACTGAACTGAAATTTTGACTTTTGTAGAATTTATTTTTTTACCTATTTCTTGTACAAAAACTGTCAGTTACTAACCTTTTAAATATTTAATATTGTTAAATCTCCTTAGAAATACATGCAAAAACACATTTTTAAGGGAATTGTTTGCCATTAAGCAATGGTATTAATGATGTGTGTGTGTGTGTGTGTGTGTGTGTGTGTATGTATAGCTTGGGCTCAGTCCTGCTGCTCTCATTATGGTCATTGGTTGCTTTATTTATTTATTTCAGTGAAAGCACAAACATGATCAGGCACTTTGTGCACAGAGGAGCACATTACCTTCTATCGGTTGGCTGCAGCTTATAAAGAGGATACCAGCAAATATTCTTATAACAAGAAACTGGTTCCGAGGTGCATACACATGACCCAGTACCCTATTTCAAGGCTCTGGCTGACTGGTCAAGTCAGATGACCAACGGTCATGTAACAGCTTAGAGGCAGGACTTTATATATAAGGGAACTTGCTCAGTCAGAGAGGAAGTTGTTGAGTCAGGAGCAGGACCTGGGCAGGTTTTTTCCAGGTGGGTGCAAGTCTAGTAGAGATACATGCAGGGAGCAGGGGTAGAAGACTTAATGGAGTGAGGCTTTTAAAAGGCCAGATAACAGTTCCCAGAATTCAAGATAGAATCAAGAAGGCTATGAAATATTTGTTTTGAGTTAATGTTGAGCTCTCTTGTTAAAGAAAGAAAAACCTAAAGAACAGGAATAAAATTCTGTCACTGTTGGGAACTTTATTCCATCTATTGTCCTGTGAGTTGGCTATTCAGCAGCTAACTGAAGCCTCATTTCAGATCAAGTGGTAGAGGCCTATGTTTTTGGAGTTGTGGGAACACAGTTCTAGTACCATCCTCTTATGGGTATATATGTGGGGGGAAGGGTTAATGATGGAAAGGTAGTATCAATCATTGTCCTGTTATAGAACAGATTCATAGATTTTTAGGAACTATTGTGATTGTCTAGTCTGACCTTGTGCACAACAGAGGTCAGAGAACTTTCCTGTAGTCCCTCAATAGCCATGCTTGAATTTCAGACAAAGATCCAATCTTGATTTCGATCCCTTTATAACTACATTTAAGCCTAAGAAAGATAAAATCATCATTCCTTCAAATGCGGAGGTTTAAGTCTTATCAATACCAGGAATTTGCTCTGATAAGCTTCAATAAATTGAGCAAATACTTTGAGATTAAAATATTTCCAAATATCTTGTTTAGGAAGCTGCTGGGAAGTATCTAACATTTTTGTCTCCCTCTGTCAACCCAAAGATATTGCATTACTTCACAAAATGCCAAATATTAGTAGAGATTTCTGACTACCCCAAAGCAATCCCATTGTTGTTCTTAATCCATTTACAGCATTTACATACTACAGTGAAATGTACTTCACAAAAGCAGATACATTTTGACAATGTTTCACGGAAGAAGCAGTTCTTAAGGGAAGAAACTGTAAAAAGTTTAAGTCTAAGAAATTGCCACTATCCAAAATGAAGTTATGATTCACCTAATTGGAATTAATGAAGGGGAGAGAGGGAGGAAGAGAACTAATGGAGAATATATCCTATGATGTCCCCCATCATCAATTTTATTATTTCAGTGTCGAAAACAAAGGTCTCACTACGGGGAGATCAACACTGCTGCAACCGAGCAAGGGTCGATTTAGTGGGTCTCGATCGCAGAGCACTCTCCAGTCGACCCCGGTATGCCAGCTCCCTGAGAAGATTAAGGTAAATCGATGGGAGAGCATCTCCTGTCGACGCAGCACAGTGAAGACACTGAGGTAAGTCAACCTAAGCTACGTCAACTCCAGTACGTTATTAGCGTAACTTAGGTCGACTTAACCCGGTAGTGAAGACAAGTCCAAAGATACTGATAGGGTGGAGATGTATTGTTAGTATACAATGCATTCTCATTAACATATGCTTTCCCCCATGACCTTTACAAATACAAATACTGATTTGTGCTTGTAGTCAGTGCATTTTTGCACATAACTTCTTTCCAGCACAATTTCAAAGCTCCTAGAGAAATCTCCTGCTTTACTACCAAGGCTGGAACTGTGCAGTTAATTTAATAATCTGGTGATGCTTATATCAATAATGTATTTATTTTTTTAAAAACCACAGCATCTTCATTTGTCTGAACAAAATGTTCGATGTAAACAAAATCAAAAGAAAAACAAGCAAATTCCAAAACCAAAATTCTTTTTTTTTCAAATTCAGTTAAGTTTGCCAAGTGTCAATTATGCATTAATGTTTCACAAACTCTCAAAATCAAATTCTTTAAAACCAGGAAAGAAATGAAGGACATGATTAATCTTACACTTCCTATGTACTAAAAAAAACTTACTTTCTTACCAACCACTAGGAAATGAACATTTCATTACACCACCACAACCTTATTTCTGATCCCAAATTAAATACCATACATTCAACAGTAACCTCAAAATATACATACAACACAACACCCTTCTGAAAAAGTAACTTGAAAATTATGGAATAGCTCATGCAGAATACAGACAATGGACTTCAAAAAAGCAATGGACTTTAACAAAGTCAGAGAACTGGTAGGTAAAGACCCCTGGGAAGAAAAGTTAAGAGATAAAATAGTACAAGAAAGCTTGCAGTTTCTCAAGGAAACAATATTAGTGGCACAACTGAAAAACTATCCCAGTGCAAAGGAAAGGTACGAAGAATAGTAAGAGGCCAATATGGCTCCCTCAGGAGCTCTTTCACAGCCTGAAAATAAAAAAGGAATCCTACAAATAGTGGACAAGCAAGGGACATAAAAAGGTAATACGAAGAGGTTGTTTAAATGCATTAGAAGTAACAGAAAGATGAAATAAAGTGTTGGTTCTCTAGTTAGCAGGGAAGGAGAGCTAATAACTGATTACATTTAGAAGGTTGAGGTGTCTGACACTTATTTTGCTTCAGTCTTCACTTTAAAAGGTTAATGATGACCAGATAAACAACACAATATTGATGACCAGATACACAACACCACAAGAAGGAAGGACTGCAAGCCAAATAGGGAAAGAACAGGTTAAAGAATATTTATATAAGTTAGATGTATTCAAGTCAGCAGAGCCTGATGAAATTCATCCTAGGATACTCAAGGAACTAGCTGAAGAAATCATGGAATAGTTATCAATTATGTATGAGAACTCATGGAGGATAGGTGAGATTGCAGAGGATTTGAGAAGGGCAAACATAGTACCTATCTTTAAAAAGGAGAACAGAGGACCTATGAAATTATAATCCAGTAGCCTAACTTCAATACTTGAAATATACTAGAACAAATTATTAAACAATCAATTTGTAAGCCCCTAGAGCAGTATTTCTCAGTGACTGATCCGGTCCCTGACACAGTTTAGCAAGCCGATCCCTGGTATCAAAAAGGTTGAGAAACACTGATCTAGGGGACAATGAGGTTATAAGTAATAGCCAGCATGGATTTGTCAAGAACAAATCATGCCAGACCAAATTAATTTCCTTCTTTGACAGGGTTACTGGCCTAGTGGATGGGCAGAAAGCAGTAGACATGCTATATCTTGATTTCAGTAAGGCTTCTGACACAGTCCCACAGGACATTCTCATAAGTAAACTAGGCAAATGTGGTTTAGATGAAATTACTCTAAAGTGGGTCCACCAGGCTTCGGAGGGAGATTGTGGAATTCCTGTCACTGGAGCGGTTTTAAGAAATACGGGATGAACACCTCTCAGGGATGGTCTAGGCTTATTTGGTCCTGCTTCAGCAGACAGGGCTGGACTTGATGACCTCTTGACGTTCCTTCCAGTCCTACATTCCTGTGATTCTGTGCTTTTAGCATGTGACCCATGGCAAGGGGGACTGCATAGATTTTCATCACCCCAAGGAGGACACCAAAAGGAATTTTGCCTGAGAGATGCACAGTGCCTTTAGCACACCCTAGCTGTAGCTCATGGAGAGGGATACACCCATTCAAATGTTGAGCATAACTCCTCATTGTTTGAACACAGCCAGCTCTATTGACCAGCACATGATGGGTGTATGCAGGAGATATGGAGACATGGCTCTTCCTACTCTCCACCCTCCTTCCACTTATTTTCTGTCATTGGAAGCATTTGGGGTGCATTCCACATGCTCTCCAGAGCGCAAGGTCTAGAGTTCTGTCCTGCCTTGCACAATAAGCTGCTTATTTCCTCTGATACCTCTGCACAGTCAAAGAAGGATAGGGCATAGTATAGTTCATTCGCGCACTTGCTCTCTCTCTCTCTCACACACACACACACGCGCACGCGTACGTGTGTAAAGGCATGTGTTAATCATCCTCAAATACACATCCAAACCGAGAATTTTTCCATAGATCAACAATTAAATTACAAATAAAACATCTTTCTCAATAGTACCCTCTCTGCCCAATTAAGGAATGCTGTCCAATGCCAACAAACAAAAAGACATAATCTGTTTCAGCCAAGCTAAGTATGGTACTACTTGAATCCTCATCATTTAGAAATTCAAACTGGATAAACAAGGATGGATTTTTTTTTTCTACAGAAACATTTCTCAAGGTGCTAGTGTATATGTCTCTAAGTGGTCTCGGACCCACCTGTCTGACATACCGCCACAGTTGTGATGAGCAAAGTTGTCTGAGCTGAAGATGAAGAGAAGGGGCGTGATTGGCAGGGCATTCTCCATTAAGACCCCTGGAATGTACTTCCTACCACCTTCCATTCCCACCTCTTCAGATCTGTAATAGCTCAAGTTTGTTAGCATGACCCACTGTTTCTCCCTGGCTTGTGAGGAAATGGGTATTCGGTAGAGCTGAGTGTGGAACACTAGGGGATCATGTGGGATTCAGTTAATTCAGTCATTTCAGTCATTTACGTAGGCATACTCTTTATGACAGGTTTCAGAGTAGCAGCCCTGTTAGTCTGTGTCCGCAAAAAGAACAGGAGTACTTGTGGCACCTTAGAGACTAACAAATTTATTAGAGCATAAGCTTTTGTGGGCTACAGCCCACTTCTTCGGCTGCATAGAATGGAACGTATATTGAGGAGATATATATGCACACACATACAGAGAGCATGAACAGGTGGGAGTTGTCTTACCAACTCTGAGAGGCCAATTAAGTAAGAGAAAAAAACTTTTGAAGTGATAATCAAGATAGCCCAGTACAGACAGTTTGATAAGAAGTGTGAGAATACTTACAAGGGGAGATAGATTCAATGTTTGTAATGGCTCAGCCATTCCCAGTCCTTATTCAAGCCTAAGTTGATTGCATCTAGTTTGCATATCAATTCCAGCTCAGCAGTCTCTCGTTGGAGTCTGTTTTTGAAGCTTTTCTGTTGTAAAATAGCTACCCGCAGGTCTGTCATTGAATGACCAGACAGGTTAAAGTGAATCTATTTCCCCTTGTAAGTGACCCACGAAAGCTTATGCTCCCAATACTTCTGTTAGTCTTAATGGTGCCACAGGAACCTCTGTTGCTTTCAATAACAAGGGGTCTGGTGGCACCTTAAAGACTGAGGCCTTAGCTACACTTGTGGATTCACAGCGCTGTGAAGCACAAGTGTAGTCGCGCCGCCAGCGCTGCGAGAGCTCTCTGTGAGAGCTCTCTCGCTGCAAGTACTCCACCTCTCCAAGGGGAATAGCTTGCAGCGCTGCGAGAGAGTGTGCAGCGCTGCAGGCGCTGATTACACTAGCGCTTTACAGCGCTGAACTTGCTGCACTCAGGGGGTGTGTTTTTTCACACCCCTGAGCACAGCAAGTGCAGCGCTGTGAATTCCCAATGTAGCCAAGGCCTAACAGATTTATTTGGGCATAAGCTTTCGTGGGTAAAAACCTCACTTCTTCAGATGCATAGAGTGAAAGTTACAGATGCAGGCATTATATACTGACACATGGAGAGCAGTGAGTTACTTCGCAAGTGGAGAACCAGTGTTGACAGGGCCAATTCGATCAGGGTGGATGTAGTCCACTCCCAATAATAGATGAGGAGGTGTCAATTCCAGGAGAGGAAAAGCTGCTTCTGTAATGAGCCAGTCACTCCCAGTCCCTATTCAAGCCCAGATTAATGGTGTTAAATTTGCAAATGAATTTTAGTTCTGCTGTTTCTCTTGGAAGTCTGTTTCTGAAGTTTTTTTATTCAATGATAGTGACTTTTAAATCTGTAATAGAATGACCAGGGAGATTGAAGTGTTCACTTACTGGCTTATGTATGTTATCATTCCTGATGTCCGATTTGTGTACATTTATTCTTTTGCGGAGGGACTGTCCGGTTTGGCCAACGTACATGGCAGAGGGGCATTGCTGGCACATGATGGCATATATAACATTAGAGGATGTGCAGGTGAATGAGCCCTTGATAATATGGCTGATGTGGTTGGGTCCTCTGATGGTGTCGCCAGAGTAGATATGGGGACAGAGTAGGCAATGAGGTTTGCTACAGGGATTGGTTCCTGGGTTGGTGTTTCTGTGGTGTGGTGTGTAGTTGCTGGTGAGTATTTGCTTCAGGTTGGGGGGTTGTCTGTAAGCGAGGACTGGCCTACCTCCCAAGATCTGTGAGAGTGAAGGATCATTTTCCAAGATAGGTTGTGGCTACGCCCTGATACTTGACATTGTTGACTTCAGTGTGGCTCTGTATGGCCCACCCATGTTGTTCTCTGGGAAGGCTCAGGGCCTATGTGAGCATGTTGGCTAGTCAGGATATAGTTGTATAATGTACAAATTGCTTTGTGTAGGAAAAGAACAAAACCAAATAATGCTAAAGCAAATAAGAAATCAGCAACTCTTGAGTGCTAATTTTCCTTTACAAAGTTTTCAGAATCTAAAACCTTTTAAAGTTCACACCTGTGATGTCCGCTCATTCTTTTTTAAGAAAACCAAACGTGACAGGTATGTCAGGACTGAAAAACCTGTGGGGCAATTAGTTTCAAGGCTTTGACATTCAAGCGGCTAAACATTATGACTGTACCTGCTACGAGATTTTTCATTCAGATTTTAATTTCATGAAACATGACTGTGAGTTTTGACTTTTTTGAGTCAGTTGTTCTCATTGCTGAAGGAAGTCTTGTGTTTTGTAAATTTAAATCCCTGATTCTTGAAGGTCTCTGGCTAAAGTGTTTATGAAAACCTCCATTTGCAATCATGTAATTTAACAGCCGTGACATTTCAAAAAAAGCATCCCTGAACTTTACAATCCATAAAGCAAACATTCAAGTTAATGTAAGGTTACAATAAAAAATGAATATTTCCTGCAAAACACTGTTGCAAAAACTGAATTGCTTCATATTAAGCATTTTCATTTACTGAAATATTGAAGCAGCAAAAAGAACAAAACCCCATGTCTTCAAGCCAAAAAATGTAAAAATTGTTGTTTTAATTGAATGCTGGAGGTTGTTACAAGTCAGACTAGGTCAGTCTGGAACCTTTATGGGAGCATATTCTACCAAAAACAAAAAACAAATAAACTCCAAGAGATATGCCTCAAAGAAGACAGAGCCCATTAGGTTCACCCTAACAAAATAAAAAAACAAAAATGGCATGTTTTTGTCTTCATGTCAAGTGTGTTTTGATTTTTTGTGTGTGTGTTTTTCTCTCTGTTCTTGGACTGGCACACCAGCATTTACAGAGCTCAGCAAAAAGATGAAAGGCATTATCCAAAAACAATGCCAGACAGACTTCTTAAGACAAATAAATAAAGCGAATGTTTTTACAGTATCAGCTTGCTTACTTTAGCAGAAAAAGCATGATAGAAAATCAGATGGGAGCAGTACAGGAATAAACAAAAACTTTTTTTCAGCAGATATTATGCATTTTTACACATCCTTTGGATTACACCAAAATAGAATATTATATATGATAAACTTTCCCATTATTTAAGAGTACTTACAACACTTGCACCAAAATATTCCAGTTATTTGCTGCCTGAAAAGGGGCAGATATAGTAATTTGGAAATCTATACCCTAGGGAATAGATGTACTGTATATATACACACAGTATACACAGTCAGCATGGCCAAATGGGATGACGGTAAGTCTCTGACTGAAGTTCTATTCTCAGCTCCCTGAAATCCCTCTGTTCCCTTTAAATTCTTTTGAGGTTGCCATTTAAAAAAAACTCTCTTTTACTTCCTCCTCGCTCTCCCCTCCCCTCACCACCAGCCTACTGTAATATGTTCTGGAGCAGTAGTCCCCAACCTTTTTCGTCTGGCGGGCGCCAGATGACGAGCCATGGAGGACCGTGGCGTCGGACGAGCATCTGCCAAAGTGCCGCCGACAAGCAGCGTCATCCAGAGACGTTGCTGCCGAAATGCTGCCGATTTTCGGCAGCATTTCGGCGGCGATGCCTCTGGATGACGCTGCTTGTCGGCGGCAGTTTGGCGGATCCTTGTCTGCTGGCCAGTACGCGGGCACACTTAGACGCCCCGGCGGGCACCATGGCGCCCGCGGGCACCGCGTTGGGGACCTCTGTGCTGGAGTCACATAACCACGTGCCTGTTCCTATAGGGATCTTCTAGCGAGGCCAGGTGACCAATCACCCAGTCAGCCATCTTTGAAACCTACAGTGTCCACTCCCTAGGTAATTCCAAAGATAATCTCAGAAGCCTCTAACTGTGGAGCTATTTATCAACTAAACATTTTAGGTTCTTATTTCCAAACATAAAACTCAGATTTTTTTAAAATGTACAATAAAATGTACTATTAATAATTATTGACGAGTAAACGAACCTGGTTAGAACAAGAACCCTCTCAAAAACCTTCTACCTCCTCTTGAGGCAAGAAAGTTTGAAGTGAGAGGTCCAAGCTACCAAACAGGGATCTTTACACAGATTTCAGACCCTCACAAAACAATTACCTAAATGTAATGGTGTGGAGATTAAGGGCTTTATTTCGGCCTCTTAAAGAGCCAAAAATAGATATTAGGATCCTAAATCCATGTTTGGGCTCTGTAGCCATCCCTAACCACCCAAAGTACATGGGTGTTCAAAGTTCATGGGTTTAGGTTTGGGCCTATTTCTAATTAAGCACCCACCTCTCTTATTTTCCTTCTGCGGTATGCTCACACACCTCCCTTACCTCATGCTCTGTCCTTGCAGAGCCTGGTACATCAGCAGCACCACCATGACCACCACCACACAATGAACTGGGAATGCCTGGAGCTGCCACAGCAGCTGTAGAAATGACAGGGGGAGTAGGGAGGAAGAAAGGAAGTGGGGATGGGTTTCTCTTCAACCCTTCCAGAGTCTATACATGGTCACAATGACACATTTCCCCTGTTCCTCCACAGGTAGCACCTCCACACGTGGCAGAAGCTTTCTCAACTCCTGGGTAGAGACAGAGAAATGGGTTGGGCTCCCTTCTGCCTTCTCCCATAACCAGCATGTAGTTCAGCAGCTCATCTTCACCCTGGGCTCCTCCTGTGTCCTCAGCAGCCCACTTCCACTCTGGGATAACAGACTTCTACCAGCACCTAATTTAATTGGTCCTGCAGCTGTTGGTGAGGCATGACTGGGTAGAGATACAGATGCATATAATATAATTTGTTTTTCCCCTTTTTCTCTTTTAAAAATCCTAGGACATTACATACAACACTGCTCTTACCCCCCTCCTTTCCCCCCAACATTTCTAAGAATGTTATTCATAGAGATATAAAAGCAGCATTAAAAAAAAGTGGCTGACACTTTAAAGTCTACTAATGCCAACAGCGAGGATTCAAGCTCTTTAGATAATTAGAAGCTCACCCTTCCTCTAGCTATTTAGGTTTGAGGAGCACCTGAACTAAATATTCATAAATGCACATGTCCTGTTGATGGTTGTGCTGTATTTTCTTCATGCTGTGTCATACTCTGCAATTTTCCTTCCCATTAACATCAAGAGCATTTACATTAAATCCAAGAAAGATACTATGACGTGTTTCAGTCATACTTTCTCACTAATGTGACCTTTTCACACATGACCAGATTGGACTTGTTGGAAATGAAATGAAATGACTAAAAGGAATATGCAGCTAAGAATAGCACATAAAAGGAAGAACCAGAAAAAAAGCCACATAACCCAGACAGATAGAATCATATCAAACTGTTTTATCAGAATACTGTATCTATGACAAAGTGAATCCTTCTTGAGAAAGGCCAACATTAATTTACTAAAGTTAATGTATAATGTTTTAAAAAATTGTTGGTGGTACTGCAGATGGTTAAAAATATCCTTGGATAGCCCTTATAGAGGACTCAACATAAAGTCTCACTCTAACCCTCTATTATTTGACCATTATTTTGGTTTGAATTTTTAAAAGTCCATGGGTAAAAGTTGTGTGCATAATTTGAGAAGGTAGAGCACATGATGTGCATAATTTGTGAATACAGAACACAGAAGTTGAGGTTGCACATATACACAGTTTGGTCTTGTATGTTTTGGGGGCTGCAGTTCTAGATTTTACTGTTGGTTGGGTCTTGTACATAATGGTGAACAGAAATGTTCTAACATCCTGGAAATACCTTATTCAGACCAGTGCTTTGAAACAGAGAGAATTCCTGAATAGTTATAATGTCTTAAACTGACCTGGTATGTGCTGCAGGATATCCTGAAAGATTTTAGTTTGTGTAAATCAGATAGCTAATAATGTTGGCTATTAAGCCAAGAGTGAAAAAGTTTAATCCATTTTAAAAGTGTGCCAGTTTGAGAAACATTCCCTGCAATACAAATGTGGAATGCCATCAATATCTCTCAAAACAGAAATAACATTTTGTTCGATCAATGTATTGCCAATAAATCCCTCAAATCCTGCCAATATTCTGTTTTACTGCGGAGAATATTTCAATGAAAGGACCCTAGCAATCTGAGACACAGTGTCCCCTTTTTGGCCACCTTGAGCCTGAGCCCAAATCCAGAAACCATTATTCATGCAACTAATCCTTACACATACACATGAGTTCAGAATTTGCATGACTGAGCCCTTAACTTGGCTGCCAGTGGTTACATGTAGTGGTTTGTAAGACTCTCCTAATACTTAGTCAATAGGCAGAGGATACTAAAAAGTCATCTTTTGAGCTTGTGACATGCTGCCTGCGAGCCAGGAGGTAGGGTAGTTAAGTCTTTGAATTATTAGTAAAAGATTATGCTTCTGGATTTAGCCTCTCCTCATAGTTTTTAATGTTTCTCTGTCGGATAAAGTTAGACTGAGTTAGACAACGTTAAGTTAGCATAAGCTACTTTGTATAGACTTAGTTGTGCTTGTGTCTACACTTAAATTTGTCACCCGCCCATATAAGCTACAGCAACACGGTAACTCCACATCCCCGAGCAGCCTTAAACCATGGTCAAGGTGCTGAAGTCGATGCAGCATGAGTGTATACACTGCATTATCTATGTCAACCCTAACAGTCCTCCAGCAGCTGTCCCACAATGCCCAACACTGACTGCTCTAGCCACAGTTGCAAACTCCACTGTCCAGGGGTCATGGAGAATGGAAGACCCACTATGCTCCCCTTTAAAGTCCCACAAATTTTTGAAATGCCTTTTCCAGATTGTCCAGATTGGTGAGCATACCTAGCAGTTCTTCATTATTATATGCAACTGCCCAGCTGACTATACACTCCAGCTGGGAGTAGTCAGGAAATATTGGACCTCCTGCGACTGTGGAGAAAAAAGGCTGTGCAGGCACAGCTATAGATCAGCCATAGAAATGTGGACATCAATGAAAAGATTGCATACGTGATGCAGAAAAAAAAGGGTATGAGAGATCAGAAGCAGTACCCAGTGAAAGAACTATGCAGGCGTATCAGAAGGCCAGGTAGGACAACAGTCAATCCTGTGCTAAGCTGCAGACCTGCCTCTTTTACAAAGAACTGCATGGCATACATGGCAGAGACTGGCCACTCCTAGCAGATCACCATGAGATACCTCTGAGAAGCCCATGTCACAGGTCCCTGGCATGAACAGCAAGGAACAGGAAGAGATGGAGGAGGAAGAGAGACATGTGACTGGGGGATCCAGCTATGCTGCAAGGCAAAACATGTTTGAGACTCCACTGCAGTTCAGTCAGTCCTGGCAGTTGAACACAGGTGAGCCCAATGAAGGGGAAGTAATCTCAGATAAGCGTATAAATGTCTTTCCCATTACAATGATGTATGGATGATACCCCCAGCTTAACAGGACACAGTTATCGACTTTTTATTAAATTTACTCATACTAGAAGTGGTAGCATTTTATTCCTCTGTACAGTTAAGTAGGGGTGACCATGCAGAGCAGTTTGTTTATATACACAGCGATGTCCCTTGAAACAGTCCTGAGTGGTATCTTCATGGAGGTACTCTGCAGTCCTCTTCCAAAATTTTCTAGGGATGGCAGCCTTATTTCTTCCTCCATGATAGGACACTTTCCCACGCCAGACAGTGATAATTTTGGCAGGCACCATTGTAATGAACAGGCTAGCAGCATACAGGCCTCAGTGGTTTCTCTGTGCCTTTGTTATCCACAGGAGTGAGATATCAGCAAAAATCACCACCACCAGTGGACAATGGTGCCAGTAATTCAGTGTAATTGCCCTATACTCATAGTTTCATGCAGCTGAGCAATTCCCTCACCTCTGGAAGTCTATACTCACGATGGCTGGTGCTGTGAGTGGTGCGTGCGCAAGCACTCCCAAGCAGAAGAGTCAGGAAATATGTTTGGTTTAAAACTTTAGGGGAACAAGGGAAGGGATTTCTGAACCTTAACTTTTGCTTTCTGTTGTGGCAATGGAACCTCTGCGTGTTTTATTTGTAGCTGATGCCACTGTGGCCTGTAGCTGATGCCACTGTGGCCTTGCGGCGTTCCCCCTCCACACTGGAGGAATTCTTGAGTCAGATAAGGAGGAGACAAAAGAGGACTCTGGATGACATGTTCAGTGAGATCTTGCCAGTGCTGCATCAGACCATAAGCAAAGTACCTGGATGGCGAATATTGCAGACAGTGGACAGAAGAAGGCCCAGAAGGCCCAGCAGGAAAAGGAGAGGGAGATGCACCGGGACATAATGGGGCTACTCCGGCAGCAAACACAGATGCTGCAGACTCATGTGGACTTACAGGGTCAACAATCATGGGTCCCAGAGCTCAGGCTCAAGCCCGAGTGTCTACCCAGTGATTTTTCACCCCCAGAGCCTGAGCCCCATGACCCTGAGTCAGCTGACCCAGGCCAGCTGCAGGTTTTTTATCCTTGTGTAGATGAGACCACAGTGGTCTGTTGTGGATAGCATGCAGTAACTGGTTTAGTTACTCAAAATTCTATTATATAGAAATTAATTCATCTTTATTAGTTCACAAAATATCCTGAAGAGTGCCTAGAGATACTGAAAACACTCACTTACTTGTTACTGTACAGTGTGACAACTCATAGGAGCAGTGACAAACAGAGTAATAATCAAAAGTATAGCAAGCTCCACAAAATTCCTTAAAAGCCCCAAAACAGCAAAGCCAGGGCAAGAACAGTACACCACAGTGCATCTCTGTGGCTCACTGTTTAAGTGCTCTTTCAAAGCTCCCCTGAGCTGTACAGCTCGGTGTTGAGCTCTACCCGCCTTTGTGTCTGGCTGCTCAAACTCCACAGACAGCTGCTTTGCCTTTCCCTTCCACCCTGTAGCAACTTTCCCCCTGTGTTTCACAGATATTATGAAGGACACAACAGGCAGCTATAACCATTCGAATTTTTTTTTCCACTGAGGTCCAATTTTGTGAGTAAACTATGACAGCATCCCTTCAATCTACCTAAAGCACATTCAACTGTCATTCTGCATTTATTGAGCCAGTAGCTGAATCTTTCTTTGGTGCTGTAGGGGTGGCCAGTGAGCAAAGTGTAGGCTGGGTCCCCCAGGATCACTATTGGCAATGGTAATCTGCTAGTCAGGAAAGAAAGTCCTTGCTTGTAGCTTTCTGAACAGTCCTGCATTCTTGAAGATGCGAATGTTTTGCACCTTCCCTGACAAGCCAACACTGATGTTGGCAAAGCATCCCCAGTGATCTACCAGTGCTTGCATAACCACAGAAGAATGGCCCTTTCTGTTGATGTACTCGGTGGCAAGCTGGGCTTGTGCCAAATGGGGCTATGTGTGGCTTCTATCACTCTGTCACAGTTTGGGAACCCCATTGCTGCAACTCCATCCACTATGTCCATCCTGCACATTGCTGAGAGTCACAATCCTGTGTAACAGGAGATGCTTGCATGACAAGGGCCCCCACTAGTGGATTTTCCAACTCCAAAATGATTCCCCACTGACCAATAGCACTCCAGCGTGGCAAGTTTCCACAGTGTGGTCACCACTCCCTTCTCCACTGTCAGTACAGCTCTCATTCTGGTGTTCCTGCACTGGAGGGCTGACGTGAGTTCAGCCCATCGATCCAGGAATGAGGTCTTGCACATCCAAAAGTTCTGCAGCCACTGCTAGTCATCCCAAGTCTGCATAATGATGCAATCCCACCAATCAGTGCTCATTTCTCAGGCCCAGAAGCAGCACTCCACCATTTGCTGCTGCTCCATGAACACCACCAACAACCTTGAATTGATTCTCGCTATGTCCCACAGCAATCTGTCCTCCACAAAATCACCATATTCCCCACTGATTTGTTTTTTCTTGAGGCTCTGCCAATACCAGGGGATCATGCATCCTGTGCTTACAATACTCCTGACAATAGTGCAGAACTGTGCAGGTCCCATGCTTCTGTCAGAAATGGCAGACAGCAAGGGGGGCTGCGTGGGTTTATGGGATTTTTTTAAAAAGGCACAAAAACTATGGGATATAGATATTATGGGATGGAGACAGTTGCATGCTAGGAAGTTGACCCCTTGCTCCCATTCACCCCCGGGTGACTCATTGCCGCCATCATGCATTGCCAAACTTTCCTCCCCCGTGCAGTGCACTGCTTTTGGGAGCATTGCATACTGGCATATCTACCCATGGTGCAGTGCACTGTGCATCGGCACAAGCACTCCTGGTGAGTACACACAGAGCTGACTCAAGGAGCCAAGTATACACACACACACACAAGTGCTGTACTAACTGTAGTGGCTTTATGCTGATGTAACTTGCATGGCAAAAGTTTGTAGTATAGACAGAGACTGTGGTATTTTAAAAGCGGTGTCCAAGGGATCAGACATTCTCAGGAGCTGGAAACGTTGTTCCCTCGGGTTATTTTGATTTGGTAGCTCCTATGTTTGGCATTAATAAGCGGTTAATGGCTTTGGGAATGGATTAGGCTCACTATTCAATAATGTCCTTAGACTTTGTCTACACTTGGAACACTACAGCAGCATAGCTGCAATGTAGACACTACCTAGGCCAATAGGTGGAGTTCTCTTGTCATTGTAGGTAATCTCCCTCCTTGAGAAGCAGTAACTAGGTTGACAGAAGAATTCTTCCAATAGCCTAGCTGTATCTACACTGGGGATTTTTCACACAGCTAGATCGACCTAGCTTTATAGTGTAGACCTGCCTTACTCTTTTAGCAGCTTGCGTGGAAAGGTTATTGTGAGCAAAATGCCTCTCTTTTGAGGATACTGAGTCCATGAAGGAGATTTTGCTTGGTGATCTTAACTAGTTAGTGAGACAGACTCCCAATTAGTTAAAGTTTAAAATATAACAGACTCGTATTTTCAGCTTCTTCATTTGTACTTAAGTTTGGTGTGGATTCAGGCAGAACTGTCTTATAGCAGCAATACACTTATCCAATAAAAATACAGGTTGCACAAATTCATTATGTCACATATTCACCATTTCCTGCAATTTTATATGCTAGAGAGATGTATAACATGCTGTCCAAAATATTTTGGTTTAGTCCTTATCTCTATAAACAGACTACACTCTGGGAAATCCTCTTTAAATTGGGCAAGCAAATGATTCTACAGCCTTATGGAATTCATAAGAGGATATACACCTTGAAGCAACTATTTTAGGAAGTGACTAGATTAATTCTGTGTCAAATGTAAGGAGTCTCTACAGGTATGTTATGCTTAAACACAGGTTGAAACAAATAATTGGGTAAAACAGAATTAAATTCCAGCCTGGCCTTCCTTGAGGATATTGAAATGTAGGAATATGTATTCTCATCTCAGTATGCCGGTATTCTGTGTATAATACCCATGAGCATTTACATACTAATGATTTGAGATTTAAAAAATCCCTCTAAACAAGAAAGTGACTACAATACTCACATTTGATTATAAGTAGAATAAATGCCAATCACAGTAAACAAAGCTAAAAGGACTGAAGCACAGGATATTTCCTGAGTATTAATGAACATCTAGAAGTAGATGACCCAGTGCTTTAAAGCATTAATTATTCTTTTTAGTGTTATTCTTCTAGCACTGTTTGTGCTGGAGTTATCAGTCTTAAATTGGTGAATTTGAAAGTGCTTTGACCCTGTCACAGAATTCAGACTTTGGGAGAGAAAATTATTAGGAGAAAAATTCTAATACTAGAAATTGGAAATAGAAAACAAACAAGATGTACCATTGCAGGAGATTTTACTGATATAAGCACAACGAATGTTTAAAAGAAATCAGATGATTAACACAAAGAAATGTAACTAGGAATTGCAGTACAGCCTGTATAGTGCAGTTTTGTATTGGTTTTAATTTTCAACAAGTAGGATTGGATATGTTAGTTTAACCTTATCCTGTTATACTTGGATAAGTATTGTAAAATTCTAGCCTTAAAGATTAATTGCAAAGCAAAAATGAACATCAAGTTAAATTCAAAATGCCTACTTTAAATAGTCTGTAGGGAGTTATTCATTGTAGAACTATGTTTTAATTAAACTTTTGAAAAATTTCCTTCATCATTAAAATCCTTCTTTGGTTCTTCCTAGCTCACTCAAGATATTCCAGAATGCAACGGTGATGCACATCTCAAAAAACAAAGCTCAATTTTGGCTGTTTAGATGGGGTCACAAACTCAGCCTGCAAAAACGGAGGATATAGGTCACTAGTGAGGAAGCCAGGACGGAGGTATTGCTATACAATACTTAACACAGGGAATGTGATTTCTGAGCACTTGGGTTTGGTGAGGTTATCCTTCCAAATGCCAGTGTGCAAGCAACCCATCTGATTCAGCTGCATTACAGCTCTCTCAGCTTTTTAGCAGACTGATGTCACCTGCTGCTGCATTCTCCAGTTGAAAAATTCAGCTCTTCTTAGTTTAGTATTTGAAAAAAACAAAAACAACTAAACCCATAAACTTTCCATGCCTCTCCTCCCTCCACAGGGGAATCCACAGTAGCATTGTAAATGAGTATGCTTTTCAGAGTTATGAAGGAGTGGAAAGAAGTTTCTGTAGGTGGCTGCCTGGCTAACTTCCTATTGAAATAATTACTTTAATGCTGCTGTGTTTTTATTTAATTATTAATTATGTATTAGGACACCCACTGAGCACTGAATTTTAATTATTTTTAAATCTAAATAAAATAAAATAAAATTATAGAAAGATAGTCTCGCTCCATAGTTTAAACTACTTTCAGGGTTCCATTATAAACCAGATTTTCACTCACTTCCAACTGCTTGAGATAGAAAAGTTTAGTACTCTATAGCAGACTTTTTCTTGTTATGTTTAAACCATACTTTATTAATTATTGTTATAAGACTCTAAAAATAGCTTTGAGACATTTCATCTAAGAGTTGCTGTGTCCCTGCAATATAAAAATTGCATGCTTCGTACAATACTTAGCATTTTTATTCATCAATGTATGGTTCTCCAATTCACAGATGCAAACATTTTTATGACCAAAAAATTTGCTCTGAAATATTTAGATGCGAGCACTGTTGAAAGGTGGAGTGGGGAGGGGGGAATTATAGGAAAGAACTTATAGCCGGACAAACTTTCTACATGAGCAGGCTATATGTCAAACTTTTAATAAACGCTTTTCTCTGCTTGCATTAACATTTTAAATGTTGGTACTTGCTACAGAATGTTTGGCTCTCCTTCACAGTTACAGGTGTGTAAAATTTCAGAGGTCAGAATTTGAGCATTTTATCTTTTCAGATGAGATAAACTTGGGGAAAAAAACTTGACATATCAGTAACTCCGGCAGTTTAAATAGTTTTTTTTTTTTTTTTTTTTTTTGCAAGTATCTCTTTAAATGTGCAGGGGATTTTAGTTTTAGTTTTAGTTTGTTTGTTTACACTGCTATATGTCATATCTGTGTTATTTAAATGATTTGTCTGAGCTACTTGTTGCAGAAAAAAATTTCTGCATGAGAGGATTTTTGTTTTAAAAAATCTTATGTAAAAAAGTGGACTCATTCAAACATTTCACAGAAAATTTGATTTGGTGCATGATCCTCATTTTTTTCTGCCAGACAAAAACAAGTCTGGGATCTTTGTCTTGCTGTCCCTTCCAGCAGACCCAGTCCATGAGATGCTTCTAAGACAATTATGATTTTTTAAGAAGTTCAGCACTCAGTCCATGTGCTTCTAAACTTAAGGTTTCCTGGTCAGTGTTGAGCTTGGAAACCCCATATACTCTGGATGCTCCTGGAAAGGATTCTATACTCAGGGCCTCTGAATTAATTTTGCATGGGAATGGCTAAGAGGAAAGGCAAGTTACCTAGCATATCAAGAAGTTTATAGTTTGGGTGATTAATTTAATGCTACAATATTCACTGAACGATTAAACAATACAGGATTACTGCGATAAGCCCTGGCCTCCTTATCCAGGCGAGGCCAACTCCCAAGCTTCCTTATCCAGGTGAGGCTAACACCTCAACATTCACACCAATGGGGAGGATTTATAAGGGAGGTCCTCGCACACACCCCTTCCGGCAAAGAGCACCAGCCCATCCTTTAAAGGAACGGGGTAGGATACCCTATTGCCTCCGGTACAGCAGGAGATTTCCAGGGACTTCCCCTCTCTCTGAGCAAGGGGAGGGAGCCCACGGCTCCAAGAGGAAGATCTGGGGTAAGGTTTCGGTCGTAGGTCAGCCACACAAAGGGTTAGGAAAGGCACGGTCCCCGCACACCCCTCCTCTGGCAGAGAGCACCGGCCCGTCTTCAAGAGAACGGGATGGGATACTCTACTGCCCAGGAGTACGTGGGCGGTTTCCCAGGGCCTCTTTGCTCTCTGAGCAAGGAGGGGCGTAATTCGGCACTTCACGGAAAAGCAAGGATAGGGATCCCTTTCAACCCACAGTCACCCAGCACACCTAATTCGGGATATCTGTTACAGCATCTCTCACCATTGTCAGCCTATTGCTGGTGGGTGCCCTGCCACCCCCCTCGGCCGCTCTGGGATTCCTTGGATTTCCTGCCCCAACACACCGTGGGATCCACTCTTCCCAGGGTCACCCAGCAGCTGGTCAATCGTCCTCCGGGGGGACCAGTCCCCGAAGGCCGAACCACACGAAGCTAACTAACACAAAACAAACAAAACCCAACACAAACAAGTTACCAAATGGACACACACAAAATGAACAGGCATCAGGCAAATGAGTCTAGCCTCAAAAGGTTCAGATCACAGCGCGCCCTTACCTGAACCCAGAGCCTATGGGCAGCTCCCCACTGAAGCCCAAATAGAGACATGTGTCTCTTACCTGGTGCCTGGGATTGGTGTGGAAGCTGTCCACAGTCCTCCGGTCCGGTGGGATGTCGAGTGATCCCGGACGAGCCCCCAAATTGTCGTGGAAAAAGTCACCCACACATTGATTTTAGTTCACAGACTCAAGCCTGAGGCCAGTTCATTGCAATACATACCAATGCATTGGGGTAGCAGTCCGAAAACTACCACATCTAGCACAGCACGCAGGCTGCTTTTATTCCTTCAAACCGCAAGCATAGTACAAATATAATTATTATTATACGTCATTTGCGTGAAATAAGAGTTGGGGTCTGTCCCTTTTTCCCCCCGATACCTCCCTTATCAATTTACGAGAATTGGGTGCATATTGAGTGGAGGGCTTCTTGGTGGTTTCCGATATAGGCAGTGCTTGGCATTCATTTGGGGTATATTCTCGGCAGGGTGCATAGTACCTTCCGGGGTGTTATGGTCAGTGGTTAACAGGACGCTCAAAGAAGGTATCTAATTAGCTAGTTTTGCATTTAGCTAGAAATTCGGGGAGGTGACAGAGCACCCAGAAGAGAACCATGATTGGCTACCTTGCATTTAGCTGGAATCATGGGGCGGGGGGAGATTGGGGGGAGGTCACAGATCACCCAAAGGAGAAGCTGCATTTAGTCAGTTTGCATTCAGCTAAAGTTACCTATTGCTTCACACAAGCGGTTATTATATTTCATCAGCCATGAACATATTTCATTAGTGCTGCTGCTGGGGCTTTTTATTCTTTCCTTTCTTGGCCCCCTCTCCCTCCTCTGGTCATGACCCTTGACTGAGTTTGGCAGGAGGCTGTGTTACTTAGCCTAGTTCCGGCTTGTGGCCTGCAGGGCGGGCCTATATGACGAGTCTTCGCCAATGTTCTGATCGGTGCAAGGGAGGCCAGCCAGGCCTATTCCCCCACAGTTATGTCCTTCAATCAGGTGCCTACGTACAGATTAGGAACCTAACTTTAGACATGGGTTAGCCATAAGTTTTTATACACTGAAATTAAATCAGCACAAGGAATTTCACACTCAAAAAACCTTATATTAACCCACTTGTGACTCCAGTACTGTTCTGAATTGGCTAGTATGCATGTGTATCATTACTCGCTACCTAGGTGGAATTATAACTGCTTGACTGTATGTTCCATATATTGCACTTAATCAGTCCCTTAATTTAAATTCTTTAATTTTTCCTGTCTGATCTTCATACTGCCTCTCTGCCCTTTACATTTCTTATTTGCACTGTAGTCTGTGTTCTAATCCATTTGAGGTGTTAGGCAAGTTCTCTGTTTTTAGCAAACATTGCTGGAAGTAAGAAAATTATATCCTTCTCCACTTAACCATGAAGATTTTAATCTACTACTTTAAAAATGTATTTCCCCCTCATGTGCACACAAATCTGCCCCTCTAATACAATGTTTTTATAGCAAATAGCCTACAGGCGCTCTCTGTTTTTCTAAATTTTTTGACTTTGCCCTTCTTCCTGCTGCTAAATATTTTCCTCGGAGTTTTGAAGTCTGCCCTTTTAAAGTTCATTGTCATTGGGTTACTCTTAGAGGAGTCACTCTCTTATGATATTAAACCTAATTGTGCAGTGATTACTATTGCCCAATGGTATGCATACATTTACTGCTTATGTTAACTCCATCTTATACATTCACAATGGCACTGGATTTCTGACAATATCTCAAATTCCATGCCCTGATTAGTGTTGCTTTTTCAGAGTAAGGGCCATTCTGTGCATTGCAACAGAATTCGACACACACAGGTCTGAAAAAGTCCCAAAATTCCAAAAGGATGCAGCCTGCTTTTACAAGCCAGTATTTCATAAAATATCACAGGGAGTACAGATTGCAACCAAGAGAGTCAGAGTATGGTATATGCTACTACATCTCAAAGTCTGAATTATTCCTTCATAAACATTGCCCAACTCCTGCTCATCCCCAGGAATCAGGTTATTATTTGAGTTACAGAATCCCCACAAGGCCCCAACTGAGATCAAGATCATAGAATTGTAGGACAGGAAGGCACCTCAAGAGGTCTTGTAGTCAGTCCAGTCCTCAACACTAATGGCAGGACTAAGTATGATCTAGACTATCCCTGACAGATGTTTACCACAATTGCTCTTAATCTCCAAAGATGGAGATTTCACAACCTACCTGGGAAATTTATTCCAGTACTTAACCATCCTGATAGTTAGGAAGTTTTTCCTAATATATCCAACCTTAACCTTCTTTGCTTCCATTTAAGCCCACTGCTTCTTGTCCTGTCCTCAGAAATTAAATAGAACAATTTTTCTCCCTCCCCCTCGTAACAACCTTTTATGTACTTGAAAGCTATCATCATGTTCCCTCTCAGTCTTCTCTTCTCCAGACTAAACAAACCCAATTTTTTCAATCTTCCCTCATAGGTCATGTCTTCTAGACCTTTAATCATTTTTGTTGCTCTTCTCTGGACTTTCTCCAAGTTTTCCACATCTTTCCTGAAATGTGATGTCCAGAACTGGACATAATACTCCAGCTGAGACCTAATCAGCACAGAGTAGAGGGGAAGAATTACTTCTTGTGTCTTGCTTACAACACTCCTAACACTCTGCTAATACATCCCAGAATGATGTTTGCCTTTTTTTTAAAAAGGCACACAACATTACACTGTTGACTAATATTTCGCTTGTGATGCACTGTGACCCACAGATCCCTTTCTCTAGTATTCCTTCCTAGGCAGTTCTTTCCCATTTTGTATGTGCTACTGATTGTTCCTTCTTATGTGGAGTACTTTGCATTTGTCCTTATTGAATTTTATCCTATTTACTTCAGATAATTTCTCTTGTTTGTCCAGAGCATTTTGAATTTGAGTAATGGCCCTACCCCGTCCTTGGTCTTCCTCGTGCTTCTAATGTATTTGTAGAATGTTTTCTTGTTACCCTTTATGTCTAGCTAGTTTAACATTGTTTTGTTCTTTCTAATTTTGTTCTTACATACTTATGTTGTTTATATTCATCCTTTGTAATTTAACCTTATTTCCACTTTTTGTAGGACTCTTTTTTTGAGCTTCAGATAATTGAAGATCTTCTGGTTAAGCCAGGGTGGTTTCTTGCCATATTTCTTATCTTTCTGATTGTGCTAGGGTTTGTCCATGTGCATAGCAAGCTAGATTCTTATTTTAGGCACAGCCCTCCGCAAAGGGTGATACATAAGCTGCAACTTCCAAGGAATATCCCCAGGAGGCCTTGTGACTCTGAGACACCCTTTGAATCACAGTGTCACAAAGGGGGAGAGTAGTAATTTGCTTACCCTTCCTAGCATTGGGTCAGCTACTCTACACAGTAAGTAGAGGGGTTTGGATGGTTCAGGCGCTGCCCATTCTTCACCCATCTGCTCCTGGGAGAACATAAGCAGGCAACTAGCTGTACTTATTTCTACATGCCCAGGCCCAATGTTTAAGTAGCCCATGTAGATCTCTAACGCCCTTGCACAGGTGATCAGTTCAAGTCAGTCTAGCCTAGTGAGAGAGATACTTCTTCCTCCAAAAAGCAACAGAGGGTCCTGTGGCACCTTTAAGACTAACAGAAGTATTGGGAGCATAAGCTTTCGTGGGTAAGAACCTCACTTCAGATGCAAGTAATGGAAATCTCCAGAGGCAGGTATAAATCAGTAACTTACAATCTAAATAGACAAAGGTGAGAGAAAGGGAGTTTCACTATCTCCATTTTACAGATGGGGAAGTGAGTCAAAGATTAAGTGACTTGTCCAAGGTCTCAGAGAAGACAGCTAGGAACTGAACCCAGATTTCCTGAGTCCCACTTCCTGTGCCTTACCTCAACACCATCCATCTTTCCAATGGTGCACTAATTCTTACTTATACAGGGAGACTCCTACAGCTGCCATGCTCAAGAGCTTTTTACTCACCACTACAATAAACACCACACAGCTATCTAGAAGCTCCCCTGCCTCACATAATTCCAAAGATTAGGAAATGGAAGCTTTACTATATTTTACAAATGTTATCATCATCATCAATCATCATCTAATGAATCCCATTAATAATAAAAAAAGCAAGATTTACAATAACCAGATGTACTACCATACTATACATTGACATTTTTCTCCATGGCACTCTGAGCTGTCCATGAACATTTCATCATAAGTGATTGTGAATAACTACAATGTAGAGTACACCACTGGCACACCAAAACATCTCATAATATTGTAAATGCAGCAGCAAGCTTCATGAAATGTACAATCAATATCAGACTATTTATATCTTAATTTGGATTGATTTCAATTACAACACAGAACACAAAGTGTACAGTGCTAACTTTATATTTATTTTTATTATAAATATTTGCACTGTAAAAAGATTTTCTCTTCAATTCCCCTATTGCAAGTAAAGTAGTGCAATCTCTATCATGAAAGTTAAATTTACAAATGTAGAATTATGTAAAAAAAAGCCTGCATTCAAAATTAAAACAATGTAAAACTTTAACGCCTATAAGTCCACTCAGTCCTACTTCTTGTTCAGCCAGTTGCTCAGACAAAACACATTTGTTTACATTTGTAGGAGATATGCTACCCTCTTCTTGTTTACAATATTACCTGAAAGTGAGAACAGGCATTCACATGGTACTTTTGTAGCTGGCATTGCAAGGTATTTATGTGCCAGATATGCTAAATGTTCATATGTCCCTTCATGCTTCAACCACCAATCCAGAGGTCATGCATCCATTCTGATGATGGGTTCTGCTCAATAACGATCCAAAACAGCACGAATCAATGCATGTTCATTTTCTGCATCTGAGTTAGATGCCACCAGCAGAAGGTTGATTTTCTTTTTTGGTGGTTCGGGTTCTGTAGTGTCCGCATCGAAGTGTTGCTCTTTTAAGACCTCTGAAAGCATGCTCTACATGTAGTCCCGCTCAGATTTTGGAAGGCACTTCAGATTCTTAAACCTTGGTTTGAGTGCTGTAGCTATCTTTAGAAATCCCACATTGGTACCTTCTTTGCGTTTTGTCAAATCTGAAGTGAAAGTGTTCTTAAAACAAACACCATGAAGCATGTCCTCTGGAATGGTGGCTGAAGCATGAAGGGGCATATGAATGTTTAGCATATCTAGCACATAAATACCTTGCAATGCCGGCTACAAAAGTGCCACGTGAATGCCTGTTCTCACTTTCAGGTGACATTGTAAAGAAGAAGTGGGCAGCATTATCTCCTGCAAATGTAAACAAACTTGTTTGTTTTGGGGATTGGCTGAAGAAGAAGTAGGACTGAGTAGACTTGTAGGCTCTAAAGTTTTAAATTGGTTTGTTTTTGAGTGCAGTTATGTGACAAAAAAAAATTACATTTGTAAATTGCACTTTCATGATAAAGAGATTCCACTACAATACTTGTATGAGGTGAATTGAAAAATACTATTTCTTTTATCATTTTTAGAGTGCAAATATTTAAAATAAAAAATATGAAGTGAGCAATGTACACTTTGTATTCTGTGTTGTAACTGGAACCAATATATTTGAAAATGTAGAAAAAGATCCAAAATATTTAATAAATTTCACTTGGTATTCTATTGCTTAACAGTGTGAATAAAACTGATTAATTGCGATGACACTTTTTTAAAATCATGATTAATTTTTTAGTTAATTGTGTGAGTTAACTGCAATTAATCGACAGCCCCACTAATAATCTATTTTAGCTAATATTTATGGAAATCAGATTAACAGTTTTGTTTCTGTGCTTTTCTCCTTGGAAACATTTACATCTGTGATGGACAGACGGGTATACCTGTGATGGAGAGATGCATAAGGAAAAGGTAGGGAAAGAGCTAGGGAAAGGCCTGTTCAACAAACAGTTCTCTGATATTACACTAACCCTGCTGAGCTCCTATTGGCAGGAGACACAAAAAGTCTGCCCCTGCATTTACGGTATAAGAAAAGGGAGGGTACACAGGCATAGCTGTTAACAAGAAAGGAGGGGAATAATATGGCAACCTAAAGGTCTTCCCATCTTCCAGACCAGCTCATTGATAGCTCCTGTCTGTGCTTTTCTATTAAAGGACATACATGACAGCCAGGGCCGGCTCCAGCTTTTTTGCCACCCCAAGCGGTGAAGGGGGAAAAAAAAAAAAAAAAGGAAAACCCGATTGAGCGGCCACCGAAGTGCCACCAAAGAAGAGGGAGTGAAGGACCCGCTGCCGAAGACGAAGCGAGGCACTGAAGGACCCGCCGCCGAATTGCCGCCGCAGACCTGGACATGCCCCCGAACAATGGACGGACTGCCACCCCTTTCTATTGGCCGTCCCAGGCACCTGCTTCCTTCGCTGGTGCCTGGAGCCAGCCCTGCTGACAGCACGAGTAAATTAGAATTTAAAAAAAATACTGTCTTTTTACTTAAAATGATGTACAGATTAGTTTGATTCTAGTATGATAATACTATGTAGACCTTCAAACAAGCCTTTATGCACCCAATATAGCCTCTATAGATCTTTGAACAGCAAATCTGACTGTACTGAGAAATAAGAATTGTTACCCTTGGACACAGAGTCAGTTATTTTGTAGAATGCTATGGGATCTTTAACTTCCACTTGAACATCACCAGAGATGGGCAGAAGGGATTTCAGTTTAATTTTTTCATCAAAAGAGTGGAAAATAGGAGAATACCAGAATCCCTCTTATAAGCTCCTTACCCCCTGCTCCTGGATAAAAGGGCCTGACCGGAATAAAGGTGACCTAAAAAGTTCCATACCCAGCCAAGGGAGGAATCCCCCTTACCTCCTGAGAACCTAGTGGTAAACTCCAGGGTACATGATGTGCCAGAGGTAAGGCTGGGATCAGAAAGGGCATGTTAGGGCCACAGAACACAGCAATCTGGAGATGCCAGTCAATGCTGCAGCTAGGGTGACTAGACAGCAAATGTGAAAAATCGGGACGGGGGGTGGGGGTAATAGGAGCCTATGTAAGAAAAAGACCCGAAAATTGGGACTTTTCCTATAAAATCGAGATATCTGATCACCCTAGCTGCAGCCCAAAGGACAGAGCTGTCATCTCTTGAAGAGTCCCACGAGGCTCTCTAAGGTACATTGAAGGCCTCTCTAATTCCCAGGGCACCCCAGATTTGTGAAGGCCCAAAGTGTCTGAAAGCCACTTTAGTCAACCCCCTTTTTCTGGTTACCTGCAGCTCTGTTCTTTTAAAACCTACAAATCATAGCCGGCATTGCCCAGAAAATCTTAATGTGATCCATGTCCGTGCTCTCACCATAACTAGTAAATTGAGGACAAAGCAAATGAATTGAAGGCTGTTTATTATTTGTGAATTCAGACAAGACAATTCTATTCATATTCCAAGGATGGGCACAAGTACAGACATATACTGTGTTGAATGCATGTATTTTGGATTCTTATACGTGGTATTACTAAAGCTAGTTATAAAATGATCATTATTTTTAAGCAAAACATCATTTTGTTCCACAGTTTTTGACGAGGAATGATTTTTTTGTTTACTCAAAATTACTTTACAAAAGAAAATTGAACATTTTCATTTCTTTGTTTTTATTTTCCCTCATTTCTCTCCCCTTTATCCTCCCAGCTTCCCATTTTGACACCCCTGCCCCCGCAAAAAAGGAAGGGAAAAAGAAAAAAACAAAACAAGATTTTTCATTATTCAGGTTTCTTTTAAAAAAGGAAAAATGTAGGCAAAAATAAAAACCTGTCCCAAAAAATTCATTTCTAAAAAACTATTTTTAGACAAACTTATCCATTTGAAACATTTTGACCAGCTCTGTGTATGAGAATTAGGTGTGGCCTTTGGGATCCTATTAAGTTGTCAATACAGCCCTTGGCCCAAGACTTAGACTCTCTTCTTCTCAACTATGATGATGTATTCACAAATTCATAGCACACTGAAGGCAGTCAATCATTTGGTACATGAGAACAGTCAGCTGCTAGGAGTGCAGCATTTGATCTATTATCAAATCATTTTAAATGTTTTTCTTCCAGGGGCACTACATGTTTTGTAAATAGGCCCCTTCCTCAATGGAGTAGTGTGATCAAGGGAAGGACAGCACTAGCCCATCTCAAAATTCTCCAGTCTCAGCTAAACTCAGCTATATTATTAACTTATTAAAATGTAACATTAAAATTCACTCATTTTTATTATATTTATTATATTTTCTCTCTCAATACTAGGTCCTCTTTACACTGAGTCATAAGAACGGACTTACTCGATCAGACCAATGGTCTATCTAACCCAGTATCCAACAGTGCCCAATGCCAGGTGCTTCAGAGGGAACAAACAGAATAGGCAATCATTGAGTGATCCATCCCGTCATCCATTCCCAGCTTCTACCACTCAGAGGCTAACCTGCTGGCTATCCATTTCATTGAGTGATCCCTAGGGTTCTTGTGTCTTGTGCCATTCATGGTTTTATAGACCTGTAATATATTCCCCCACAGTTGTCTCTTTTCCAAGCTGAAATGTTGCAGTCCTTTTAATCTCTCCTCATATGGAAACTGTTCAATTCTCTAATAATTTTTGTTGCTCTTCTCTGTACCTTTTCCAATTCTAATATATCTTTTCTGAGATGGGCAACAAGAACTGCATACCGTATTCAAGGTATAGGCAAACCATGGATTTATATGGTGGCATTATGATAATTTTCTGTCTTACTATCTATCCGCATCCTAATGGTTCCTAACATTGTTAGCTTTTGCGACAGCTGCTGCACATTGAGCTGATGTTTTTAAGAGAACTATCCTCAGAGACTCTAAGATCTTTTTCTTGAATGGTAGCAGCTAGTTTAGCTCCCATCATTTTGTATGATAATGTATAGATGGCATTATGCAAAGTAATGCACATTGGAAAACATTTATCAACACTGAATTTCATCTGCCATTTTTGTTGCCCAGTCACACAGTTGTGTGAGATCCCTTTAATTCTTTGCGGTCTGCTTTGGACTTAACTATCTTGAGTAAGACACACTAGTTTTATAACAATTTTTATATTTCTTTGATATCAGTAGAGTTAACTTTTATTTAAGGTGTGACTGCAGCAAGTGTAGACATACCCAAGCTAGCTTTGTCTACATAGCTCAAACAACATGTCCTGGATCCATCCAGGATCCTGGGCATTTATTTGAGCAACTAGCCTGAGGTGCAGCTTTACTGCTATTATTACTCAAGGTAGGTTGGGTATGACTACAGGTGCTGCAGACACACACACACACACCCATTGCAGTGTAGACATACCCTTACAATTGTGTGCGAGTGAGAGGAGAATCAGGTTCAAAGTTATTTCTAATGCCATTAAGTCTTCTTGGTTTTCATAAGTAATTCTTCTACTGAAGCCTGATTGCTGACATTTGGTCCCCAATATCCAATTCCTGAGCTTACAGTTATTTTTTAACTATACTGCAGCAAATTAATTTAATACCTATTACAAAAATACACTGTCTTCTTATCGCAGAATACAGCAGTATTCTGCATCATAAAGACATTTTTGGATAAATTCCAGAGTAAAAGACTACAGATTAATTAATGTTTGCACAGCACTTTGCAGATATAAAACACGAGTGCTAAGTATTACTGACAATAACGGTGTTACTAAGTTATTTAACATCTAAGACTCTACCTGTGGATTGTTTACAGTATTAGTTTCAGTATTTTATTCATTTACTTTTACAGGAATAGCTTGATTTGTATATGATTTCCATGTTATTTATCCAGAAATATTACAAATTTCTCAGTTCATTGAATTATATTCTATTCAGTTCATTGAATTATATTCATACATCTCATCAATCACCACCATACACTATTAGAATGTACTTAAAATAAACATATACCTCTTCAGAAATAAGACTTGAAAAGGTGTGTGTTAATGCTAGAGTCAAACTTCAAAGAACGTATGTATTTTAAATACTATCTTTGTAGTCACAATCTAATTTAATTAGTCTTAATTAATTAACATCTATACTTTTGACCCAAACCTGGTCTCAATCAAGTCAAATTGGAAATTTGCCGTTTACTTCAATAGTACAAGGCTGTTGTTCTTAGAGTAAAATTCACTAATACTGAGGAACTAGTGAGGTTCTTGGGCACTTAACACCCTTCTTGCCTGTGAATTTGGTGGTAGTAAGAGTTGCCCAAACATACCTAAACAGTTTGACATATAAACACAAATCTCACACCCATGTTCAACGTTGCTCAGTAAGGCATTATCTGAAAAGCAGAGGGGATAGCCCGCTAATCTAGATGACAGCCTCTCACAATACAGCTGGCATTACTACCCAAGGCTGCATTTGAGCTATTTTTGAGAGGATAATAGCTATGCTCATCTAAACAGTCATTTATTAGTTTGAGAAAAATATTTTGGGAAATGCTTTTTAGGAATTTGGATAGAACAGGTGTTGTAAAAGCACAAGGCCTTTGTTATTTTAGATTGTTCTGTTTTCCAGTTATTTTCCCAAGTTCTTATTAAATGCCATAGTGTCTTTCAACATGCAAGGAACAGTTTAAACTATTAAATAATTTTAATATCTTTTGCATGCTCTACATTTTGGTTTTCCATAACTATTGGCAGAAGGTGCACAGGCAGGTTGTGCATGCTTAGAAAGAGGCTGCTTTTCAAAAAAAAAATCAGGCTTATAATGCTCATAGATTCTGAGGGCACGGCTATACTAGAAGTGCTACATTGGGGCAGCTGCACCACTGTAGCGCATCTGGGGAAGAGGCTCCATGCCAATGGGAGAATACTCTCCCTTTGGCATAATTATTCCAGCTCCACAAGAGATGGAAGCTCCGCCAACACAGCACCGGTGTGGACAGCATGTAGGTCACTGTAACTTGCGTCGCTGAGGGAATGTCTTTTTCACAACCCTGAGTGACGTAAGCTAGATCAACTTAAGCAATAGTTTAGACCTGCCCTTATATGTTGAAGATGCTCATCTAGACCCTCTGCTAAGTTATCAACAGGCAAACTTTCAAAAGTGGCATCTTATTTTGAAAGCCTCCATTTGTGTGTGGCCAACTTGAGACACTTTAGGAAGGAGGGTTTACAGAGAACCTGCAGCATCCATTGACTTCAGTTGGAGTTTTGAGTACTCAGCACCTTTGAAAATTAGGCTCAAGCTGTCTCAAGTCTGATACCCAAAAACAGAGGCACCCTAAATTAGAAGGTATTGAAAGTGTTGGTCTAAATACTTAGTAGAAGTATGAAAGGCACTTCAACAACTGTGTTCGTTTTGCTGATGAAACAGTGAGATGGACTGTTATGACTATAACGTCCAGGACAATGCTTCCCAAATGGTATCACAATCAGCAAAGAAATTAAAATTAGCATTGACACTGTAGACTGATGAAATGACTCAGCAGAAATCAAACAGCAATAATAAGTAGAACTGGTTGGATAATTTTCCAGTGAAATATTTTTTCCATCATAAAATGTCAATTTGTTGAAACCAAAATTATTTGGTGAATCTCTTAATTAAAATATAACCTGAAAAAACATTTAAATTGTTAAAACATACTGTTGCCATTTTTCCCCAACAAAAAGTTTTGTTTTTCAGTTTGAAATGATTTTTCATTTTAGTTAATTTATATTATGTAAAATGTTTAAACAAAATTTAAAAGCTCAAAATCAAAACAAAAATGTGTAGACTGGCTCAGTCCAAAACATGTTTTGGATTATCAGTTCAAGAAAATTTTCAAGATATTGACTTTTTATCCCAATTTCAGATGTAGAAAGCCTTTTGAAATCTCAAGCTGTCATGGAATGAGAAAACCTTTTCCTGTGCAGCTCTTATAATCACCAAAGATCCTTCAACAGATAAGAGGTGTGTGTGAAATTCTTTAGCCACATATATAAAAATAAGTTCAATAAGCAAAACCAACATAGCAAAAAAAAAAAAAAAAATTCCTAGCCTGAAGATTCACCCAGACCTCAGAACCTGCGAATGAAGACCTGCCTTCCTAGTAACTTTCTTCCATTGCTGTTTTACCAGCAGCAATTCCTATAACCTCTCCCCTGAACAACTGTGCAAAGAGAGAAAATGAAGCAGCATTTAACCCCTTGGGTATTGGAGAACAGAAAGTCTCTCTCCATGCTGGAACAGATAGGTAAACAATAATTAAGAACTGAAACACCTAGCAAGTAGGACCAATAATTTCAAACCTGTGTGCCTAAAAATGGCACAACCTCAGTCCCTATTGAGGTCATAGTATAGTAGCAAGAACATACAGCAAGAAGATATTATACATGCAGAGAACATGAAAAGGTGGAAGTAGCCATACCAACTGTAAGAGGCCAATCAATTGAGATGAGCTATCATCAGCAGGAGAAAAAAAAAAAAAACTTTTGAAGTGATAATCAAGATGGCCCATAGAAGGTGTGAGGATACTTAACATGGGGAAATAGATTCAATTAATGTAATGACCCAACCATTCCCAGTCTCTGTTCAAACCTAAGTTAATGGTATCTAATTTGCATATTAATTCAAGTTCAGCAGTCTCTCTTTGGAGTCTGTTTTTTGAAGCTTTTTTGTTGCCAAATTGCCACCTTTAAGTCTGTCACTGAGTGGTTAGAGAGGTTGAAGTGTTCGCCTACTGGTTTTTGAATGTTATGATTCCTGAAGTCAGATTTGTGTCCATTTATTCTTTTGTGTAGAGATTGTCCAGTTTGGCCAATGTATATGGCAGAGGGGCATTGCTGGCACATGATGGCATATATCAAGTTGGTAGATGTGCAGGTGAACAAGCCCCTGATGGCGTGGCAGATATGATTAAGTCCTATGATGGTGCCACTTGAATAGATATGTGGACAGAGTTGGCATCGGGCTTTGTTGCAAGGATAGGTTCCTGGGTTAGTGTTTATGTTGTATGGGATCATCTTTCAGGATAGATTGTAGATCTTTGATGATGCGCTGGAGAGGTTTTAGTTGGGGGCTGAAGGTGACGGCTAGTGGTGTTCTGTTATTTTCTTTGTTGCGCCTGTCCTGTAGTAGGTGACTTCTGGGTACTCTTCTGGCTCTGTCTATCTGTTTTTCACTTCAGCAGGTGGGTATTGTCATTTTAAGAATGTTTAATAGAGATCTTGTAGGTGTTTGTCTCTGTCTGAGGGATTGGAGCAAATGCGGTTGTATCTTAGAGCTTGGCTGTAGACAATGGATCATGTGGTGTGTCCTGGATGGAAGCTGGAGGCATGTAGGTAAGTATAGCGGTCAGTAGGTTTCCGGTATAGGGTGGTGTTTATGTGACCATAGCTTATTAGCACAGTAGTGTCTAGGAAATGGACCGCTTGTGTGGATTGGTCTAGGCTGAAGTTGATGGTGGGATGGAAATTGTTGAAATCATGGTGGAATTCCTCAAGGGCTTCTTTTCCATGGGTCCAGATGATGAAGATGTCATCAATGTAGCGCAAGTAGAGTAGGGGCATTAGGGGATGAGAGTTAAGGAAGCGTTGTTCTAAGTCAGCCATAAAAATGTTGGCATACATACATACATATGGGCCCATGCGGGTACCCATAGCAGTACCGCTGACTTGAAGGTATATATTGTCCCCAAATGTGAAATAGTTGTGGGTGAGGACAAAGTCACAAGGTTCAGCCACCAGGTTTGCCATGACATTATCGGCGATACTATTCCTGACAGCTTGAGGTCCATCCTTGTGTGGAATGTTGGTGTAGAGGGCTTCTACATCCATAATGGCTCGTTCACCTGCAAATCTACCAACATAATATATGCCATCATGTGCCAGCAATGCCCCTCTGCCATATACATTGGCCAAACTGGTCAATCTACGCAAAAGAATAAATGGACACAAATCTGACTTCAGGAATCATAAAATTCAAAAACCAGTAGGCGAACACTTCAACCTATCTAACCACTCAGTGACAGACTTAAAGGTGGCAATTTGGCAACAAAAAAGCTTCAAAAAACAGACTCCAAAGAGAGACTGCTGAACTTGAATTAATATGCAAATTAGATACCATTAACTTAGGTTTGAACAGAGACTGGGAATGGTTGGGTTATTACACTAATTGAATTTATTTCCCCATGTTAAGTATCCTCACACCTTCTATGGGCCATCTTGATCATCACTTCAAAAGTTTTTTTTCTCCTGCTGTTGTCAGCTCATCTCAGTTGATTGGCTTACAGTTGGTATGGCTACTTCCACCTTTTCATGTTCTCTGTATGTATAAATATCTTCTTGCTGTATGTTCCAGTCTATGCATCCGATGAAGTGGGCTGTAGCCCACGAAAGCTTATGCTCAAATAAATTTGTTAGTCTCTAAGGTGCCACAAATACTCTTGAGTTAAATTTCAGGCCTCTTATATGTAAAACCCTGATAAATAGATGTTAACAGTTCCCAGTCACCTTCAAAGCGAGCTTATCAAAGTTTCTTAGTGAAACAAACATTTAATGCATGCAGCCCTTGGGTTAATAGCTGACTAGTCCTCAGTTGCTGTATCCAAAGTGGTATAGGTATTGGGGATCAGCATATAAAAGATGCATTCCCTGGATCTCTACAAGTCTCTCTCTACAGAGCACTATCTTTTCTCTATAAGCCCAGCCAAGTCAGATAAGAATTTACAAACTTTCACATCACTGTGTGCTGCCCCTTCTCTTTAACCAACACAGAATCCCATTTTTAAAAGCGTTAGCTGGTAGCGAAATGTATGTTCTATAGGCTCTGTATCCTTCAGGGGCAACAAAACGCTCCCTCTTGTCCTTCCCTCTAGGCCCATAAAACACACTGCATTGAGCGAAACAACATCCTAATAGTGGGTCTCCCTAGTAAGTGAGGCTGGAATTGCAGTCACCTATATCCAAAGTAGTACACATATTAGGACCCAGTCCTCACATCTCTTAGTCCTGAGTTAATCAGCCACTGAGTCCACAAGGCTATCTAACTCCTATTTATAACCTTCCACTCCACACCCTCCTCGCCTGCACTCGGGAGGGTGACTTGATGTCAGGCAGATCGCCCACAATGAAAACTTCCTATACTGCTTCAGAAATAGCTTCCAAACATGTCTAGTAACTACCACCCCCTATTTCTGGATGACCCTTTTAGCCAAGCTACTCTGCCCTGCTCTCTGCCCTTGTGCAGAGACATAGAATATTCCAGGTATAATTAATGTCCCTCCCCACTGCTTCTGTCTCTTTCTTTCGGCTAAAGTTAAATGCTGTAGTATAAAGCTTATGGATTAAATTTTGCTAACATTTTCTTTCATCATCTTTTCATTTCTAAGCGCCCCAACCCTTCTGGATGCCAGAAATAGTAACTAGTACAAAAAGCTTGTGAGATTTCCAGACAGATTTGCAGATCCAAGAGGATCATTTTATTTGGAAAAACCATCTGGGGTGAAATTTTAACCCTGCTGAAGTCTGTGGCAATTTTGTCATTGACTTTAGTGGGGTCAGGATTTCACCCTGGAGTTTTTTGGGTGCTTATCTGAACCAAACCTGAAGACAACCTCTCTAGCTTCCCCTTGCCTTACAGCTTATTGATTATGAGAGAACTGGAGTTTTGCTGTTGACTTCTCTGTGAGAAGGATTAGGGTCTATGCACAAGTCTTACCAGAACACAGAGAGAGTAATAAAGAAAACAAGTAACAAAACACCAAGCAGGAATTAAACTAATTATCCCATTTAAGAAAGATTCTTATTCCAATTCCGTCTCCCAGGACCACACGAAGAGAAAAAGAAGCTTACATGGACATTGCTAATTCATGTGAGAACATTCCCCTATGGACATTAATTTTACAACAGTAATAGAAGAATTTAGGAAATAAACTACATTCAGCCATATGCAATGAAAGTAAAGCACTTAGTATTATCACCTAATCTACAGAGTGAGCACATAAATCAACCAGATAACTGGCAACATTAGCTTCATCGCGAGGAGAAAGAAGATTCATGGCTCACACAGCATATGAAGAACAGAAACATACTGTTCCCAACAGGAGATCATAAAAAGCATAATTATGGTATGCTGTGTATTATATACAAGCTAAGCTAAAGTGTGTGCACCATATTATCAAACTGGCAAACATAGTAAAAAAGAAAAGTGAGTATTTGAAATGCTTATAAACAGACCAGCTCATCTCCAATACTGTTTGATTACAATCCATAACTGCAATCAGTTTAACTGATTGTTTTGGAAACAGGGTAAGCTGTTACAATTTAGTTTGCAGTGCCAGAATAAGAGGACATTTTAAATGAGTTATAAAGTCACCTAACAGGTTACCAAAAGAATAAGCATTGTCAGCAATAGGTGATTGCCATGAAGAAGATGCAAACTGAAATTTACTGGAAGAAAAACTGAAACCCTTATCTGCCTCATACTAATGAGTCATATTACCTTACTGGAGGGAGTTTAAAGGTGGACCAAGTTTTTAAACTAATATATAAGGAACAGATAATGAGTGTTAAATCTGCAATAAGGTATTGAACTAAAAAAAAAAAAAAAAAAAAAAACCAAGTCCCAAACTAATCAATGTGAACATTGTATGTATTTAAAGCATATTGTGATCTTATTTATGTTTATGCTGGTCTGAAATATTGCTTTCACTGATAGTGCATGTGCCTCAACAAGTGATTGAACTGACACAGCACAGTAAAACGTCTGAGATATAAGAACAAGTCTGCATAAGTATTTGTCTGCCTTGCGAGAGTCTGCTGCTTGGATGTACTCAATATACCTTATTTTTGAAAAAGAGTAAAAATATAACCTCAAAAAAATTTAAATGTTTTATTTCAGATTGAACCAAATATTTCATTCAACCAGAAATGATTTTTTTCTCAACTTTTTTTGGTTTACCAAGAAATTTGAAAAATTTTCATTTTCGGTCAACCTAAATTTTTTTTTTTTAAACGAACTTATTTTGGGGTTCAGGCAGCAAGCCAAAAACAAATCAGTTATTTGCACAGTTCTAATTTAGACAAGACACTTTAGATATCTCAATATATGTATGTACATCTAGCACCTGGGGCCCAGACCTCAGTTGGAGCCTCAGGGACTATTATAATATAAATGTATTCTTATTCATTAAAATTTTGCTTTCCTACCAGTAGTTGGTGTCTACAATACCCTCTGTGCTCTTCTGAGTGTTGGCTGACTTAAGTGTCCTGCTGTACCAGTTTCTGATCTTGCACAGAGGAGCAGTAGAATGGTATGAAAAGGACAATGGATTGTCATGCAGCCCTGATGGCAATTAATAGATTTCTCCTGAAAACCACAAGAAACTGAGAGTTTATCACCATGCAACAGTGTTATCCATGTGGAACTCATACATCATTCTGACAGCTCATTTGATTTGGCAGGTACATTGTGATGTCTAATAATTTTATATTGCTGGTCAAAGTATATCTCCCATCTTATTTATATGGAAATGAGACTAAGATTTCTGAAGAAATTAATTTGCTCACAAAGCTTCCTTGCAAAGTTATGAGTGCTTATTATTGTAACTTTAAACGCTAGAAGGTCACCTGAAAATCTATAGTATGTTCCAAAATCTTAAATTTGGATCTAGACATTGTCATCATATATGGATGGTAAAAAATAGAATACTGTATTAGTAATCTTTCAAGTACTGTAAATGGGTTTCCATAATCTGGAATCTTCATATTTATACTGTGATTGATTATAGCACTTATTTCATATAATAGCTCTTCTATTAATTTATTTTACTTTCAGGAATTGTAGCCTCACTTGATTTACCTCACAGCCTTGATCTCAACACTTTCCATGACGCACTGTAATTATTTGGCCAAATCTCATCAACAAGGAAAGGAATTTTTGCATATACCTTCTGTGTCACCGTTTTGAAAATCTTCCCCGCTCCAATTCTTCACATAAAACTTCATTGTCACTCTTGAGGAAATAAATCCAAGCTCTTTTGGAGAACTTTCACATGGTTTGTCTTGCCAAGGGTACGTCTTCACTTACCGGAGGGTCCGGCAGCAGGCAATCGATGTTCTGGGATCAATTTATCGCGTCTGGTTAAGACGCGATAAATCGATCCCGGAAGTGCTCGCCATCGACGCCGATACTCCAGCTCGCCGAGAGGAGTACGCGGCATCGACGGGGGAGCCTTCCTGCCATGTCTGGACCCGCGGTAAGTTCGGACTAAGGTACTTCGAATTCAGCTACGTTAATAACGTAGCTGAATTTGCGTACCTTAGTCCAAAGTGGGGGCTTAGTGGGGACCAGGCCCAAGAGAGAAAGGGGGAATTCAAAAACAAATGTTTGTAAGCAAGTGGCCTTTAAATTATTTCATATTCCAATCTGATGGATGCACTTTCTATCATATGCAATATTTTCTTTGTAGTCACAAGTTATACTTATTCTCCCCCCCTCCTCTTTGATTGCTTGGCCTCAGAGGGCTAAAATTGACTTGCAAGGGCATTTTAGTGAAACTAATAATGAGACATGCAGAAACACAGCAACATTTTGCCACCCTTACTCAAGTTGAATAGTCTATTACTTCACAAGTAGTCCAATAGAATTCAATGGGACCATTTGTGGAGTAAAGTGTACCACTCAATGAGCAAGGATAGCAGGATCAGGCCCAATTTTTAGTGAGACAAAGATAATTTTTCATATTATACAGTATCAGAAAGAAAGAAAAAAAGAAAGAAAGCCATGCTCAATTCTGTAGACGATGTAGGAGATCCTTTCTGTTATATTTTACCCACAGTCCCTTGCTATTAGCTAGGTGCAATCATAGCAGCATCCCTCTATTACAAATATGAGATGCAGGCTTATTTGAGACGCAACATAATGCTCTTGGTAGATAACATTGCATTTAAACTGTTTATTTAAACTAATTTCCTGTGCATTTCCTTTTGGTTTAGTGATCATTGCATTTCCTAACTTTTTAAAAATGATTAAAACTAGCAAGTATGCCCATGTATACATATTTTCTAGTAACATATTAACATTGGTTCACAAACTTTTCCATAGCAAGACCTTCTTTTCTATAGTGGAACAATCACAGGACTCACTACCACCAATTTTGCAATATAGGGAAAACTGCGTGGTCATGAAATCCACATTAAGAATCCTTGATGAATAACATAACAAAACTGGCTGACACCAGAGATTTACAATCTGGTCTGCTACCCAAGATCCCATTCCAGAACTATTACTGGGATGTGTGTGTTTCTCTGAGGTTTATGCTAACAAATGTAATTACACATGAGAAGATTCACACACTCCCAAATGAAGTTAAGTGATTTAAAGACTCTAACATAGCATAGCTATGGACAAAGTGATTTTATCTCATAAGGACAAGTAATCAAATTTATGTTGCTCTACAGTCCTCTCTCTCACTCATTCATAGGTACCCCAGCAAACACAGCCAAACCCAATAGCCTACATGCAGTTAATAAAAAGTGAACAGATATAGACTGTGTAATTGGTACATGTAACTTAGTAAAAGTCTCAAGTATCTGAGAAAAAGGACACATTACTATATACAGATGTGTGTTTTATATTCTTTTATGTCACAGGCAAAACCATGATGAAAAAAGTCTAAACCTAGACAAATTCTTAGCATGAATGATGGTATTTCTTAGGTTACAGGGTGCTAATATTTGTTATGACCAAGGAAGGGGACTAAGATGGAAATCTGGGAAAACAAGATTTTGAAATGAAAATAAAATTAATTCTGTAAACTCTATTCTGTAGATTTAAATTTGTACTATAACCTTGTTCCAATCACATCATCAAAATACTCAAATATGAATACAAATGAGGAAGTCGTGATAAATTATTCATTTTGTCATGGATTATTTTTCTGGTTCATTGATTAATAGAAAGTTGAGAGAGTGCATGATGAAGAATTACTAATTACTTTTGGAAATTTAACATTAGTGCTTTTCTTCCTTAAAGTTAATTTAATTCAACCAATGTAAAAGTGTGTTTCAGCAGATAATGGAAAACAAAAAGCATTATGTGGTGCTCAGACTGTGTAGATGGATGCTGACTTGAAACCCTTAAAATAAAAAATGAAACATTTAAAAACTAACAAGTACAACTTTTTTCAAGTAGAATGGACCAAATCCTGGGCAACACCGAGCATGCAGAACTCCCATTAAAGCCAATGGAGAACGTCATGTACTTGTTTGGTGCACTTATGCTCTGTTTTTAAAATAAAAGTTGATTTGCTCCTCTTTCAAATATACATATAGAGGCCAACCCACAATGATGTCAATGGAAAGCCTGTCACTGGACTTCAACCAGAATTGGATCAGGCCCACTGACAGCACATTCCCATTAGATAAAGAAAGACAAAGCTGAAAAAAAAAATACCCACACAAATAGTTTAACTCACTTTGTAACATCTCTCCAGTCATAATTAAGAGACAAACTTTATCCGCACTTTCCCAACGCACATTATATGCAGGATTCCAATAGAGTGTACAGCTTTACAATGTGCAGGGAAGTGGACTGTTTGTATTGCCTCTCAGAATCTTGCCACTCTGAGCAACAGAACTGCATTGGTTCAATTATGTCCAGAGACAGCCATGGGAGAGTTGTGGACACAGTCTGACCTTATTTGAATGAGGGAATGACTTTACATAGGAAGGGATAGAGAAAAACAATTTTTCCTTTACTCATGAGGAAAATACAGTAACTCCTCACTTAAAGTCGTCCCAGTTATAGTTGTTTTGTTGTTACGTTGCTGATCAATTAGGAGAACATGCTCATTTAAAGTTGCGCAATGCTCAATTATAACGTTGTTTGGCAGCTGCCTGCTTAGTCCACTGTTTGCAGGAAGAGCAACCCGTTGGAGCTAGCTGGTGGGGGCTTTGAACCAGGGTGGACCGGCAGCCCCCATATCAGCTCCCCTAAGTTCCCTGTGCGGCAGCCACCCAGCAGGCTGTCAATTGCCGGGCAGTTCAGCTGTCCCTCTCCCCACTACCATGTGCTGCTCCTGCCTTCTGCCTCGGAGCTGCTCCCAGGAGCCTCCTTCTTGCTGTGCAAGGAGGGGCAAGAAGTGGGGTACTAATGTCAGGGTGTCCCCCTCCCCCTGCCCCTTTACCCCATCTCCACAGAGCAGGGAGGGGATACAACAGGCCTCAGGATGGAGGGAGCTTGCTGGCAGCAACTGCTGTCTCAACTTGCTGATCTACTTAAAAAGGCAGTACAGTTAGAGTATGGTCAGCATACTTAAAGGGGCAATGAATGTCTCTCTCTCTCACACACAGACACACACAGTTATGTTCCTGTCTCTCTCTGCCATGCTGTCTCCCCTCCCTCCATTTGTACTGCCTTGTAGAGTGTGAGGCTACATTAACAACGTGCTAACCCTAGAGGGCTCAGCCAAGTGCTTGTTCATCGTTTAGCAGTAAGGCATTCCCTAGGAAATATCCCATCCTCTTCCACCCTCTGACTTCACTGCCTCAACCAAGCTTCACGATCATTATTGCTGTGTACAGTAGTAAATTGTTTGTCTAAAACCTAGTGTGTGTGTGTGTGTGTGTGTGTGTGTGTGTGGTCTTTTGTCTGGTGAAAAAATTTCCCTGGAAACTAACCCCCCATATTTACATTAATTTTATGGGGAAATTGGATTCGCTTAACATTGTTTCACTCAAAGTAGCATTTTTCAGGAACATAACTACAATGTTAAGTGAGGAGTTATGGTATGGATCTATGCCAGGGGTTCTCAAAGGGGGGTCAGGACCCCTCAGGAGGCCGCGAGGTTATTACATGGGGGGTTGTGAGCTGTCAGCTTCCACCCCAAACCCCACTTTGCCTCCAGCATTTATAATGGTGTTAAATATATAAAAAAGTGTTTTTAATTTATAAGTGAGGCTGCACTCAGAGGCTTGCTATGTGAAAGGGGTCACCAGTACAAAAGTTTGAGAACCACTGCTCTATGCCATCCCAGACTTATAATGTTCACATACATTCTTTGCACCTAGCCAGTAAAACAGAGAAATCTATGTAGTACAGAACATTCTAATTAATATGGTGTCATCGCAGCTCAATCATATCCAGCTGAACCAGTTGTTTTATGAGATCTTAAGGAAGAACTTAAAACATCAACAAAATATATTTTATACCTTTAGATTTTACTTAGTTTTGCAGATTAAATCATAAACACCTCTGATTCTATTGTGAGGCTGCTCTAATCTATGTTGCAATCAAACTGATCCCAGCTGAACTCAATCTGGAAGCATGCAAAGGGGGTATAAATCGCAGCCACAGCCCAAGTGTGCCAAGCACAATTATTGTGCATTCAAGAACTAAGTTATGTAATGTGGTGGTTCAGATTAATCCCTGGTGTAACACCACTGAATGTCTGGATATATGTTAAAATGTGGAATTAACTGTGTTGTGTTCCCAACATAGTCTGAATGTGTTTGCTGATGAACTTCAAAATGCAACTTCCTGACAGAGCTGGTCTAGAGAACTTCTATTGCCCTCTGCACTTTTAATATCCATGTTATTCAGTGCATTGACTTGGCTTTGGGTATTTGAATATTGGGTGTGATACAATGTTGTCTCTGCAATATGCATTAATAAGTTATAAGGTCAAGTAGAATCATGCTACTTTACAACATAAAAATATTACAGAAGTTCTTTGGATTTTGTTCCACAAAAGAGTGAGATTTTTGGTCAAATCCTGATATCCTTATTCAGTCAAGAAAGAATCCCATTAACTTCCAAGGGAGCTTTGCTTAAGGTAATTATTGTAGAATTTTATCCTCTGTGGCTTGTATGGCTCTTAGTGATTGATTGATTTGGTGATCCCTCGATTTGAGGATGATCTCTACTACGGATTTACATATGGATCCTGAGATGACTTAGGAGTCCGATCCTGGAACCACAAATCTGCCCACAGTAGGTACAGACATTTTGTGGCAGGCCAGCTACCTGCTGGTAGAAAGTTCTTTTTCCTTCCTTCTCTCTTTTCAGCTTCTCCTCAAAGTGGGCCACTGCCTGATGGAGGATATGGTGCCATTGGGGTCCGTTGGTGGCTTGCTCCTCCCAGCTTGTGACATCCACATCAGTTTTCTTAAGATATGCTTTCAGTGTGTGTCTTTGTAGCGTTTCCTCTCACCCCCACAGGATCTCTGACCATGGGTGAGCTGAGAGTAGAGGACTTGTTTTGCGAGGCAAGAGTCTGGCATCCGCACACAATGTCCAGCCCAGTGAAGTTGGTGCATGAGGATCATTGCTTCAATGCTGGTGCTGGTTCTCACTGTTGATTTTTGAGAAAGTTGGCTACCGAGGTAGCCAAAGTGCTCGACTGTCTCCAAAGTCTGATCCTCGATGGTGATTTGTGGTGGGTCACGTGCAAAGCCTGAAGCAGGTTGACAGAGCACTTTAGTCTTCTCAATATTGAGTGAATCTACTAGGCTTCGGTAAGCTTGTACAAGAAAATCCAGTATGGACTGAAGGTCATTCTCTGTGCATGAGGATGACACAGTCATCAGGTTACTGAAGGTCAATAATGGATGCCCTGAAGACTTTAGACTTCGAGCGGAGATGATTAAAGAGCCACCTGTCCATTCTGTATTGAATGTCAACTCCATTGGGGAGGTGATCTTTAACAAGGAACAAAATGACTGCTAAATAGATGGGGAACAGGCTTGGGGCAATAACGCATCCTTGCTTAACCCCAGTTTTGATGACAAATGGTTCCATCTCAAGGCCATTACAGAGAACCATGACAGTCATCTGATCATGCAGAACTTAGGACCTTAATAAATTTTGGAGGGCAGCCAAATCTGGACAGCACCTTCCACAGGACTTCATGCCTGACAGAGTCAAGGGCCTTTGTCAAATCGATGAAGGCCATGTACAGGTCCCGATTTTGCTCCCAAGACTTTTTCCTTGATTTGGTGAGCAATGAAGATAATGTCAGTTGTCCCACGGGATTGTCTAAAACATGGCTTTTCATATTGGTCTTTATATTTTCATCAGTATTTTATTTGTAAAATCCAATTGGCTACTGTAGCTATTGTTCAGTATAGAAACCAGTAACAAGATTCTCAAACCTGATTATTGCTTTTTTACTCCGCCTGAATAGTGCAAAGAGGTTGTAATCCAGCCCAAATTTACCAGTGGAGAATTCTCTTCAGGTCCCGCATCTCTCCTTCTACCTACCTTCCAGAATAGGGAGCATGTTGGGGTGTAAACCTGATTTTTATAGGGCTGATTTATTATAGACTCGCCAATGATCTTACCAGAAGATACTTGGGTTCTTGTCCCAAAAATCAAGCTACAGAATTAGAAAGTGTGGAGAGTTCAATACGGACCCTTGGGGTGTGTGGCAAGGACATTCACACCAAGGACAAAGCCAGGTTCAGAGCCAAAAAGAAGTAGTACAGTTCTATAGGCACTTGTGGTACCATCCCTTACAAAAGCTACTTAAACTAGCATACTCACACCCTTCCTTGGGGAACTGCTAGTGAGAGACAAAGGACCAGCCTCGTCTTGGCATGCCAAATTAGATCGATGGTCCAGGTTCCTCAGTCCTGAGATGGTAGAGATCAGGGTTGAATGCTAAGTAGCTAAGCTATATTGCAAACGCTGAGCTAATAGCTAAACAAAAGAGAACTTGAAGTTAAAAGGATCGCTCCACATGGTGGTTTACCCTCTTATTGTGTTTTGGCACTATCCTGAATAGTTCCATTCCCAAATTTTATTTCCTTACCCAGATAAATCTTAGGGTGCATTTACTCTATAAGCTAGCATATTCTTATATATTAATAACATATCCTCAAATATTAATGCTGATTATCTCATTCCTCGAAACTGTTACCTTTAGCCTTAACCATTCCTTCCATGTTCTTGTTGTGTACTTTGTGATTTACTGGTATGCCCCAGAATTTTGGTAAACACATTCAGTTGCCCAAAGTCAAAAAGGGTAACCAGTAGGCCATTTATCTATGCCAAAGGTCACAAAACACTTATGCTAACTTGCTCTAGCTAATCCTACAGGATACAGGCTTGTAGGTTCCTTGCATTACAGCCAAATACAATGAAATAACATCTACTGAAATTATTCAAAACAAAAATATAATCAAGCAAATAGAGAAAAACAGATTATATAATCAAGACCGGCTCTAGGAACCAGCAAAGCAAGCTTGTGCTTGGGATGGCACAATTCCAGGGGTGGCATTCCGGGCAGTTCCGCTCTCAGAGCTTTTTTTTTTTTTTGGTTTGGACAGTTGCACTCTCGGAGCTTGGGGCAGCAAAAAACCTAGAGCTGGCCCTGTATATAAAATAGCAAGCTAGCTCCATGGACAACAGGGGGGGTGAAGGGCATGGTGGGATGGTAAGAGGGATTCAGAAGTCAACTACACCAAATCTCCACTGGTTTAGGGTCAGACCCTAAATCAGTGGCATAAATTAAAAGTCCCTGACAGCAGTTCTAAATGGCATCAAGGCCAGGGCTGGCTCTCAGAATCCCTCCTTCTCCTGCACCATGCAGAGCTCTGCTATGTGCCAGCTTCTGATTAACTTTCTTACATAGAGGTAATACCTTGTCTTGAATAATATAATTGTTTTCAACGGGATTACTCATGGAAATCAGCACTACACAACATAAGGATGGCAGATTCTAGCCTTAAGAAATTTAAAAACGCCTCTACAAGAGCAACAGTGCCTTTTGAAATGAAGCATTTCATTAATTGAAATACAGAGAATGTAGTTTCTCAATATCTCCATGTGCCTTATGTTGTGCTGGTCAAACTGAAAATGCTCCTAAAGAAAAATTTTCAATTTGTAATGGACACAATGCTTACCTTATAGACAAGCATTTCAAACTTTGTCCTCATTATAGCAAAAGTAGCTTGAGGAATATGGGTATCAAAATGTTATACTGGACTGAGAGGAAACAAACATACAGGGTGCTTAACTATACAAGACACAGGACTGATGGAAAAACAGAACTGTTGTGCTGACAGCTCCTTTGCAGACACATCACTTTCCTCCCTTGTGCTCAGTGGATATGGGTAGAGCTGAGAATCTTAAGCCAATACGTTTAGAAGAGTCTGTTGATTTCCTTCAGTTCCTTAGAAATGCTCTGTTTTATTATTTTTTTCTTTAACAGTGGCAGTTCAGCACTTCTACTTTGCATGTCAATGGGTTTGCTACACTGCAAGTTTTATATGTAGGTTTCTTTAGGGCAGATGACCCTGATAATAGATTTCCAGCTAACACACATGCTGGCTAAAATCTAATGGCACCTTGTACCACAGGATGCACTTTATGATGTAATATGAAAAATGCAGATTAAATATGCTTTGTAGCGTGAGCTGACAGTAGTGGGTGCCATCTGGTTGCCTTGTCTGTTTCCTCTCATATTTCTCACCAGGATTGCTAATTACCTTATAATAATATTTCCATATCAATCAATTCAAATGGAATGTGTATTACACTGGGTAATATTGTCATACACTTGAAGCCTAGGAGAACAGTACTGTGTTTTTGTTTCCAAACAGAAGAGCTTTTGGCTTGATGTAGGATGTGTGGCTTAATGTGGCAGGCTTTAGTTTGCTGGCTTTATCCTCTGAAAACTGCGTAAATGATAACTGATTTACAGCACTTTACTTGACATAGCAGCTATCGTATGCCAGCAGACTTCAGGCTGTTTAAGATAAAGTATATGGAGGAAGCTTGTTTAAAAAAATAAATAAGGTTTGCCTCAAGCTTGCTTAAGGAATTCCTCAGCAGCTTTAAAAAGAACAAAATGAAATGCTATATTTATTTTCAAAACATTTTAGAGATTTAAGGTATTTGGGGCAAGAATCTGATCTCACACTGGTGTAAACTTGGAGTAACTCCACTGAAGTGAATGGAGTTACACCAGGTAAAACTTGAGAGGTGAATCCAGCCATTCAACTTGTACAAAAAAAAAAAAAAAAAAAAATCTTTAATTTCCTCAAAGGAATATAAGGGAACATATGGCATGGGGCCAAAAGCAGAAGCTTGTGTTCTGAAGGCTCAAGGGATTTAAAACATTAAGAAAACATGCAGTTCAGAAATGTAGGTGCACAGGATGTTATTTATTCCTTATTTAATGTTATATGGTGCACAACACTATGCAAAACTGTAAACTGCACCTCCCTTCATTTGACTAAGGAATAAAATGGGACTAGTCATTTGCTTTCAAGTTACACAGGCGTAGAAAGGATGGTTGAGGGGCTGGGGCACTAGACAGTCCTCAGGAGACCTGGTTCAGTGTTTGGTTTGGCCACAGGCTTAATATGTGCCAAATCACTTAGTCTCTCTTTATCTCCGTTCTCCATCTGTAAAATGGGAATACAGAATGTCTCTGTTGCCGATTGTTATGTTAAAATCCATTAACAGTTGTGATATGTCATACTACAGTGGTGAAGGCTATATAAGTACCTAAATAGACAGAAGTGCTTTGCTGGATCAAGGCCCAAATGAGGAGCGTATAATGGCTTGGCAGCAGGGCGGATGTTACATACCTAAGGGGAAGCATAAAAAAGGTGCAGAGATAGGAGTGAATTCTTATTTGTCTGTTGTAAAACTCCTTTAAGAATTGAATGTTACTGGCAACACATTGTGACCTATCATGCAAGACACTAGGACCTCCTAAGAGGCATGGAGTGAATACTCTCAATTCCCATGGGAGTCAATGGAAGGTAATGTTCAGTCCCTCACAAGACATAGGGCTCCAAAGACTTGTTCAATGATATTACCATTCAGTATCAGTGCTCAGGGTCCCATTTATCAGAGCAGCATCCAGTTCTATTTGTAAAATATGTGGTTATAGAATTCCCCACTGGAAGAACTTGAGTGTTGTCTCTTTTCCTCTATGGCTGTTCCCCTAAAACCTCTTTTAAATTAAAAGCTTGATAAAATGATGCCCAAATTAGCCATTGTGTGTGACTTAAGCACAGGGGAAAAAAAACTTGATAAAAAAAACTATGTAAATATTTCAATACAGAAAAACTACAAAATTCAAACCCTTTAACATCTTCTTCCTTTCTAACCCAAAACACAATATTTTCAGTTTTTCTTGACATTCGGTTTCTTATCTACACCTCCCAGTATCAAAAGATTGAAGGTGAAATCCTCACCCTACTGAAATCAATGGCAAAACTCCCATTTACTTCAGGGGGTGGAATTTTACACTCATTTACTTTAAAGACTAAAACAAGTCCTTTAACCTCCAGCTCCTCCTTCTCAACTCCTAAAAAGGCACTCTGCTTCCTGTATGGTCAAGATCCATGTTTTGTTTGTTTCTATTTAAGACTGCGGATCAGTTACGTCTCCCCCCGACCCCGCATTTTAGTCCTTATGTATTTGTTGCCCATCCCAAATCTTTTTCTGTATTCTGTCCAAGTAAGAGCCTTACACTGCAACTTCTTTTGATTGTGTTGACACTTCATGGATGGTTTAATGAAAATGATGTACAATCTTATAGGTCCCAGAACTACAGTGGACTTTGATTGAGGAAGAAATGAATCTAGAGAAACTAGGGGCTGATTTTGCTCTAATTTACACCAATGTAAATTAGAAGTAGTAAACTGTAAAGTAAATTAAGTTATATTGGAGTAAAATTGGAGTTAAAAGAAGAATCATGTCCAATGTCTTGATTGCTATTAGATCACTGATTTTTCTTACTAGCCCAAATTACTGGTATATTATTTGTATTTCTCTGTATGGTTTGAAATATGCTAGCTTAGTTTTAGCCTACTATTGCATTGATAAGCTTAATTTAAAATTCTTAGTACATGTTTTATCACTTATACTTTTCTCATTAGTTTCATTTAATAGGTTCTCGGTTTTTTAACATGTTGGCTCATTTAAAATTTATGTTTTAAAAAAGTAAAAGTGACTACTTAGTTGACCATAAAAACAAATAATGGTACAGAATCAGTTTCATTTCCCAGGCCACAACATGTGCAGACATTTACCCTTGTCACACTGCTGCAGTGTGACATGATACTTTAGATGAACTGGCAATATGAATTGACATCGGTTTTCCCAGCTGAAAATAGAACTATACTGCTTTAAACTTTTAACAGGAAGACAACACTGTCTATTTAGGAGCCTCTAGCACTGGATTAAGAAAACCTAGGACAAACTGACTATAAGCTATTTCTCTCCAAAAGATTAGATTCTTATAAGTAGTAATATAGCTTCACTTTCCATAAATTGTATACACATTGTTTTGGACTGTGGCTAGCCCTCAACAGAAATGCAGTTGTAGGCATAAAGAGCTTTCTATATTATGTGTCACATATTATGGCCAGGAACACCTGTAGTTAAACTCACGGAGCAGGGAGGAGACAGGCTCTGTCCCCCTACCTGAGAAAGTAAGCAACAACCCACAAGGCACATAGCAGTGTGTGTGCTCTTTATACATGTGCAGAAACTCTTGGAAACATTCCGCTTCCTTGAGACAAAATGCCTTCTGGTTTTTAGCTATAAATCTCCACACTCATACCCACTTGCTCCACTTCCTAATATAGGACCGTGCCTTGCTGCACAAAAGATTCAGTTACGTGTTTTAAATGAAGTCTTATCTAATCTGTCTAATGTGATTAGATGAGCAACTGGAGAAGATATTCTTCCCATCTCTTCTAATATATTGTTGTGTAGCAGTGTTGGCACAAAAAGGCCACTCCAGGGGTGGCGGCATTTTAGTGGTGAGTGACCCTCTCCCTTCTGTGCAGTCTTAAATGTAATTACCACAGCAGTAAAAGCAACTTTGTTTTGTCTGGTTGTTTCTCTTACTGCATTCAAAACTGAATAAACAAATACATCAATTGATATGAAAATCCCCACTTGTCATAGAAAAGCAGGCAGGATATTTGTCCTGCGATATTACATTGTTATAATTGTATTAGGAAAAATTGTAGATTTAGTTCAAGGCACTGGGCTCTGAAGAAATCTCTTCAAATTCCTTTTTGGGATGCTAATAGCTCCTCAGCCTTCTCCACACAACCTCCTTTTCCCTCACCCCCATTCTTGTGGGATCTTATTCCATCCTCAAAGTTACTTGGCACTCTGGTGGCTACCTGGAGATGCAGCATGCCCAAGGAGATGGGCCTTGTGGCAGCTACTCCCCTGATCTATAGATGTTCCCAGGAAAAGACAATGGAGAGGGCAGGCAGCTGGCTATACTAGCAGGAATAGGAGCGGAAGAATAGGGGTGAGGGAGGGGCAGCGACTGGGAAGGCTTATGTGAAGGAACAACCTCCTGGATCCTCCAGTTTCTGGGCAGCAGTTACACCGTTTAATGAGGTTATGAAGATTTGGCAACTTTCTTTGCCCCTCTCTTCCTCTGTGCTCCCACCTTGTCCCATCATGGTGGATTCCACCTCTGTCTGTTCCTGTCCCTACCCACAGGCAAAAAAAAAAAAAAAAAAAGCTCTTCCCACTGGTTTTCCCCATTGGCCATTTGGAATAAATGGGAGGAGAAGACTGCTTCAGTCTGTCTACCTATCAAAAGGTATTCTTAGAGCACTCATCACCAAATGTAACCTGGCCCTCTTCCCACAGCACAGGATCTCTATATGTCCCTTCAGGCTTGCGAACTCCAAGTGCAAGGACAATAATTGTGCTCCTGAGGAAGGTACACCAATAGCCTTATATTCTGGCTCTGAAAATGGCTGATGCCAGATGCTTCTAAAGAAGACCATCAAATCTCCCTCCTTCTCAAACAATACCCTTTCTTGGTTGCACAATGCTATCCCCGTTGAGGGAAGTTTCTGCCTGAATATAGCTAGATATCAGTTTTGTGAAATCAATGATTCAGGTACTGTAAAAGAATAAAGACATATTTTGAGTCTTAGGCCCATATTCCCAGCTGGTGTAAACTATCAGAGCTCTATTAAAGTCAATGGAGCTACAGCAATATACAACAACTGAGGAGGTAGTATTTAGTGCAGAGTATAGGGACATTCATAGCAAAGTGCCAAGTTTAAATCAAGGATAAATTTATTTTTTCTAAAGGGACAGTTAAAATGGAAGGCATAATTCCAAACTAGATCATTGCGGATGGCCAGGCATGGTGGCTCCCCTATGGCAGACCCATAATGCACTCTACGAAGTACGAGCAAGGATGGGACACACAACCTAACTGAGAGGAAAAAAGAACGAGTGAGATACAGGACATTGTGTAAGTATGGAGAGATGAGTTGGCCTTTCAATGGACTGGGGAACTTTTCCCCTTAAATGAATTAACTATGGGGCTGTCACAAGCCCAGTGAAACAGAGTTCAGTGCAAATGAAGATTCAGAAGAGCTCTGTAAAGGAAGGAGCACCAAGCCTGGGAAAGTTAAGTAGATACTAAGAGAAGCTACTACTGTAAGTTTCAGTTCATTACAATAAAGGTCTATTCAGCTTCTCACGTGATTGCTTATCCTATATTTAGGACTATGCTATAGATACAAATTTCAAACAGAAAGATTGCACTTTTCTATTAAACAAACATCATAATGGTATATATTCTGATTACGGTCATCCTTTAAACTGATATGTAATAGCCCGAGTTCTAGTAATTCAATTTCTAGGAGAGTTCCCATGAAGTTTGATTACCTAAGCTGTTCTACAGATAAACTGACCAAAAATGAAATAGAAAACAGAAGAAAAAGATATGATTAGTCAAATGATGCTTGAAGTTCAGTGGATTCTCTTGAAGGGGAGAAGAGAGTGAAATCTCACCACCAGAACATTGAATTCAGCTTCTATTTTCTTACTTCACTGAGCTTTGCTTCACACGTGTCCTGCCATTTATGTAGGCAGTTTGCTCTTCATGATGAGCCAGAATACATCCATTCAGCTTATTCATAAAGACGTGTACCGATTCTTAGCAACAAACACTGATAGACACTACACTTGTCAGCTAATCATGCGTACAGCACAAAACCAGAACTCATGACTTTCAACATCTAATATACAAGCACTTTCAGGGGATTGAATGGAAACCACCTTAAGCAGGACTGACCAGTAGAAAGTAGAGTGATATGCATACTGTAAGTCACCCATCACAAATGAACCTAAAGAAAGGTGTTAAAACCAAGCAGAGAAAATTTGATATTCAAGTGGGATCCAGCAGAGTAATGGAATTGAAACATAATATGGAAATAACACATCTGTACTTTATTCTAAACTGTGTGTGGTTTGAGGAAAAGAAGCTGGTAATGGATTAACCCCAAGACAGACGGTGATTCCGAGGAGGCAAGTTGAAAGGAAAGATGGGGAGCACATTTATTAAAACAAAGCCATAGTCTTGTTTTTGTCAAAAAGCATTCAAGAAACAGAAATTGAGGTGGGAAAATGGAAGCCCTTAACACAGGAGTGCTAGAACAATTTGTACAGTGCGGGTGCTGAGAGCCATTGAACCAAATTGTAAATGATAGATGAAAAACTCTCCAAGCCTGGGGGTCTAGCAGCACCTCCACCACCCCTAGTTCTAGCACCTATGCCATAACAGCACTTTTCAGAGCATTTTATCCAAAAAGGTATGAAAATAGACAGAGAGGAGAGTGAGAAGCTAACTATTAGAGCAAATGATGGAAGACAGGACCTTTATGTTCTATTCCCAGCTCTACCATTAACGTGTTTTACCAACCCAATTAGGTTCTCAGTGTCTCTGTATACCCATCAGTAAAATAGGGACAGTTCTACCTCAGAAAAGGAGTTGATTCATATTTGTAAAGTAATTTGAACTCCTCAGCAAAAATCTTTATGGCTGAGATTTTTCAAATGAGCCCAAGGGATTTAGGCACCCAACTCCCATTGCAAAACCCAACCCACATAAATGGAAAGCATTAAGAGACGAGAACCCCATAAAAGGTTTAATAACTGTTACTTTATATGTTTAGGGTTATGGTAGATTTTATCTTAATTGATTCCTCTTCAGTATAACTACAGGATGTTTTTTTTCCTTTTAATTTATAAAGCATTCAAGACAGCGTGGTTGGTTTTTTTTGTTTGGTCTATGTGTTTAGATTAGGTTTCTTTGCTTGAGGCATGAGAGGAGAGAGATTCAGAGGTTCATTATTTTATTTTGGTATGTTGTGAAATGATCTGCATTTCTGGCAAGTTAAGAAGACTGATTTTAAATCTGGAAGACAGCATAATAGCCATTGTTCAAGACTGAAATAACAAACCAGAGAAAATCTTTACAGAGATAAAGTTATTCCAGCCTCTGAAAAGACCTACACCCACACACACTGCCTGAGTTACGTATCAAGCAGTTCTGAGATATGGTAGAAGAGCTGTTACTACCACTAATGCGGTGACTCTAGGGAACTTGAAGAACATTTTAGCAAGCACTGGTGAATGCTAACTCCAGTCACACAAGATTTTTAAAATATTTTTAATGATGGTAAATCCTAATATTTTGTATTAAACGGTGCTTTCTTTTCCAGGCTCTTGTAGTCCAGGAGGAGCTTTGCCACAGCAACTATTAGTAAGTCTCTTTCCCATGTAGTCTGTTAGAGTAAGCCACTCTCTTTCACTTGCAAATTTTTCACTGGTGTAACAGCAGCCCAGCTAAATAGCATGACATATTTGGCTAGTTCTTTGTTAGATTTTATGCACTCGAATTCTCATTCTACAGGACATTTCAGAGGCCTGCTCATTTTCCAAAGATCAGCTTGCAAAATCAGAAACAGAAATGTGGCATACACAGAGGCTGGGCTGGAAGGCTGTTTAGGGAGGATTAAAATGGTGAACATAATGCTTATGCGTAGCATATGGGTTTGCCAAGCACTGGCTTATAACTGTATTAGAGGCCAGTAAACTTGATGACTAGGGTTGTGTAAAATCTGTTTTTTAGTTCATGTGAGATTTGTGAAAATTTAACTTATCTGGATTTACACCACTTCATTTTAACTTGAAACTTCAGTGAAGAAAATTGAAAACACCATGTAAATCTCAAGAAAATTCCAGCAAAGCTAGCCTTGGGATTCTGGACCTCAAGAAGCCTTTTAAAGGTGGAGAGGAGTGGGACACAAGCCTGTAGCCCACTAACTCCCAAGCCAAGATGTGATGTCTTCTGGTAACACATATCTGATCCCCACTTAATCCCAGGCTTTTCATGAGGCTGACAGCAGATCTGCTCCCCCATTTTGTAAGAAGAAGGGCGACAGAGGTAATGCTACTACCCCTACACCTATCCCTGTGGGGTAAGTGACCTGCCCACATTCTCACTCCCAACCGGTAGGAATCCCTACTTCAAAGTCTTCTTACTTCAGTCCTAAGGCTCCGCAAACTACATTGTGTCATTAAGGACTTCTACAGAGTATCTCAGACCTCAGGCTAAATAAAATGTAAGAGACCATTGGAACTGCAACAGTGGTACTAGCTGGAGCCCATTAGAATCATCTGCTTCTGTAAGGGGGTGGGAGATAGGCAGGGGCAGGTCACCCAAGAAGATCTTTCCTGAACATGGAGGCAAAAGGTCTGCCATTGGCAGTATTGGCAAGTATCCAAATAAGCGGGTGGGGGGCGGGGAAGAGACCAACAGCCTTCCGGAATCTGGCCAAAGGATTCGGGAGAAAGGAGAGGCCCAACAATCAAACTGCTGAAAGCATCTATCAGATGCAGGGACAGCAGACAACCAGACTGCTCCCCCACTTCAGGGCTCATTATAGCAACCTGGGGTAAGGGCATGTGATCCAGTAAAACTCAGTCAGATTTAATTCAGATTTGTAAAAGTCTCAAACCTGAGACAAGCATCAGCTTTGTAATGAAACTAATTGGACAATTTTGACCCCTAGTTTTGGGTTAGGTTGTGCCAGTCAGCTTATTGATGGACTCCAATCCAAAGTCAAGCACCAGCAGCTTGCTAAAGCTATTGTATAAATGTCATTATTTATAGTCTTTCTTGCCTTCAAATAAAGCTGTGGCCTTTTCCCACAAACATATCTTGTCATCATTTCAGCATGTCTCCGGGCGATGTCACACAGGCCAACTATCATCTTTAGCCTTCACTGAATGAAGTATCTTTGGAAGACAAAAAGTGATCCAAAACCAACTAAACTACAAATCGGAGAGATCTTACCACCCCTATCCATTATATTCCATCTAAAACAATCTCCTCCCAGAGATTCCTGTAATGAAAGATAGACTTTAAGGTCAGAAGGGACCATTATGATCATCTGGTCTGACCCCCTGCATGCTGCAGGCCACAAGACCCTTCCCTGGACTCTGCCGTTGAAGTCCCCAATCCTGTGTTTTAGTGACTTCAATCGGCAGAGACCCTCCTGCTAGTGATCCCTGCCCCATGCTGCGGAGGAAGGCGAAAAACCTCCAGAGGTTCAGCCAATCTACCCTGGAGGAAAATTCCTTCCCGACCCCAAATATGGCGATCAGTAATACCCCGAGCATGTAGGCAAGAGTCTCTAGCCTGACCCTTGTTGGCCATTATGCTATTTACGTACCATTGCTTGGTTTTCCTTGGCTACTATGTTTTACCATTAAACCATTCCCTCCATAAACTTATCTAACTTAATCTTAAAACCAGACAGGTTTTTCCAGAGTAATCAATGATTCAAAGGGCTGTATTTACACTGTGTAATGGGGGGAGTGAAACAAGGCAAGGCATCTCCCCAGCTTACTAAGGACTCACTATCACATCCACAGTCTCCTTTAGACAGGTTAGTTGTTCCAAAGAAACAAAAACAAAACAGTTAATCACATCATCCTGGGCTATGGTACCCAAGGGCTTTGCGCCTTTACCTCTCAGGTTCTTACTGCCTCCCCTCCCAGAGGACGGACAGATAGACAGACACTTCTGCTTCCTAGCTCTGACTCACCAGGTCTCTGACTGGATCGCCTACCACTTCTGCAAATCCAGTTGCCCTCTTTTAAAGCATATTCTGGGTCAGCTGATGTGGCATGTCTTAAAGGACCAGTATCATCCTGTGATATGGAGTTGTACAAAAATTCCTTGTGACGGATTCCCCACCAGTATGCCACTTGGAACAGGGGTACCGCTGAGCCTGCCTAACTCACCAGCCTGGGCTCCCTTTCACACTGTGGTGCCGTGATAAGTTGCCAAGCTCTCCAAGCTTACTCGTTCACCAGCATACACCCAAATAGGGACACACCCAGCTGCAGCTTCACACAGATGCTGAGGTCAGCTCTGCATGGGAAGGCTCAGCTAAGGAACGCACTCCCCTCTGGAGAGTAAAATTATACCATCTTGTGCTGCACAGGGAACCGTACAGTATAAGATCATAAAATTCACCCCCTCCCTCAATGTGGAGAGAAATATGCAACAGCTTTCTACCCCAAGTTATAATTTCCACACACTGGTTTTAGACACAACAAAAACAACAAGTTTATTAATTACAAAAGATAGATTTTAAGTGATTATATGTGATAGCAAACAGATCAAAGCAGATTACCTAGTAAATAAACAAAACCACAAACTGAGCTTAATACACTCGATAGGTAGGATATGAATTAGCAAATTCTCATCCTGAGTGATAAACAGAATGGCAGATTCTTAAGTACAAGCTGCCTTAGCTTTCCCAGGTTTTCCTACACAGGCTAGCAATCCCTTAGCTTAGGACATCACTTGCCCCCCAGTTCAGTCTTTATTCCTCAGGTGGTTCCAGGTGTGTTGTTGTAAGGAGATGAGGTACCAGCATGATATCATTATCCCCCTTATATATTATCATCTTCCCACTTGCTGGAAAGCTCTTTTGCTGTAACCTGGGTCAAACAGTACCTGTTGTGTAGTACTGTCTCTGAGAGCCCTAAGCCTTGATAATAATTAGGCACCCTCATTGGCCATCCCAAAAGAGAACCCATCTATTGAAGGGGAATGGAGACTGCTAGTTGTTAGCACACACTACAGGGTGAGTAAGGATGCACTACCATTTTGCATACAATGTTTACTATAGATAGATAGTGGCTTTCTTTCTCCAGTAATGGCTGACATTCAGTATCTTACACAAGTAATAAAAATCTCACACACACACCCAAAAACCGCTGGTTATATTATTTTTGGTAGGAGAATTAGGTGATTATCATAGGGGTCGGCAACCTTTCAGAAGTGGTGTGCCAAGTCTTCATTTATTCACTCTGATTTAAGGTTTCATGTGCCAGTAATACATTTTAACATTTTTAGAAGGTCTCTTTCTACAAGTCTATAATATATAACTGAATTATTATTGTATGTAAAGTAAATAAGATTTTTAAAATGTTTAAGAAGCTTCATTTAAAATTAAATTAAAATGCAGAGCCCCCCTGACCAGTGGCCAGGACCCGGGCAGTGTGAGTGCCACTTAAAATCAGCTCACATGCCACCTTTGGCACACGTGCCATATGTTGCCTACCAGTGGTTTAGCATCTTCATGTTATTTCCATGCTAATCCATAGTCTAAAGTGATATCTGCAGGATCTCTGCTTCACAGAGTGCTATCCGATGCAACATCTCTCATAGCAAGTTCCCTTTAAAAATGTATTGTATTCCCTACATAGTTTAGAATACAAAACATGAAAGCACAGCTAGCCAGAGGCACTGGAAAGAGACTGTTACCACAAATATGTCAATTATAATATTCCATGAAACCTCATTTATATGAGTTTATATTTTTTCCCCGAGCACAAAAAATGCCTGATATTCTCTCTCTATTCTGAAATACATTAGCAACTGAAGCCTGAAATATTTTATAAAAAACATGAACAATAGTAACCAAATGTGTTTTCAAGTTATTTTACAACATGTTGACATTCACAGAAATATTTTTTCTTTTAATTAGCATTCTTGGATAGACAAATATTACAAAGGACTGGGCAGCACAAGTTCAACAAAGATATACTAGAACATGAAACATCTGTCAGAGCTCAGGAATTTACAGTATGGCTGAGCATATGAATGGATGACAAAAAATCAGTAATCAAAATAATCTACTTGACATTTGAGATAAATGAGTTGCAATATTTATCAGTACACAGCAAAAGAAAATGTTTTTGCTTCACGCTGCACTCTTTATAGAAATAAACTTGAGAGTTTTTTAAAGAAGGAATAAATAACCACTGCTGAACCTAATCTCAAACAATCCCAGTTTCTTTGGCATCTGTAATCTAGCATACATCTTGTTCTTGCCTACTGGACTTTGTTTTATTGACTACATTTCCCACTCCTTCCAGTAATCTACAAGCAACTCCTGTATGTCCCCCCTGATACCCTCCACTGCTGTGACAAGAGTCCTCTCCTCTACAACTCCAGCTCACTGAAACAGCCTCTCTTACTTCAAGTCACCATCTGTTTTTTAGTCTCCTCAGAAGATACAGCTTTTCTCCCTTTGCTAGTCTAGTCTGTGCAGTTTGTTATACCTCATTCATTACAGTAGTGCCAACACCTCTTTAATTAACTCGCTGTTCAGTTTTTATAATTTAATCATGTCATGTTAAGAGAAAATACAAATCAGTGGTAGAATCATACTGCAAGCAAAATTCAAGAATATGAAAAGAGTCTGCTTGATGAAACAAAAGCAAGAGCCTTTATCCCCAATGAGATCTTGTGATGGAATGAGACCATTTGAGAGGCTGGGATGGAAAACAAACAAACAAAAAAGTGTTTTAAACTTTGGGAAGGATTTTCAGGAGTATAAAAAAAAAATCCAGAAAGATAGTAAAGAGGTAGCAGCTGGTAAGACTAAAGCTATGGCAGACTTGTATCCCCTTTTTGAAACAAAGGAGGATACAAAAGAAATATATAGACTGGCAAAGATGCACAATAAAAGAGCTAAAGATATTGGTGAGATCAAAGTCATTAAAGATGAAAGTAGAAATACATTACTCAAGAAGAACCAGATTAAGGAACTATGGAGAAATTACTTTGAAAGGCTTATGAATGAAGAGAATCCAAGAGAACCATGCTGTATGACAAAATGAAACCAGGTTCTGGTGGCACCAGTCCTAGAAGAAGAAACTACAGAAGCATTGAGCAACATGAAAAATAAGAAAGCTCTTGGACCAGGCGGCATACCAGCAGAAGTATCAAAATGCCTGGGCAAGTAAACAGTTGTCAGTATAATCATGTATAACTATATCAAGAGGACTGAAGATATCTCGATAAAGAGCACATTAGATCCCATTTTTAAAGACTGTGATAACTACCACAAGATTAAATTCATGAAGAGCTGGGAGAAAGTTATTGATAAGAGACTATGAAGAGAAGTAAGGTCTGTGACATTGAGTTTAAATTTGTGACTGGCAAATTGACAATGGATACAATCTTTGCATTAAGATTTCTTGTAGAAAAATATAGAATCAATCTTGAGGCAGCTCATGACCACGTTCTGAGAGAAGTCATACACTGGTGTATGAGAATAAAGCTAAAGGCTAGTTTCAGACTCATCCTGGACACATACAAGGATGCTGTTACCACTTCAAAGGCCATGTGGAAAAATGAAATAGTTTCTAGTAAGAGTCAGAGTCGATCAAGGCTCAGCACTAAGCCCCTTTGTGTTCACATTGATGCTTAATGCATTTACAGAAAACATCACATGCCTTTTGCAGATGACGTAGTGCTCGAAGGGGAGAGTAAAAAAGGAAGTAGAAGAAGATTTAGAGAGAGATGGAGATCATACTTGAAAGAAATGGTATGAAAATCAGCAGAAATAAAACAGAAAATATGGTCTGTATATTTGATGATACCTTACAAGATGACAATGAAATTAAACTTGGGGGGAGGAGGAAAAAAATATTGGCCACTACCAAAGGTACAGATGTTCAAGTGCCTAGGTTCAATAGGACAAGGTTATGGTGAATTCAATGATAAACTTATAAGCAGAACAGGAAAGGCACTTCTCTAAATGGAGAGAAGTGAGCAGTGTGATCTGTGAGGGAAGAATGCCTATTAAATTGAAAAGTAAGATCTACAAGATAATTAGGCCTGCACTTTTGTATGGCTCTGAATGCTGGGTACTGAAAAAAGAGACAGGAGCGGAACTTGAATAGAGGGGAAATGAAAATGTTAAGATAGATAATTAGAGTTTCAAGGATAAACCATGTTCAGAATGAATGAATTAGGGGAAGCATGAAGGCGATAATTATAGAAAAACTGAGGGAATCCAGACTTAGATGGTTTGGCCCACTGCTTAATTTGTAATGAAAGAGGTGCCAGGGCTCAAGCAATTTTTTTAACCTTTCATAACTCATGCAGCAAGCCCAGAGGTGCTGAACCTATGAACTGCCAAGCCTAGAGGTACTGGGGCTCAGCCCTGGTAAGCCCTGGCACAAATTAAGCACTGGTATGGCCAAGTGAAAAAAAGAGTAGAAGAATATATAGGAAACAAGAAGTTTTGAGGGTAGGAGAAAGGTTTGAAGGCACAAAACTAGATGGATGGATGGCATACAGAAGGATTTGATTAGCTGTGGAGTTTGAGGAACTGCTTCAAGGCAGACTGGAATGGAGGAGGAGGAGGACTTTCTTATTCCCCCTTAGTCATCTCTTTGTCCAGTTGAACAGTCCCAGTCTTTTTAATCCATCCTCATACGGAAGCTGTTCCATACCCCAATCAGTTTTATTTCCCTTCTTGGTATCTTTTCCAATTCTAGCATATTGTTTTGAGATGGGGTGGGGAAGGACCAGAACGGCATGCAAGGTGTGGGCATACCATGGATTTATATAGTGGCATTATGATATTTTCTGCCTTATTATCTCTATTTTCTCTCATGGTTCCTAACATTGTTAGCATTTTTAAGTGCTGCTGCACACTGAGCCTCTGTTTTCATTAATGAGATCATTAATGATCTGGAGGATGGTGTGGACTGCACTCTCAGCAAGTTTGCAGATGACACTAAACTGGGAGGAGTGGTAGATACGCTGGAGGGCAGAGATAGGATACAGAGGAACCTAGACAAATTAGAGGATTGGGCCAAAAGAAACCTGATGAGGCTCAACAAGGACAAGTGCAGAGTCCTGCACTTAGGACGGAAGAATCCCATGCACTGTTACAGACTAGGGACCGAATGGCTAGGAAGCAGTTCTGCAGAAAAGGACCTAGAGGTTACAGTGGACAAGAAGCTGGATATGAGTCGACAGTCTGCCCTTGTTGCCAAGAAGGCTAATGGCATTTTGGGCTGTCTAAGTAGGGGCATTGCCAGCAGATCGAGGGACGTGATCATACCCCTCTATTCGACATTGGTGAGGCCTCATCTGGAATACTGTGTCCAGTTTTGGGCCCCACACTACAAGAAGGATGTGGAAAAATTGGAAAGAGTCCAGCGGAGGGCAACAAAAATGATTTGCGGGCTGGAGCATATTACTTATGAGGAGAGAACTGGGATTGTTTAGTCTGCAGAAGAGAAGAATGAGGGGGGATTTGATAGCTGCTTTCAACTACTTGAAAGGGGGTTCCAAAGAGGATGGATCTAGACTGCTCTCAGTGGTACCTGATAACAGAACAAGGAGTAATGGTCTCAAGAGGCAGTGGGGGAGGTTTAGGTTGGATATTAGGAAAAACTTTTTCACTAGGAGGGTGGTGAAGCACTGGAATGGGTTACCTAGGGAGGTGGTGGAATCTCCTTCCTTAGAGGTTTTTAAGGTCAGGCTTGACAAAGCCCTGGCTGGGATGATTTAGTTGGGAATTGGTCCTGCTTTGAGCAGGGGGTTGGACTAGATGACCTCCTGAGGTCCCTTCCAACCCTGATATTCTATGAACAATCATTGTGAGAACTCACACCCAATTTGTTTTTATACTATTGGAACATTTAATGTAGTGGCTGTTTGACTTCTTTTAAAAACTTTTAAATAAGAAATCTCCAGTTTTAGTGTCTGGCTTAAATTTGTCCTAGGCAGTGCTAGGGTTGAGTAGCAACTCTTCAGAATACTATCTACGTACCCAGATTTAGTAGAGAGGTAGATCCTCACTAGGTCTGGTCTAAGGGCTAGTTTTGTTTTGTTTTTCAAATAGTTTTAAATTAAATTATTGGGTTTAGTCATTATTCACAATGACTCCAAGATCTCTTTCAAGAGTGGTAAAGGCTAATTTAGACCCCATAATTTTGTATGTATAGTTGGGATTATGTTTTCCAATACACATTACTTTGCCTTTATCAAATTGTATTTCATCTGCCATTTTGTTGCCCAGTCACGCAATTTTGTGAGATTCCTTTGTAACTCTTCACAGTCTGCTTTGGATTTAAGTATTATTTTTATCATCTGTAAACTTTGCCACTATGAGTTTGGCCTATTATCTGGGGGAGGGAGGTTCCAATTCTCTACTGCTATAATGCCATTTGAAATCAAGTGCAGTTTGAAATCAATGCAGTTACACTAGCAGAGAATTTGACACAGAATTTCTAAATCTAGACTACTGTTGGAACTGATCAAGTGATCATCTTTCCCAGTACCTAAACTATTTTTTTTATGAATACTAGTATTATTTATTACTAGTATTACAATCACCATTAAAGGCCTCAAATTGAATTAGCATCACCTTGTGCTAGTCATATATGTGTAGGTTAAAAGACAGTGTCCATTCAGAGTGTATAATTATCTATAAGATGCAAAAAATTGGTTTTTTGTTTGTAAAAAAAAAAAAACCACAGGAGGGAGAATGGAAAGAAAGGACAAAAGATATCACTAATAAGAATGGGATCATAGGCTAAGTAGTGCACAAAATGAGTTCAGATTCAAAATCTTTGGTTTGTTTGGGTTTAGCCTTCTACCTATTTCATTTTAAAAAGTTAAAATAAATTTACTTTTTATTTTTAAAAATTGGGAGTTACTGAAATTTGAATGAGTGGGAGTACATTTTATGTCATGAATAATGATAAATAAGTTTATTATTTGGGTCTTTAAAAAGGAGCTCAAAGGGCAAAATTACCCCTACAGTTTCCACAGCAAAAACATCATTTAATTAAAAAAAAACAAAGCTGAAGAAATCTTTCCTGTCTCTGGGATTTTGAACTTCCACACCAGAGTGGCAAGAAGATGGACACCTGAAGGCAAGCAAAAATGAGGCTGTCCGAAAACAACATGGCGAAGAGCTGTGGAAGCTGAGCTGAAAAACCTGGGGCACAGCTGGGAACCATTGAAAGACTTGCCAGAAACTGACAGGAATGGAAGAGCTTCATTGCTGCCCTAAAGTCAGACATAATGGGAACATAATGATGATGATCCCTTAATAATTAAATGTATAGTTTTAATGATGTGTGTCTGTCTGAATGACTATTGCAAGCAGCACTGCAACAAGACTTCTAGAGCCTTTGGCTGACTCGAACATTTCCTTTCATGTTTCAGAGTATTAAAAAAAACAAAAGCTAACATATTGGATCACTTATCAATCAGTTCACCCATCGCACTATATACATCCAGGGCTTTATTTTTATTTATTTATTTTTTTCTGAGCCATGTAAGCATGAGTCTGACCTAATGTCTATTTATTCATTACAATGGTAAGGATAAACCACCCCATAAAAATAAAAAAAAAGATTTATCTGAAGGCATATGTTGCTATAAGTTTCATATATGGCCATAAAAAACTATTCTTTTACTGTACTTGGATATAGCTCATGTATCACAGAACACTACACAAAGACATTTTAAAACTGAACCTGGAATTAAGCTTCTAAAACTTTAAGTAGGACTATTGGGGAGGGGTGTCTTGAACTTCTGAAAGTTGTTCATATACTGGTTTCTACCAATATATTGGTGATCACAAAAGAATCACTCCTGATTCTGAGATGAATAGAATCCATCCCCTTTTTGTAGAGTCCTGTGCAGACTGCAGAGACAATAACCCCATAGGATCTACTGCAGATGTTCCATAAAGTTAGTAGTAGATGTAAAGAGGCAGACATTAACAATGCTTCCATTTAAAATAGACATCTTCAAGGTTAGCATTAGAAGCTTTTATCTAAAAATGTTACTTTTCTGTCAGTTTTAGAACAGTATGTAGGGAAATCAGAGGACTTTGCTATCTCCAGTGTCAGAATGAATACACCACACAAATTGGGATTCCACCCCTGTCATAACTATAAAGGGAAGGGTAACAGCCCTCCTGTGTACAATACTATAAAATCCCTCCTGGCCAGAGACTCCAAAATCCTTCTACCTGTAAAGGGTTAAGAAGCTCAGGTAACCTGGCTGACACCTGACCCAAAGGACCAATAAGGAGACAAGATGCTTTCAAATCTTGGTGGGGCGGGGGGAGGCTTTTGTTTGTGCTCTTTGTTTTGGGAGAGTTCACTCTGGGGACTAAGAGGGACCAGACATCAGGTTCTCCAAATCTTTCTGAACAAGTCTCTCATATTTCAAACTTGTAAGTACAGCCGGGCAAGGCGTGGTAGTTTTATCTTTGTTTTCTCAACTTGTAAATGTACCTTTTACTAGGATGTTTACCTCTGTTCACTGTAACTTTGAACCTAAGGCTACAGGGGATTCTTCTGGGCTATTTAAGTTTGATTACCCTGTAAAGTTATTTTCCATCCTGATTTTACAGAGATGATTTTTACCTTTTTCTTTCATTAAAAGCCTTCTTTTTAAGAACCTGATTGATTTTCCCTGTTTTTTAGATCCCAGGGGGTTGGATCTTGATCCACCAGGAGTTGGTGGGAGAAAAAAGGGGGATGGTTAATTTCTCCTTGTTTTAAGATCCAAGGGGTTTGGATCTGTATTCAACAGGGAATTGGTGAAGAGTCTCTCAAGGCTACCCAGGGAAGGGAATTAGCACATTGGGAGTGGTGGCAGTGGACCAGATCTAAGCTGGTAGTTAAGCTTAGAAGTTTTCATGCAGGCTCCCACATCTATACCTTAAAGTTCAGAGTGGGGAAGGAGCCTTGACAACCCCAGATGGCCACATTTTGAGGAAGGTGATGTTATTTAATAAGAACTTCAGTTAAAAGTTACTTCCTGAGCATAAATAAATGCAGTTGCTTCCAAGACTTTGGGGGGAGGGGAGGAAATCACATATACACACACACTGCATTGCTCACTCAGTTATTCTGAAGTCCAGATGAAGCTTTACACAAAGATTCTGTAATTTGTCAGATTTGGTCATTTCTGTCTTGCAAGTTATATTAATAAAGCTTCATGTTCTTCACGTATAATAGGTGGAGCGGAGAGCAGCACCTACTGTTAGGGTTGCCCAACACTTCCAGATACAAGACCCTGTTTTCAGTTGCTTATAACTTTGCCAGACTTTAACCATTCAGGCTGAAGTTTCCCATGTTGGGTTTCTGGCTCAAACTGAATTGTTTTGGAAAGCCTCAGCAAAAGTCATTCATATATAGGAGCAGAGAGGAAGGAATGTGAGGGGTGGGTGGGGAGATGGGAGGAGATGGGTTTGGCGTCAGGATCTGGCAGAGCCAGCTGGGTCTAACAACAACTAAAACACGTTCTTCTACAGCAATGGTTCTCAACTTTTCCCCAGTTCTGTATCCCTAGCAAAAGTGTGATTCATCTTGCATACTCCAAGTTTCACCACACTTAAAAACTACTTGCTTACAAAATCAGACAAAAATACAAAAGTGTCAGCCACAGTATTACTAAAACATTGCTTATGTTCTCATGTTTACCATATAATTATACATTCAAATGTATTTATTTTAAATATTGTACTTACATTTCAGTACATAGTTTATAGAGTAGTATAAATAAGTCATTGTACAAAATTTTAGTTTGTACTGACTTCGCTAGTTCTTTTTATGTAGCTGGTTGTAAAACTAGGCATCTATCTAGATGAGTTGATGTGCCCCCTGGGAAGACCTCTAAGTACCCCCAGGCATATACATACCCCTGGTTGAGAACCACTGTTCTACAGAACCTGGAAGTGAATCCAGGAGTCCCATATGTCTATATTCCACTACTGTCAGCAAAAAGCAGTGAAATCCACTAGCAATATGCATGTCTATTTCCCTTCTAAAAGAACCGGAATACTTGTGCACCTTAGAGATTAACAAATTTATTTGAGCATAAGCTTTCGTGGGCTTAGCCCACAAAAGCTTATGCTCAAATAATTTGTTAGTCTCTAAGGTGCCACAAGTACTCCGGTTCTTTTTGAGGATACAGACTAACACAGCTGCTACTCTGAAACCTGCCATTTCCCTTCTAGAACCAGGTCCATCTAAAGCAGATGTTCTCAAACTGTAGGTGGGGGCGGGGAGGAAGGGGATGGGTGCAGAATGTATTCCAGTGGGAAGGGAGAGGGGAACGTGAGAAGCTGTAAGGAAAAAAAAAGAAAAAAAAATTGGTTACTGGGCACATTTTATCCACAGCAATGAATAACTGAAGGGGAAAGCCGATTCCTCCAGATATATCAGGTCCTCAGATGGGACTGTGCATTTTGATGGATTTCTGTTAAGCTTGAATGGCGTTATACAAAGTTGTTGCGATCTGTATATTAATCTGTTTGCTATGACACAGTGTGCATATTTAATTATAAGCATGGACCACAATCACAGTTTTGCTTTAGTTGTATTTCAATGGATCGTTAGCTCATTCGTGCAACAGAAAAAAAAACTCAAGTGAAAAACAAAGAAGCCAAAACTGATTCAAGTGAAGCACAGCTGCCTCATATCGGCATATGTACTTGTGTGGTGGGGGGGAGGGGAAGGCGTAAATTACTACAGATACAAAGAAGTAGGGCACGATCAACTAAGTTTGAGAACCACTGACCTAGAGGACCAGGCCCTACTACTGCTACCAATTTCTCCCTGTGCTCATGTGGTAGAGGTCTGTGCTGTGAATCCTGCAGATGACCCAAATTTTGGGTCAATATGATTCCACAGAACCGTTTGTTTTTCAGTTTGGGGTTTTATTAAATACACACAAAAATAGAAGTTACATAAAATACGTTAAAAGAATATTAAGATTGCAAAGTCAAGCACTCTAAAGTTAGGCTACATAGTGCTCTTGAACTGAATCAGGCTTATCTAGAAAAGGAGGCTATTATTTGTAGGATTCCTGCCTCACTTGTTGCAGAAGTTGGAAGGTATGTAATGAAGGAGACAGGGGTCTACAGGAAAAGAAAGGACATTCTCATGGCTAAGGCAGTTGAATGCTGTCTAGGAGAGTAGGACTCTATCCTTGTCTCTGCCACAGAGTTCCTACAAGATGCCAAGCACATCACTTAAAAGGAAAAAATAATGCAGAGGCAGGCACTAACTGTGTTCCTCATTTTCTGAATGCCTGGCCTGAGACATCTAGGGCCAGATCATCACCTGTAACTGAGGCTGATTAGAGCTGGGCTTGGAATATATGAAGAGGTATAAAATATGCCAAGTAGTCTGAAAAATCTAGCCCTAGGTGTCTCCAACTGAATAACCGGAATTAGTGAACACTTGACAAGTCTGGCCTTAATCTCTGTGCCTGTTCCCCAGTTGTGAAATGGAAATAATAATGTCCCCCATTCTAACAAAGAACTCATTAATGTTTGTGAAGCACTTAGCCACTATGGTGAGTTCATCACAGAAAAGTCCAGGATAAAAATGAATAATTTTGTGTTCAGGGTAAGGTTTTGTTGGTAGGCTGCAAATTGAATGGGGAAAGTAGAGGGATCATTCACCAAACAGTGCACATCCTCATGGCTAGGAATGGTGCTGCCTCTCCAACTCTAGCTCTAAGCCTGTGATGGTTTTAATCCATCTCACAACTCAGCCCTCCAGGCAGGTCATTTTATAGTCTCAACCCCTTCTAGGGTAATAAAGAATCCACCAAAACAAAAGTCTAGTGACCTTATGCCAGGGCTTCAGCACCACCCTGGTCTTAAATTAATAGTCCTAGTCCTCCTCTCCCTTTTCCATGAGGAAGCTTTTAAATTCCAGTGCTTGAGGGTCAGTAGGGGAAACCAGACACTCCCTCCAGATAGGTTCCAGATAGGGACCCTGTAATAAGCAAGTAAAGTCAACTTACTCAGACTCACTACTGTTTCCCCAGGCCACTCCCTAACTATCTGCCTCCAGGCCCCTTTAACAGAGCAACTCCTTTCAGTGCTTTTTCCATGGAGTTTTTGGCAGATAGTGCCACTTTCTGCCTGTTTGTGACTATTGCAGAGTCCTATAGGGTTCCTGCATGCCTTTCCTCAGCAGCCTACTCCAGCTGAGCTCTGGTAGCCTTTTTAGCAAGTCTAGGTGCTGGTTAGCCAATTAGCTGCCAAACCAAACACCCATGCAGTCAATTACTTTCAGGTAAGCAACGATGGGATCATTTTCCTAAAAGAAGCCTGTAAGGGACAGATTGAGCCTGAAGTCCCCTTAAAATGGCCAGCCAGCCCTGGACAGAAGGATACAAAAATGAATACTCATTCAGTGAATGAGGCAGAGGTCCTGTGGAAAAAACAGTATTTGTTCATGTAATTAAAGATTGTATCATAATGCATATGCACAAGGGGGCTGAATTAAGGTTGCACAGTCAATAACCTATTCAATTGTCTTCAGTGGGTGAAAGATCAGGCCCTTGTTCCTCATAACACAATTACAAAAATTCATTATAATGAGCACAGGCTAAAGCAGCAAACAGTAAAAGAACAATATATTCATTCTTCATAGAGCTGGAGAAAATACTGCAATAGCTTTACCACAGTCTCATTTGAATGTATACATTCATTCAGACCATATTTGCACCCCTCATGTATAATGTTCAGATATTCATGGGCTCAGGGTTTTACTAGCATTAATTAATTAATGCTTATGTAACCCACAAACCTCCTGGGTGTGGTGTTCTGTCCCATCTAGTGGTGGGATGGGGGAAAAGAGAGAGTGAGAGGCCTTAACTAACAGGCAGTTGGCTTTTGGCTCATGCCGTATCAGCTCATACACTAAGTTCCAGAGGTCCCGGGTTCAATCCCGCCTTCTGTCAGCCTTACACTTGCTTGTATGCTCAAATACACATAGAAAGTGATTTTTAAATTGACATCCTATAAACCTTTACGCTAGACACTCAAGTATAAATGTAACTTGTTAACTATGTCCAAATGTATCTACATCCGAGTTCTCCTTTTTCAGTTACACCAGTGTAACCCCACTGATTTCAACTGAGGTGCACCAATTGAAATGAGAAGCGAATTTGGACCATGGTTCCTAAAATAATTCAGTCACCCACAGTATGGAAATGTATACATGTGTATCTCAAGATGGACTATTTTGCCCTCTGTTGGGCAATCAGAATGATATGAACCAGTCTATGCCTACAGTGGTTTGCTTAGGTGCATCATTTCTACTTTACCAAAGACCAGTCTTCTACTTTTGGTGGATGGAAGGGGGACGCGCTCTAAGGCCCTCACAGAACATGCATTCATGACTCCCCTGTGGAGAGGCTTTTGGACCAAACTAAGATGCAGTGCTTTCCAACAGTATAGGGTAAGAGAGTTGGTTGAAAATGGATGGAGAGGAAATCACGTCAAATTTTAATCATTTTCATTTCGCAGGTTTTGAAAAAGGAGAATTTTTTTATTTGGAATTTTCTACAAAAATGTTTGTCAAAAAAATTGATTTTGAAAAATATTGGTGTGGAAGATTGAAGGGGTAAAAAGATGGGAAAACAGGAAGAACAATGAACCAAACTAAGACTAATTTTTGTTTCCCATTTTTCATAATTTTATTTTAAGGCCAAAAAAGCAATTTGTCCACTTTAAGTCATGATTTTTTACCAACTCTAAGAGCTAGATTTTCAAGGTTTACTCAGTCTTGTTCCTTTTTTATGTGACTACACCTATGTGGTTCTCAAAACCAAATTAGCTCTACAGTTCCATTTGTCCGAGTAGAGAACAGTCCTGACGATTGTGTGATGAATAAGACTGATTACATTTTCTTTGATTTTGGGGAAAGCATTTAATGTTTAAGATATTATCTGTAGAATTTCTGGACACTAGCAAAGAAAGTGCTTGGAGTCCAAAAAGCAACTAGTGATCACTGTGGTAGTTGCTTGACAGTCTTCATTAAATAATTCAGCTCATCTGGCTATTCATACTTATCAAATATCAGAGATTATCAGAGAAAATCAATTTCCTGACAGACAGAATTATTTTTCTTTATTATAGCGAGTCTTTTCCTGGAGCAAAATTTGGTAACGTTTAACAGGGTGATGATTTGTTTGTTTTGTTTTTACAAATTATAAATGGTTGATAATTATACAGAGGAATAACAAATAAAATAAAACATTAAGACCTAAATTATGTAACATTTTAAGACACATCAGTCATTGTGATCAAGCAGTTAGATTGGAACAGGATTGGGACCCTACTGTGTGAGGCACTGCACAAAGAAGGACTCAGCTTCTGTCCAGATAATTTACAATCTAAGAGAAGCAACAAGTGACAGGTGAGAGATGGATACAATCAAATTATATATATCACACACACATACACACACAGTACAGAACTCATAAAACAAAACTATATATAATTACAACCAAGATTCCAAAGATCCATTAATGTGCAGCGTTGTGTAGGAGCACATCTCTGCAGCTTTATGATACAAAAAGATCTGGACAAACTGGAGGAATAGTCTGAAGTAAATAGGATGAAATTCAATAAGGATAAATTCAAAGTACTCCATTTGTAAATAGGATGAAATTCAATAAGGATAAATTCAAAGTACTCCATTTAGGAAAGAATAATCAATTGCACACATACAAAATGGGAAACTACTGCCTAGGAAGGGGATCGGGGGAAGGGAGTGGGTTGCAGTGGATCACAAGCTAAATATGAGCCAACAGTTAACACTGATGCAAAAAAGGGAACATCATTCAGGAATGTATCTACAGGAGTGTTGTAAGCAAGACATTAGAAAAGCAATTCTTCTACTCTACTCCGTATTGATAAGGCCTCAACTGGAGTATTGCGTCCAGTTCTGAGTGCCACATTTCAGGAAAGATATGGACAAATTGCGGAAAGTCCAGAGAAGAGCAACAAAAATGATTAAAGGTTTATAAAACAACCTGTGAGGAAAGATAGAAAAACACTGGATTTGTTTTGTCTGGAGAAGAGAAGACTGAGGGGGGACATAAAAGTTTTCAACCACCTGGAAGGCTGTTACAAGGAGGATGAAAAATTGTTCTTGTTATCCTCTGAGAATGGGACAAGAAGCAAAGGGCTTAAATTGAAGCAAAGGAGCTTTAGGTTGGACATTAGGAAAAAACGTAACTGTCAGGTAGTTCAGCACTGGAACAGAGAGGTTGTGGAATTTCAGTCATCGGAGATTTTTAAGAACAGGTTAGACAATCACCCATCAGGGATGTTCTAATTATTATGTAGTCCTGCCTTGAGTGAAGGGGACTGGACTAGAAAACCTAATGACGTCCAGTCTTATATTTCTATGATTCTATGTACTTATCCTGATGCCTAGAATAAGTTTCAATCTTTGTTATTTCCTAAAATTCTCCCTGTATTTTCATTCATGGTTGTTAGTCTTTAGTCACTTTCTCCTCTAAAAGCCTACAGAGTTGCTGGAACAGAATGGTAGCTGTGTTCTACTGCAGTGATGGTAGCATACAGTAGGTGAATGATACCAAGATATTCAGCCAGTAATGCATATTGAGACACTTCAGAAAAATATGAGGTACAAAATTAGAGTTCTGTAACTGTAATCCCTCCTGCTCAGACAAGAGTCAAATGGGCATTTTGACAACTACTCCTGGATCCTGCTTGCTGGAGACTGGGTTGCTCACTGGCTAAAATTAAAGCAGTCTCAAGGACACTCAAATTTATGCCCATTGCACAGCAATCAGTGATCAGGAACCCTTTGCCATATCTGCTTTCTCCCACCCATCCCTATCCCTAGGACAAGGAGTGGAGTGGTTTAGAAACTACATCAACTCTATACCACACACATAGGGAATAGTCAGGGAGCCAGATTCTCCAGTTTCACAGCTCCTTCAGAGCAGCACAAAGCAGCTGAATCAAGGGCCGGGATCTGTCCCATTATTACTTTTAAAACTTGCTTCTTTTCAAAGACATTCCATTTAGTCTCAGGGCATAAGTTTTAAATTCCCAAGCACCAAGTAGTTAAATATAATGTAAACAAACTGAAAAAAAATATATACAGAAAAATCAGTGAAAATCTCCACTTGAAAGACATTGTTTAAATCAAATGTTTTACTTCCGAATAAGATGTGGTAAATCTAAGATGCTAGATCTGCTACTGTAGTTTTTATGAATTTTAAAGTGTCTTTTGAAAGAGAAGAGTGCATACATTTCTGTTTTAAATTCTTAGAGTTCAATGAAATTTCAGGTGAGATAAAAAATGTCATTAGGAGTCTCCATGCACCCTGTATCACTATCTGAAAAAGTCAATGCCTTCTATGAAGCATTAGCAAAGCATTGACGTAAAGGATGACGATGATGCACCACCGTATCTGTCAGCGAAAGGGGATTTGAAATTCTTAAGATCTTTCTTGACAGATGTCACAGCTGGCATTCCAAAGCCAATGTATCTCAATAGCACTATACACTGATTAGTCTGGCACAGCAGAAGGCCTACAGTAAACTGGGAACCATAAAAAACTTGAAAGAGCAAAAGGGAATAAGCATTTTATTTCTTATGTCTGAACACCATATGATATTTATGGGCAGTGGGGAGACCAGCAAATATGGTTTCCAACCCTCCAAGATTGTCCTGGAGTCTTCAGGAATTGAAGATTAATCTTTAATTAAAGATTATGTCATGTGATGAAACCTCCAGCAATACATCCAACCAAAATTGGCTACCCTACCACCAAATGACTGATGCCTATCCAGTTATCTATCCAAGTTTTAATTACAGCACCCATCACCACAGTATGTGACTCTTTCCAGAACTATGTAAATTAAACTATAATTAATTGAATGATAGTGATACTCTCAAAGCCAACTGCAATGAGCACAAATCTGTTATTTATGGCACATTAGGGAACTAGATGGAGCCAGAATAATGTTTTTAAAAATATAAACAGTATGTGAGACATGGTATCTTCTTTATTCAGTGCGGAGTTACCAAAATGAAAATAAACAGATGTTAATCAGAAATAGGAAAGGGATACAGAGAAACACTGCAAAAGTAATTAGTTGAATTGTTTCATTTGTTATTAATTCAGCTTGATTATCACTTTTGTCTCCTATCATATCACCCCTCTCTACCTCTGCTTTGCTAATGATGTAGGTTCTGTGGTTTAAGAAAAACTAAGTATTGGGTAGAACAGCAATTTTGTTCTCTACAGGTGATCGATCTGGAAAAGTAAAGCCAACGACAGTGACTCTTTCCCCTTTTCCAATGGGACAGAACATTTCATTACGTGTTCTCTCTCTGTCCAAGGTATGGATATGGCCACCATCAAAGAATCTCAGCACCTCACAATCTTTAAGCCACTTATTTGTCTGAGTTTCTTACTACTATTTCTAGTGCTGGCCAGAATCAGGCAAAGCAGGAACTTGAATGTGGGTTTCTTACATACCAGATGAGTGCCCTAACCAGCAGGCGGTTTCCCTTTCAGAAATTCACTCTGGAACTGAGAAACCTTCCTGACAAAAGCTTTGGTTTCAATGAATCAATATTTTCTGATGGGGAAAAAAAAGTGTCAAAAAATTTCTAACCACCAAAAACTCTTTTTTCTTCCATATTGATCCTTTCACATTAAACATCATTCCTACCTCTCCCGCCACACACACAACCCACTCTGGTTGCTGGTCCCTCCTGCTGAAACCTGCCACAGCTCCTCTAGGTGCTGTGGGAAGCCTCAAGCCATCAGGGATGGGGAAGGAGTGGAATGTGGAGGCAGGGGCCAGGGTGCCACTTAAGCAGGTATGGGAAGGTTGTTGATGGCCCTGTCAGAGGCTGCATGGAGTTGGCTGTGGAGAGATTGGTTCCTGCTACTGGCAGCATCATCCAAGGGTTAACAGTGCTGAAGTGAGTCCCCAGAAGCCCAGCTTGCCCCAGGACAAAAAAAAGTAGTTCTTAGTGGACTTTGTAGCCTGTTAAGGACAAAGAAAACTGAGCGGGAACATTGTCTGGGACACAACCCAGTATACAATAAGATCCAGGAAGAGGAGGCAGCGTGTTGGACAGTCCCACCTGCAAGGAAGGAAGTAGGAGCTCTATGAAGCCTGTTTCCCTTCCTGTGCTTCAGCCTGTGGTATGAGAGACCCATACAACAGAGTGACTTATGGCCCCTTAATCGCTTGTGCAACGGCATATAGCTAACAGTCTAGCTCTATGGGACTAAGGTTGCAGTCTGCCTTGATATAGCTTCTGCTATTCACTATTTCTTTGCCTCCTTGCTTCCCAGATGTCACCATAATGCTAGCTGTATTTGGCTATTTTAGGACGAAAGAAAAGGATGTTTTATAAACAAGTACTATATTTTATTAATCTTTTAAAACAGTGCCAAGTAGTTTCCATTTTTTTCAAAGCCATATGTCTTGATAATCTTGAACCACTGATTTTGTCCCTCTTTCTATTATACATATCTTTGAATAACCATGTGTTTCCAAACCCATGCTATAGCAATGAAGTCCTTGTAGACTCACTATCTTTATTTCATTGATGAAGTCATAACAAAGTTCTATTATTTGATTCCTATATAAAAAGGCAACTATGCACATAGCTGGGGCCTTGCTATAAAGTATGAAATATACAAAAATAAAATTGAAACAGCAGATTACCCCCTGACAACAAGCAGAACTGAACCCTCTACAAAACAACAAACTCTTCCTAATCCAGAAGGCTTTCACCTTGCGTTGTTCTTTTTCCCCCAAGTGGGATGCTGTAGTACACCATGGAGCCACTAGTAGTCATCAACACAAGTAAACTGACTTCCATTTTATAATCTACTGCCTCAATTGATAAAAGAAAAACTGCAGGAGAGCTACTGCAGAGATGCAAGAGGAGACATTCATCCAGAAGGGTAGAACTTGGTGGCAATTTTAGCCCGCAACAATCCTGTTGAAGATTTTATAAGAAGACCACAAATATTGACTTTGGCCTCTGTAATCAGGTGTGGACTCACCCCTGCGGCGGCTCCTGCTGGTTGTCCAGGGAATTAGCTCATCAGCCTCCGGAGCACCCTCTGCAGGCCAGGTGTCCCGCCTGTCTTTGGCCCCCCCATGTCCCTCCCGGACCCGAGTGCCCTTATCTAAGGTGGTGCCCGCCCTGGCAGAACCCCCCCTCTCTCTCTGGGTCTCCCCACCCAGGGAAACCCCCACCCCGTATACCAATGTTGCCTTAGTTGTGACTACTGTCAGTCACTGCAGTCTATCAGCCAATCATCACTAGCAACAAGGGGTTTGGACTGGCTGCCTTTACCCACCCTCTGGCTGCCCCTGTGCAACCCCAATACCTATTTGGCTAGGACCAGGCCCTGCAGCCTGGGGAATTGCTGGCCTAGGGCTTCCCAGCCCCCAAGGCCTTTCCCCAGCCCTACCTTACTCTAGGTCCCCAGGTGAGCTCCCTACAGCCAGGCCTATCTCTCTGTCCTGGCAGAGAGAGACTGCTCTGCTTTGACTACCCTGGCTTCTTATAAGGCTGGGTGGCTCAGTTTGGGGAGTGGCCCCAGCTGCAGCCACTTCCCACATCAGCCAGGGTTTTGCTCCTTTTTACCCAGCCCCAGTCCTCTGCAGGGCTTTTCCAACCCCTTCAGGGTTGGAGTGGGTGATCACCCTGCTACAGCCTCTTTTTTTAATTCATCTTTTTCAGGAATACAGTTATGTCAGGGTTCCTTCCCCACTCTGAACTCTGGGATATGGATGTGAGGACCCGCATGAAAGACCCCCCAATCTTATATTCTACCAGCTTAGGTTAAAACTTCCCCAAGGTACAATTCCTTTCCTTGTCCTTGGATGGTATTGCTGCCACCACCAAGTTATTTACACAAAATTCAGGAAAAGGGTCACTTGGAGTCCCTATTCCCCCAAAATATTCCCCCAAACCTCTTCACCCCCTTTCCTGGGGAGGCTTGAGAATAATGTGAATACGAACTAGACTCTTTGTTTCTAGGACACTGAAAATCAATCAGGTTCTTAAAGGAAGAACTTTATTTAAAGAAAAAGTAAAAGAATTACATCTGCAAAATCAGGATGGAAGGTAACTTTACAAGGTAATAAAAAGATTTAAAACAGAGAGAATTCCCCTCTAGGCTCAGTTTCAAAGTTACAAAAATAAAACTACCTCTTAGCATAGGAGAAATTCACAAGCCAAAACAAAAGATAACCTAATGCATTTCCCTTGCCTACTTACAATTTTTGTAATTTTAGCTGGATCATTCCATGTATATTTTCAGGAGATGTTGTCCCTTTTTGGCTTCTCTCTCTGTCCAGAAAGATAACAAAGAGAGCACAAACAAAACTTCCCCCACACCCAGATTTGAAAGTATCTTCTTTCCTTATTGGTCCTTTTGGTCAGGTGCCAACCAGGTTATTTGAGCCTCTTAACCCTTTACAGGTAAAGCGATTTAGTACAGCTCCCCAGGAGGGATTTTATGTTACCTTTACAAGTTATTTCTCATAAAAATTTGAATTTAGTAAGTTAGATCTCTATAATGTAAAAATGTAGTCGTTTCCTATGTCAATGTTTTTGGCATGCCTCCAACTGAAAAGGTATTTTAAAATGAAATTCTTCAATTGTGATAATGGCTACCTTGTACAAGATTACATTTCATTAAATATCAGAGTGATTTTTTTCCTAATTTTTCAGGTTAAGTAAGAGAATTTTGACATTTGGATACTTCTTGTGCCAAAATCAAAGGGCTTTCATAAAGTGAAACATCTCACTATTTGAAAGCTCTAAGGCCATTTCTTTCTGTGATATTATTAATACGTTAGTTATAACTATTTGATCCCAATCCTAGAGAGCACATTACAATTAACTATAGGGATTCATTACCTAATATTGCTTACCAAAAATCTTACATTGTCAGCCATCACCCTCATATCCTTACTGTTATTTCTATTGTCTTCAGAGATAAAAGAAAATCAAGATTTGACACTTTTCAATTCATAATCTTAGCATTAAGGATCCAGACTTCTGGTTAATGATATGTCTGCTCTAAGAAACAAAACAATATCCTCTCTGCAACATACAGTACTGTGTCTTCTAAAATGACTGTTTACAGTGCACAACATTGGTTTTAAGGAGACTGTGAGATGTCTTTGGAACTAATCTGAAGGTATGTTAACTATCAGTCTTGTGAAAAGATCAGCTACTGAGCAGAGACTTGAGGCAGGAAATACAAAGTGAATTTCTATTGCCTGTGATATGCAGGAGGGCAGACTAGATGATCACAGTGGTCACTATTGGCCTTAAAAACATAAATCTATGAAGAGTAGCAATTTTTTCTATGCTATAGATATTTAGAAAGTAGTTTTTCATATGGTGTAGCAAACAAGATACAGGAGTCAAATTAATCCCTGCTATATTTTTGTTCATTTTGTTGGTGCTTACTCAGGACCATGGTGTGGAAAATGCTATGGGCAGCAAGGATTTTCTAGCAGTGACATGAGCTATCTGGAGATCAGACTTAAATGGGTTGAACGAGAGGGAGAGAAAAGTATGTCCTGGGCACTGATCTGTTGGGGTTGGTGGGAAGTTATGTAACAGGACTTTTGGACTAACCCATCCATTAGCAAGTATTTGTACCTTGCTGGCTTGGGTGAGTCTTCCCGATTCATTGAGGTGTTTCTCGTTAATTTCACTCTGAGTACAAGGGAGGTGGAAATATCTCTTTAGTGAGAAAGGGTTAAGGTAGAGAGTTCTCCACAGGAAAACTCTAGAAGCAGCCAGGGTTAGAGAGAAAGCTTGGGCTGATTACTTTTTATTGTTGATAGAGCCATCAAGAAACCCACATTGCAGGAACTGGTAAAAATTGACTCCATATAGGGCTCGTCTTCACTGCCACAGAAGTTAGTACATGTGACGTAATCCATTTGAGCTAGCCTTTCTGGAGTCAGAATGGAGGGACAGTGACACACTATGAAATGCTCCACCTACATGGAGGGACTGGACTACCAGCTGATGAGTTGTAATTCAAATGGCTGCATTCACACTGCATTATTATTTCAAGTGTCAGCAGCACTTATTCTTCAACCCTTCCCCTGATAGGCTAACTAGCTCAAGTTTAAAGAACCATGTTAGATGCTGGCTTGTGCCCAACCCATAAAGGGCTCACTGTCATGCACCAAGTATCTTTCTAAGCACACAGTTTTATTAACCAAACAGACACACATATCAACACAAAAACAGTTCCTCAGTCCACCCTAGACTATAGTCTCACAGGGGAATTTCTCCTTTGGCTTTCTCAGTTCTTTCTGCTTGAGGACCTACCACAGGAATATTCCTTGCTCTTTAAACTGAGCACTGCATCCCAGGGCTTTCTCCTTGGTGGCCCTTCCCCAGCAGATTCCCACTGCCTCTTTCCCCCCCAGGGACTTTGGTAGCTTTTCCCAGAGAAGGCCCCCTTCTTTACTGACAGCCTGGCTTTTTATAGCCCCACTTACTGCCTTGCTCTCAATTTGCAAACTGGAAGCCCCTTTTCTAGCACAGGGAAGCTGGACCTACTTCAGTTACATGGTCCAGCCACCCTATGACACACCATTTAACTTGAACTAGACATGGAGGACAGGCACTGGATTATGGGCAAAACTTGAGGTACAAAGCAGTGAAACCACACCCATAGCTGGCTAGATTCACTGCAATGCTCTGGAATGTCAGACAGTCAAAGGCAATTAGTCTATATCAGAGAAACTGGCTAGATTCTGTTCTGATCATGGTGGGAATGTCAGCTACTCATACTGGTTTAAGAAGGAAAGATCAGCTGAAGATCAAATACTAACATAGTCAGATTTTTTCCCCGAAGTTGGAAGATATACTGCATGAGAAGAATTTCCTAATGACTTCTAGTTTTGATGTTATTTCTCAATGTTTTATAGAGGAGAATGATTTTAAAATTTATACATGGGATGACAGTGATAAGTGATCCATGAGTAAATACAGTCAAGCTATGAACAGTATGTTGTATTAATGAGAAATGGACACTGGTGTGGATACACTATCTAATTGGATGAAACACAGATGCTTCAGAATTGTAGTGTTCATTGTTTTCAGTAATATTCATCTTTTGAAAAACAACACCACTTTCAGAGATAGGTTTACCATTCTGTACATGTTATATATACACACATACAATCATGTCGTGTTCTGAGATTACTAGAATGTCAGAATGGCAATATGAGTTATGGATAAATTAACAGTCCATGGCTTTAGCTCTTAAATTCCCTTGTTTTGAGGTTGCAACACAGCATTTGTATTTATGTAATTTTAGTTTAAATATCCCATTCCTTCTCTTGCAAATCTCACTGACTTAAAGGAAAGTATACTTTGGTCTAATATCAGTTGCTGGATTTAGTGTGCAGGGGCTGGGTGGTATTGGTGACCTATGATGATCTGGTGGTGCCTTCTGGCCTTAAAGTTTATTAATCTAAAAGTAGCAGTTAAGCCCATTAATGACCACTAGCACCACTATCATTACCACTCATTTAAGATCGTAGAAGACTGATTCATAATGAAAAATATATACATACATAGCAAGTTTCCATCTCTTTGTTGTGGCAACGTGGGATTTGTTATGCAGCTCAGCAAGAAACGCTATATCACTAGGGTGGGAGAAATTAGAACCTGAATATTTTTCCATTTCTTTTTCCTTCTTAAAAAGAGGCAAGTTGTTGATTAAACTCCCAGCGGCTAGAAGGAACTTCAAACATCACTAGAATAATAAGAGACAGTCTGTTGCAAAGATGTTTGGAAAGACATATATAATAAAAATACAGCTTTTATGAATTACTTGAACTACCAAAAGAGAGACAGGTTACAGAGATACAAAATGTGCCAGGTTTTGAGTATTGATTGATGCTTAGCTACTGTATCAGACCCATGGCCTAATACAGTCAAGTTTCATTCAGTGGTTAGCAGGACATCTCATCTGCAGCATTGATACTAATAGTTTCTTTGAAACTTGTCTCATCAGATTATCTTTGCTATAAATCACCTCAAAGATTGTATTTTGACTCTTGTGTTAAAAAATTATATTTGCTTTCTTTGAATAGTCTAGCTATTTAGTTTAATGGCAGGAACATTTGCCAAAACAGCAAGATTTATGCAAATATTTCAGAGAATTAGTGGGGAAAAAATCAAATTCAGAACTATGAGGAAGACAGTTGTTACTTTTTATGGGTTGCAACAGAGGGTCCTGTGGCACCATTGAGACTAACAGAAGTACTGGGAGCATAAGCTTTCGTGGGTCAGAACCTCACTTCTTCAGATGCAAGTAATGGAAATCTCCAGAGGCAGGTATATATCAGTGTGGAGATAACGAGGTTAGTTCAATCAGGGAGGTGAGGTGCTCTGCTAGCAGTTGAGGTGTGAACACCAAGGGAGGAGAAACTGTTTCTGTAGTTGGATAGCCATTCACAGTCTTTGTTTAATCCTGATCTGATGGTGTCAAATTTGCAGATGAACTGAAGCTCAGCAGTTTCTCTTTGGAGTCTGGTCCTGAAGTTTTTTTGCTGTAAGATGGCTACCTTAACATCTGCTATTGTGTGGCCAGGGAGGTTGAAGTGTTCTCCTACAGGTTTTTGTATATTGCCATTCCTGATATCTGACTTGTGTCCATTTATCCTCTTGCGTAGTGACTGTCCAGTTTGGCCAATGTACATAGCAGAGGGGCATTGCTGGCATATGATGGCATATATAACATTGGTGGACGTGCAGGTGAATGAGCCGGTGATGTTGTAGCTGATCTGGTTAGGTCCAGTGATGGTGTTGCTGGTGTAGATATGTGGGCAGAGTTGGCATCGAGGTTTGTTGCATGGGTTGGTTCCTGAGTTAGAGTTGTTATGGTGCGATGCGTGGTTGCTGGTGAGAATATGCTTAAGGTTGGCAGGTTGTCTGTGGGCGAGGACTGGCCTGCCTCCCAAGGTCTGTGAAAGTGAGGGATCATTGTCCAGGATGGGTTGTAGATCACTGATGATGTGTTGGAGAGGTTTAAGCTGAGGACTGTAGGTGATGGCCAGTGGAGTTCTGTTGGTTTCTCTTCTGGGCCTGTCTTGTAGCAGGAGTCTTCTGGGTACACGTCTGGCTCTGTTGATTTGTTTCTTTATTTCCTTGTGTGGGTATCGTAGTTTTGAGAATGCTTGGTGAAGATCTTGTAGGTGTTGGTCTCTGTCTGAGGGGTTGGAGCAGATGCGATTGTACCTCAGTGCTTGGCTGTAGACGATGGATCGTGTGGTGTGACCGGGGTGAAAGCTGGAGGCATGAAGGTAGGCGTAGCGGTCGGTGGGTTTTCGGTATAGGGTGCTGTTAATGTGGCCATCGCTTATTTGTACGGTGGTGTCCAGGAAGTGGACCTCCCGTGTAGATTGGTCCAGGCTGAGGTTGATGGTGGGGTGGAAGCTGTTGAATGCATGGTGGAATTCTTCCAGGGCCTCCTTCCCATGGGTCCAGATGATGAAGATGTCATCAATATAGCGTAGGTAGAGAAGGGGCATGAGTGGACGAGAGCTGAGGAAGCGTTGTTCCAGGTCAGCCATAAAAATGTTGGCATATTGTGGGGCCATGCGGGTGCCCATAGCGGTGCCACTGGTCTGGAGGTATATATTGTCACCAAATTTGAAATAATTGTGCGTGAGGATAAAGTCACAGAGCTCAGCAATAAGTTGTGCTGTGTCATCATCAGGGATACTGTTCCTGACATCTTGTATTCCATCTGTATGTGGGATGTTTGTGTAGAGAGCCTCTACATCCATGGTGGCTAGGATGGTGTTTTCTGGGAGGTCACCAATGCATTGTAGTTTTCTCAGGAAATCTGTGGTGTCACGGAGATAGCTGGGAGTGCTGGTGGCGTAGGGTCTGAGTAGGGAGTCCACATATCCAGACAGTCCTTCAGTGAGAGTGCCAATGCCCGAGATGATGGGGCGTCCAGGATTTCCAGGTTTGTGGATCTTAGGTAGTAGATAGAATAACCCCGGTCGGGGCTCTAAGGGTATGTTGATTTGTTCCTGTGTTAGTGTAGGGAGTGTCCTGAGTAGATGGTGCAGTTTCTTAGTGTATTCCTCAGTGGGATCTGAGGAAAGCGGCCTGTAGAATTTGGTATTGGAGAGTTGTCTGGCAGCCTCCTTCTGGTAGTCAGACGTGTTCATGATGACAACAGCACCTCCTTTATCAGCCTCTTTGATGATAATGTCAGGGTGGTTTCTGAGGCTGTGGATGGCATTGCGTTCTGCACGACTTAGGTTATGAGGCAAGCGATGTTGTTTTTCCACAATTTCTGCCTGTGCACGTCGGCGGAAGCATTCTATGTATAGGTCCAGACTGTCATTTCGACCCTCAGGAGGAGTCCATGTGGAGTTCTTCTTCCTGTGTTGTTGGTGGGAGGGTATCTGTGTATCAGTGCACTGTTCAGTGTTATCATGAAAGTATTCTTTGAGTCGGAGGCGGCGAAAGTAGGCTTCCAGATCACCACAGAACTGTATCATGTTCGTGGGGGTGCTGGGGCAAAAGGAGAGTCCCCGAGATAGGACAGACTCTTCTGCTGGGTTGAGTGTGTAGCTGGATAAATTGACGATATTGCTGGGTGAGTTCGGGGTACCCCTGTTGTGGCCCCATGTGGCAGGTAGGATTTTAGACAGCTTACGGTCCTTTTTCCTTTGTAGAGAGGTGAGGTGTGTAATGTAGATCTCCTGTCTTATTTTAGTAAAGTCCATTTGTGTGGAGGGTTGGTTATTTATGAAAGTCTCCAGGTTGGAGAGCTCTTTCTTGATGTTTTTCTGTTTGCTGTATAGGATGCTGATCAGGTGGTTCCTCAGTTTCTTTGATAATGTATGGCATAATCTCTCACTGTGGTCTGTGCAGTATGTAGATAGCAATGGATTTTTCACCTTCAGTCCATTTGGTATGATGTCCATCCGTTTGCATTTGGAAAGGAAGATGATATCTGTCTGTATTTGTGCAAGTTTCTTCATGAGGTTGATAGATTTCCATTCCATATGGCTAAATGCAGTGCCTTGCATGGTGTCAAGTATCAGAGGGGTAGCCGTGTAGTCTGAATCTGTAAAAAGCAACAGAGGGTCCTGTGGCACCTTTGAGACTAACAGAAGTACTGGGAGCATAAGCTTTCGTAGGTCAGAACCTCACTTCTTCAGATGCAAGTAATGGAAATCTCCAGAGGCAGGTATATATCAGTGTGGAGATAACGAGGTTAGTTCAATCAGGGAGGTGAGGTGCTCTGCTAGCAGTTGAGGTGTGAACACCAAGGGAGGAGAAACTGTTTCTGTAGTTGGATAGCCATTCACAGTCTTTGTTCAATCCTGATCTGATGGTGTCAAATTTGCAGATGAACTGAAGCTCAGCAGTTTCTCTTTGGAGTCTGGTCCTGAAGTTTTTTTGCTGTAAGATGGCTACCTTAACATCTGCTATACACGGCTACCCCTCTGATACTTTATGGGTTGCATGAGTGTAAACAACTCAAAACTACTCAAATTTCAAGCAATAAATAGATTTACCTGCTCACAAGCAAGCAACAGGGCCAAGAATTATTCACAGAAATGTGGAATGATAAACAAATTCCAAAGTTTCTGCAATCTGTTCATGGAAAATTTACATACAAAAAGCAGGATTTATTCGTCCAATTGATTGATAAGAATGAGTTTTCCAAGAGCTCTCGAGCTGTGACAGTCTTTTTTTGTTCTGTTTTTGTACAGCACCTAGCACAACAGGCTCCTGGTTTATGAGTGACCTACTTTCATACAAAGAATAAACAAAATAATAAATGTCTGTCCAAAGGCAAGACTGAGAGGACTCTGTCAACATTCCACTCAAGCTGTGTGGACACTCTGGTTTACTTATTTGGGTATTGGAGATGTGATTTGCAGCTCATGTAGACATACCTGTGCTACTTTAATCTAGTTAGCTCACTAAAAATAGTTGTGTGGATGTAGCACCACAGGCTGTAGCATGGCCTGCACATGCCTTCCTGCCCCCCTGGGTACATATTCACTTGTGCAGTCCATGCTGCAGCCTGCACCATTGTGTCCTCACCACTATTTTCAGGATGACTATGAGCTACCAATGTGATGTGACCATGAAAAAGACTAATGCAGTCCTACTATGCTTTAGGTGAAATATTGCCAGTATAGATAGGGAAGCATTATACATGGCATCGGTAAGACCTCATCTGGAATACTGTGTGCAATTTGGTCTCCCAAATTTAAGAAAGATAAATTCAAACTGGAATAGTGCAGAGGTCTACTAAGGTGATCCGAGGAATGGAAAATCTACCTTATGAGAGGAGACAAAGAGATTGGCTTGTTTAGCCTAATCAAAATGAGGCTGAGGGGAGATCTGATTGGTCTCTATAAATGTATCAGAGGAATAAATACCAGGGAGGCAGAGTTATTTAAGTTAAGTGCCAATGTGAACACAAGAACAAATAGATATAAAATGACCATCAACAAGTTTAGACTTTAAGTTAGACGAAGGTAACTATCAGAGGAATGAAGTTCTGGAATAGCCTTCCAGGGGAGCAGTGGGGACAAAAAACCTAACCGGTTTCAAGACTGAGCTTGATAAGTTTATAAAGGGGAGGGTATAATGGGACTACCTACAACGGGATGTTGCCAATCTGTGACTGCTAGCAGCAACTATCTCCAACAGCCAGTACATGGAGAAGGCTCTGAGTTACTACAGAGAATTCTTTCCCAGGTGTCTGGCTGGTGGGTCTTGCCCACATACTCAAGGTCTAACTGATCACCATATTTGGAATTAAGGAATTTTCCCCTGAGTCAGATTGGCAGAGACCCTGAGGGGGTTTCTCCTTCCTTTGCAGCACGGGTCACTTGCAGATTTAAACTAGTGTAAATGGTGGATTCTCTGTAACTTGAAGTCTTTAAATCATGATTTGAGAACTTCTGTAACTCAGCCAAATGCTAGGAGTCTACTTCAGGAGTGTGTCGGTGAGATTCTGTGACCTGTAATGTGCAGGAGGTCAAACTAGATGATCATGATGTTCCCTTCGGGCCTGAAAGTCTATGAGTAGTCTTTGAGGACTACATGACAATATAAGCAAGTAACAAACATGCATAGTACTGCAAATTTCTAAACAAAGACACACAACACCATGAGAGATACACAGACCTATGCAAAAAACAATAAAACCCACATATAAAATCACTGTCTCAGTTTCCTCACCACTCCTAGAGCCCTTTGGGATTTGGTCAGTGTATTTTCAGGGGTCAGGATTGCGTCTTTCTTCTCAGCCTTGTTGGATCCCCTGTTTCTCTCTCTACAGGGGTGAGTCCATATTATAAAGTTGTAGTTCCATGTGTCATGTGGCCACACTGAGTTGCTTCAGTTGCTTCAGCTGTTTGATTGTGAAATATGACAGTCGGGGTCCAGAGACCCCAGGGGAAAACAGAAGATTTCAACTCCAAAAATAAGCACTATTCAACTAATTGAATACTGTTATTGTATCACAAAATATAGCAAGTAAGGTCTTTTATAAAAGTTTGTAATGTACTGAACTGGATGATTATGAGATGTGTATACAGACTGGTTATGAATTTATGTGTTTGTGTATTTCCCCCTCTGACTAACCAGGAGTCACTATGGACTAAGAGACAAAAGTCTTTTAAAATACTATAATAAAGCAATGAGAGAAGAGAAGGTAATTTTATGATTTTGGAACATGCTGGCAATGGTGCATGCAGTCTTGTTATTTTTATGTTCTAATATAATTTTCTCCTATTGTGATTCCACTGTAAGACTGTAATTGAAAGTAAATGTACATGAAAATAGTATTTCTGATGCAGAAAGTAAGACTACAGCAATCAAAATACTCTATAAACATAGCAAGCTACACATTATCTGCTTATGCAACTTGTGTTATATCTGAAGAAATCAATATCCACCAAAAACTTTGCTAAACTACTCTTGTTATATTATAAAAAAAAACTAATGATTTTTCCAAGTCACAGCTTTTCAGAGACCAGAGTTACATAACCAGAATTTTTTAGTATACAGCTACTTTCAAACAGTAGGCGTCATGCTGGCAGTTATGCTAACAAGTGGAGTCATTCCAAACCCTGTTAGTATTCATTTAAAAGATTTCAATAGTATTTAAAAGGACATTTCATTTAAAATGACTATGTCTTGGTTTGATCTGGTAATTAAGTGACATGACCTTGTCTTTTTAGTCAGACTGAATTCCGGGGTTTGTTTGCTAACTCATGACCTAATATCTTTATACACACCAAAGAAAAAGGATAGGAAGTTTAAGAGGAAGTTAAAACTTCATGACAGCATGCCTCAGAAGAACTCCTCTAGTTTGTACAAACCATTCAAATTTTAGTATTTCCTCTGGAGGAGGATGGGGGGACATGGAGACACAAGGGGTGAACTCCACAAAGCAACTTAGTTGCCAAAGTTAGATGCCTATGTCCCCATATGTGGCACTACTGCCATCCACAAAACTCCCACTTGGCTGCCGCGTATCCCTGTAGGAGCCTAAATTCACTCAGCATTTAACTTTCCACTGTAACATTTTCCTAGGCACCTAGGTTTTAGACCCTGGTCTAAAACTTCACACTGCTGTTTCCCTCTAGGCATCTTGATGCCTATCTCCCATCTAAGCCCCAGAGTGATTCCCCCCCAGGGGAAGATGGGAAGATAGTAGTCCAGTGGCTAGGGCACCCATCTGCATTGTGGGAGACCCCAGGTCCAGTCCCTCTGCTCCACTCACTCTCATTATTTATCCACAGTGGAACAGATTCAACAAGAAAGATTGAGGTATCCCTGCATCAGATTATCCCATAGCTCAGAAGCTAGGGCACTCTCCTGAAATGTCAGATACCCAAATTCAAATACCTTCTCTACAACAGGGGGAAGGGTGAAATTAACCTCAGTTTTCCACAGCCCAGACAAGTGCTCAAACCACTGAGCTAAAAGTTGTGAGTGGATTCTCTTCCAGCCTGTGTGCGTAGTGTGGGGCAAGCATCTAACATAGGGCCTAAATTGCCTGACTCCAGGCAGTGGGTTCTGTTCATGGATCTCAGAGACAGACACTTTCCTGAAGCCTGGATTTATGCAATAATCTCAGAGAGGGGTGGAGCTTAGCACACACCCTTTCCATCAGCACTTTCCTTTGGCTAGCGTAGGCAGCCCACACTCAGCATGTTGGGTTTTTTAATAGATTGCATTCTAAGGCTCCTTTCTCCCCCCATTCGTTGTATGGGGAGTCTAAGTGCCTAACTCAGCTTTGTGGATCACAGTGCTTTTCCTGTGACTTTTTTAGACACCCAGAAGTTAGGCACTGTGTCAATCGGTGCTGCAAAGCCTAAGTCCCTTCGTGGATCCCACCTAAGGAGTCATGCTAAACTTTCTTAATAAAGAAAATGACCCTCACAGCTGATTCTTAGTTGATCAGTCTTGGAGGTGTTGACAATTAAAGAGACTGAACTATTCTGTTTCCTACTAATGTACAAGACAGCCAAAAAAGTTAATTTAGAAAATGTTTCCATGGAACAGGGAAGACTGTGAAGAAGGAGCACCTTAATTCCAACAAGCAGAGGACACACCATACCATAACTCATATCAGGTTGACACACTCATTGGCCCATCTCACTGTTGTCAACATCTGTATCTAAAAGGTGTCATGGAAGGTGTCATATGCAAATTATAAGACTCTGCTCATTAATATTATTGTGTGGTATATGCACAGGTGATGTATAAAGAATACTAGATGATTGCTAGAAATATGTTCTCAAAATGTGTTTGGCAAGCAGTGCCTAAGTGCAGCCTGTTCCAGACAAAAGAATACTGTGTTTGACTGTGTAACCAATGTAAATTAAGTAAGGTGAGGCCAGAAATAATGAAAATACATTTATATAGAAGGTAAACAATGCCATCAAACTGGCAAGTGGCAGAGATGTCCACTTAATGATCATGATGGGGGGACAGAGGCTGTAGCCCCAGGAAGTCATCCTCGCTCCTGAAACAGAGACAAAGGACTTTGGAAAATATAAGTACAAATAAAGAGACAATCTAAGTAATGCATACCTCTAAATCCCTCTGGACAATAGATCTAAACCCTATGTAATGATCAATGCTCCCAAAGGGTTGTTTCATTACAACTAGCTCCCATTTGTAGTGTTAGCAGCTGCAAGTATTTTTCAAAGAGCAATGGACAATTTATTCCAAGGCATGCCACATGTCTGTGCATACCATGATATCCTGATTACAGGGGAATCTGACTCAGAACACTTGCAAAGCTTAAAGCGGGTACTTCAAAAATTGACTGATGCAGACATGCACCATAAGAGTGAGATGTGTATTTTTCAGGCCGCTGAAGTCATTTACCTGGGACACAAAATTGATGTAACTGGCTTACATCAGGTAGAGGAGAAAGTATGGGCCATTACTGAGGTGGCCTCAGTGACCAAGGGTGAGGCTTCATGTAGACTATGCTGGTCTATTTATGGGGAAAGCATATTTATAATAGTTGATGTTCATTCAAAATGGATTGGGGTATACATAATGCCCTCCTCTACAGCTGAGCCTATTATCTGATAATACTATTATCTGATACTACAACTATTATCAGAAATCCATTATGCACCTGCTACTGATCAAGGACAACAGGTGTTTCCATTGTGCCGGTCCAGATGATTTCCTAAATTTGGATTTGTAATAGTAAAGTAAACATGCTAGAGAGGGCAGAATAATCCTTTTAATTGCTTGAAGATTAGGGTAATCTACTCCAACCTTTTAGTTAGGATGTTTTGTTGTTATAGTATTAATGATTTAAGTTTATTGCTAATGATTTAAAGGAGGAGAAGTGTAAGGAAATTGTAGATATTTGTTATTCTTATTGCCAGCAGGTGGCCAATGTGAGAATAACTATTTTACTGTTAGAACCCATAAGGCTCTCCAAAGCATGCTCCAGGTGGTTGAGGGCATGTGTGTGAAGAAGTTTTTCCAAGGCTGATTAGTTGTCTATATGAACCTGTACCAGAATAAAAAGATCTCCTTTTTCAGTTTTCATCTGTTTTGGGTCTCTATATACTACAATAACGATACAGATTTTGCCAGCTTCAGAATACCATTATCCAAGAAGAGAATCATAGCTAGTGATATGACATGAAAAGATGGCAGTATTTCATTTATTCATTCATAACCCAACACTTGAGCTAAAATTAAAAACTATTTTATAAATACATCCTATACAAGACTGCCTGTTTTCATAAAGCCTCTTGCACATTTTGAAAGAACTATTTCAAATTCTATGCTTCATATGAATCTGCTGTAGTATTGTGCACATGTGTTCGCCTGAGGGCCCATATAATGCACCATTGGTTACTGGAGCACATTCTAGGGAAAATATGACTAAGAATATCCTTGTCCCCACCCCTACATTTTTTCCCTTTAGCAAGTAAATTCATTTGGAAGTTTTCTTCTGCAACAGGTTCTGCAAATATAACTATGGCTAATAATTGGGAATGACTGATGCTTACATTTGCATGCTTGAGAATGTTATTGCTTCTCTGTTGTGAATACTGTATGGAATGATACATTTTATTCTAATATTTTTTCCCTAGAGATAGCGGCATGATATTGTGAATTTATAAAAGGAATGCAAATCTTTTCAGAGCTCTCAATTTCTTTGAAGTGTGTCTTTTATGAGTTTTGTTCTCTCTCCATTCCTTCTGAATGTTTCTCCTTTGGGAGTTTCAGATATTTCTTGGCTTATGTTATGAACTTGTCATTTTTTTATACAAAAGAAATTTATGAGTTAAGGGACAAGATTCTCCCAATTTTGTTGGTCACCTAGTTAAATTGGAAAGGATGCGCCTAGTCCACTTGAAGTATTTGTTGGGTGTTGGGGGGATGAGGAAAACTAATCTGGAAACCTTGGGCTATGCAAGTGACCATGGTGAAAGTAACTTGGTTGCGATATGGGAAGAACTCACTGGGTGGAATCCTGACCTCTGCCAAGTCTGGGAGTTTTGCCATTGACTTCAGTGAAGCCAGGAGTTTCACCCTGTGCCTTTACTCAGAGGCTAAAAACAATGGTGAGTAGCAGTGGAGTTACACACTCTAAGTAGCCTAGAGCAGACAGAAAAAGGTTGGTGAGGTTCATTTAAAACTATCTTGCTAATGAAGTACTTGTCTCCTCTGCTTCTCTCCCGGGTGCCTGGCCCTTCTCTCCCCCCACCCTGCAATGTTCCTTTTATATTGCCTTATTGATGGGCTCTCAGACAATTTTCTTCTTCCCTCTCCTCCAGTTTCCCCAACAGCTAATCCTCCCATTCATTCAAACTGAAGATGGGTGCTGAATCTTCTTGAAAGGGTTAAGAAAATCATTTAACATTTTTATGAGTGTGGGATGAAATATTCATTGGAAATCCCACCCTCCAGTTAAATTCATCCCCACTTAATATATCGAGAAACAGGGACTCAAAAAGGATATGTGATTAATTGAGGTTACACAACAAGTTAGTGACAGAACCTGTAGTGACTGGATGTAAAGGCATGTGCCAGCCCCGCATGCCACCCCTTCCCCTGCCCCTGTGGGACTGCAGGTATGCCCTGCCTTAATTTGCAGTTGGGGGCAGTGTTGGTTGTTAAATTGAACCTAAGGCAAGGAGAAGCCAACACACACTAACCAAACAACACGTCCGCTTTTAATAAGGTCTCAGGACAGGCATAATTACAATAGACAGTTTATCAGTACCCTAGTTCAGAGTTCCTAAAATTAATGTTCACAAAACAAAGTCGGAGTCAGGTTTGGCCAGTGTCCTGGATCCTGAGAGAAAAACCCTCAACCTCTGCAGCCCGCATAACTCTTATTCCGTCTCCCCTGATATGCTTTCTGGTCCTCCTTAAATAGCTCAATTTTGGGGTCGGGCACGGAGACTTCTTGATTATCCTCAAGTTGCAGGTTGTATGCTCCAGTCTGGCCCTTAAAGAGGTAGTACATACCTACAATTAGAAACGGGAGAAGAATCCATGGGGATCTTTATTACCTACCAACTCATTGCTGTGAACATTTTAGCTCCAATTAATGTATTGATTTCCCAATTTGTAAGACAGAGTTTTGGGGTGCATTCCATCACACACTGACATGAGCTGAAGGGCTACCATTGAATACTACAGGCACTGATTGCCACCAAAGGGACTTACCTGGCAGGCACGGTAGTGTAGTGGATTAGAAATAAGGCAGGGCATTCAGAAGACTTTGGGTCAATGACAGACCAAGGTCTGACTTGTTACCTGAACCTCAGTTTCTCCATCTCTCCAATGGGAGAAGTAATATTTCATTTCACAGGAGTATGGTGAAGCCTAACAAAATAATATTTGTAAATTGGGGATATGTGAAAAACATTATTAAAGCTAGTCTGCAGTAGAAGTGGGTATATCTACACTGCAATAAAACACTGGCAGCTGGCCCAGGGCGACTTGGGCAAGTAGGGCTCATGATGCGAGGCTATAAAATTGCAAAGACTTGTGTGCTTACAGTTAAGGACATGCAAATAATCACATTGACATAAGTGGGACTATTCATACACTCATAATTAAGAGCTTGCATAAGTCTTTCCAGAATTGTGGCCTAAACCTTTACATACAAAAGGGCTTTCCACGTTTTTGTATGCAGCAAAGTAGTTCTGATAACTCTTCTCACACCTCTAATTTTCATCACTAACTTTGGCATTAACCAAAATATTTATACATGGATTATTCAATATAGTGCCATCAGAAGTAAGTGCTTAATTACTGGACTGTAATTTACATGATAAAAAATGGATGATGCTGACTGAACAAAGACTAAAAGAGCAATTCAGTATTTCCCCAAGTAGGCTTTGAACAAAAGTGTAAACATGTGTACAATTCAGATATAATTCTGCTATTTATGGGCTAGTCAGGGTGCCACAGATAAAGGGCCTGAGGGATGAGAGCCTGGGGGCTCAAGCTTCAAAAAAAACAAAAACAAAAACAAAAAAAACACATTTTGTATTTTAATTGGGGGGGGTGGGGTTCTCATGGATGCTACTTGGCTCACATTCCCCAGTCTCACCTCTGCCACCAATGAATGACGCCACCACCAGAGAAAGCAGATATACCCCATTTTAACTAGGATAATAAATTCCTCCCATTTTTAAGAAATTAAATTGAGCTAAAATGAGAGATATGATAATATAGTGAAGCCAAGAGCATCTGATCACTAAAGCAAAGAATCAGCCTGATGGGAGCAGCATAGCAGAAAATGGTGACTTGTTAAATCACGTGTAGAAAGTGCGTACAAATATGCCAGCCATAGCACCAATCCTGCAAGCACATATTTAACTTTGCACACAGAAGTAGCAACCTTGACTTTGTCATTATCACAAATTGCAGACATGCTTAAGTGTTTGTAGGATTAGGGCCCATGTTTCCATTTCAGTTTTTTTAAACCTCTCTGTACAGATATTCATCAGTTAAAGATGTTTAGATTTCGTGTTTAAAATATGCCACTATTCATTCACATCCCTGTCAGCTGCTAGAAACTCCTTGAATCACACTGATCCTTAGCTGAAGGGTTTTCTTTCCGCCCCTCCCCCCTCCATACAAAGTCCTTTGTGGAGAGATGTGAATATCTTGCTAATGAGGTCTAACATCCACCATCACATCCATACATTTGTTTCTGCATGATTTGAACCATTACCTTATTTGCCCTCAACTCCATTTTTGTCCTCTCCTGCCATGCACTTCTCTATATTATAAGCAGATAATAGTCATGTTAATGCTGAACCTAAAACATAGGTGAAGAGTTGGGAGAAAACAAAAACTGATTTGATTAATCAAAGAAAAATAGGAAATACCAGAATTAAGGTTGTCTGTGCAAATTTAATTCAACTCCCTTGTGCTTATGCAATATGACACAGTCTTTAATTACAGGATAACATACTTTTCCCCCCGCCTCTGTCACTGCATAGGATAAATTTGCTCTGGGGATAAATCAAGGTTGTGTGTTGAAGGATGCTGTTATCTGTATTATTATTTGTATTACCATAATACCTAAGAGCCCTAGTCATAGGCCAGAACTCCCTTACGCTAGGTGCTACACAAACAGAACAAAAGGATGGTGCCTGTCCCAAGCGGTACAATCTAAGAATGAGGTGAGAGACAAAAGCTGGGGATGGGAGTACACGAAAACAATGAGACAGTACTGGTCAGTGTGATAAGCAATAGTTTCTGCACACCAAGTCAGTTTTTTGTAGGCATCATGGCAAAGCAGGGTTTTGATAAGAGATTTGGGGATGGACAATGAAGTAGCTTCATGGATATTTACTGGAAGTTCCTCCCAAGTATGTGGGGTAGCATGGGAGAAAGCATGCAGGTGCTTGTCTGAAAATGTAACAAATGTGTGATGGAGGCTGGCATCAAGGGAGGTTTCTTTCCTCCCCTCACTGCCATTCCCTGTTACCTTCTGTCCCAAAGTCCAAGACTTCTGTCTCCTTGTCCAGCCAGTCCCAGTTTCCCCTCCTAGTTCTTCAATCTCTCTCTCCTCCCCCCAACCTCCAGTCATCCTCCACCCCCACCCACACCATACCCCTACTGGCTCCTACTCCCAGTCTTGTTCCCTGGGCTCCACATCCTATCTCAGGATCCCTCTCCACCTCCTTGTCATATTTGTTCACTTTGTCCCAATTCTCCTTTCACCCCAGCCTCTTATCAGATCTGTCTCCCTTTCTCCATCCTCTACTGGTTCCCGATTCCAGTATCTTTGTCCAGCCAGTCTCCCACACACTCTTTTTCTAATCTGAGTGTCCCTCCAAAACCTGGCACCCAATCCCCTATTGGGTAGGTTTTAAAATTAGGAACATTATGTTTAAAAACATGAAATCCCAATAAAAATACATTTTAAAATTTGGATCATACCAATTTCCTCTGATTGTTTGTTTGTGATACAAGATTTGCTGATCACTAGCACTAGTGAAAATGATAATTTTCCAAGGAAAATAATTAATACTCGGAAAAGAGGTGCCTTGAGGAGTGCACTTTAACACAACACTGTTATAATGCACTAGGCCATTTCCCTACTCAGAGCAAGTAGCTATGCAGCTTTTTGCTACTCCCACAACCAGCGTAGCTGTGGAACGCTTCCTTTCCTGTCTCCCTCAAGTTCAGGGCCCTGGAAGAACCAATAAATAAATCATGCATTGAAGACGTGACTGATAATGCATAGCAACTAATTCCAGTTACAAATGTCATTAAATCCTAACCTTTATTTTTGTAATCAGTTATTCACACCAAAATGTGTTCATTCTAAAAATGTAAGTTTCACATTTTATCTCAAATTGTCTTTGCATTATTTAGTCTGGTGGTTCTTTATTATTATTAATTCTATTTATTACAGTAACGTCTAGAGGCCTCAGTCAAGATTAGGCCTTCTATTGTGGTAGGTGCTGCATATACATATAGTAAGAAACGTTCCTTGCCCTGAAGAGCTTACAGTTTAAGTCCCTGACCCCCCAAGAATTTATGTATGTGCTTAACTTTAAAAAAAAACAAAACAAGGGGACTACCCACAGGAAAAGGGACTACCGTCAAATTCAGTAAAACATTTAGACAGGGTCTTAAGTCTCACTGAATTCAAATCCTCCACTAAAATCAGGATTTAATTCAATGGTACATAATATGGTAAAAATAGTTTGCTGAATAAGGGCCCCAAGACACTAACAAGGCAAGATAGGGTAAATTACATTTTACAGACATGTTGCAATTCACTTGTGTGAATTTCAGTTCACACTTATACAATGCAGATATATTTGTTAATGTTTGAAAAAAATAAGTTTATTCCCTTTGAAAATGAGTATTTCCTTTGAAATGAATACTTATGAAGTAGCCTTTGCCTAACCAGGAGCCTGGCTAATATTTTATCACATATCCAGACATTTTTCTGACCTTATTTTCTTTTATGCTGTCCTTGAGGGTTTTTTTTTTTCTTTTTGCAGTATAAAAATCAAGTGAATATTAAGTGGTCAAACACTGTACTAATGTATTCCAGAGTTGTACTAATATATTCCCCATGGATTAATTAAGAAGAAATATAGAATTTGGCATTGTACAGGATTTCTCCACAACCTTATCTTTTATAAAGAAAAGAGTTTTCTAAAAATGTTGATCTATTAACTTTACTACCCTTTCATATATTAAAAATGTCAAATTATTTTCCCCTTATGTATCTTGAACTAGTACTGTGGAAATCAAGACAACCTAGATAAATAATTTCTTTTGAATATTAAGATTAATTTGTGAAGAGATACTTATATTATTAACTTGTAAGCAGACAAAAACAAGTTGAATTTTAGACAGATCATTATTCATAATTTTCTTTTTTACTTGATGACTGATAAAGTTGCAAGTAAAACAAGTAATTCCTGCAATCAACCATGGTAGAACCATTATTGTTATAATAATAACAATAGACCTGTGGGATAATTGAGGGGTAAGTAATTATCCAGGACATGTGCCTTCTCAGTTTCTTCAATGGAGCCTAAGATGATATCACATAAGAGACTGGAGATGGAGGGCAGAATGTCTCTTCCATGAAGAGACCATGGAGTGCCCAGTGAAAAATCAGTCCATAATCTTAGAGACACATGTGCCTTTAAGTGCATGATCATTCCACTGAAGTAAGTTTTGACAATGAATTTAGTGATGGCTGAAGTATTGATACAATTCAGTGTTGCCAACTCTTGCAGTTTTATCACAAGTCTCAGAATATTTGATCTTAAAACCCCAGCTCCTAGAGGCTTGTATTCCATAAGAATATCAGCTTTCATCAAGAAAAAAAGTTTATATTTCTTGTTAGTGTGGAGAAAAGCTTGAAAATGCGATCCAAGTACACTCTAGCAGTCCAAAAACCACAAGGTGAAAAACCATGTATTTTATTTTCTGTTACTTTAGAGACAAATCCTGATTGTCCCATAATTACTAGAGAGTGAGCAGGGAAGTAAACACAGTAGGAATTGTTCCTCTTATTAGGGCCTCTGTCAGGTATTTTTACTACACTATATATTCTCATTTTTGTTCATCATGATGGATATGTGATATCCTCCAATACTGATTTTGAAAATACAAACTTACAAAGAATTTCATAAAACTGGTTTTTACCATACTCTATATACACTAGACATAATTGTATGGTTAGCAGGCTTTACATTTTCAAACAGGGTTTTGCTCCCAATTTGCAAATTTCAATTAAATCTCACCTTCCATTAAATGTTTTAGGATGCCGGTCATTGCAAAACTAGCTGCTGAATCACCTGGGATAAGAGTGTAAACTACACCACAACCAATGTCCAGTTTAGAAGTTAAAACTCATAGATTCCAAAGCCAGAAGGGACCATTGTCCCTGTATATAACACAGGGCCATAGAACTTCCCCAAAATAATTCCTAGACCATATATTTTAGAAAAACATCCAGTCTTGATTTTAAAAATGATCAGTAATGGAGAATCCAAGACCCCTTGATAAATTATTCCAATGGGGAATTCAGACTGTATTTGCCTAGCTTCAGCTTCCAGCCACTGGATCATGTTATACCTTTCTCTGCTAAATTGAAGAGCCCATTATCAAATATTTGTTCCCCATGTAGGTACTTACAGACTGGGATCAAGTCACCTCTTAACCTTCTTTTTGTTAAACTAAATAGATGGAGTTCCTTGAGTCTATCACTGTAAGACAGGTTCATTCTTGTAGGTCTTCTTTCAACGCTCTCCAATTTTTCAACATCCTTTTCCTTTTTACACTGTAGACACCAGAACTGGACAGAGTGTTCCAGCAGCAGTATGGGTGCTGGAACAATTTGTATAGTGGGGGTGCTGAGAGCCATTGAACCAAACTGTAAACCCTGTATATAATGAAAACCACTTCAAGCCAAGGGGTGCTACAGCAACCCCCAGACTCCTAGTTCCAGCACCTATGAGAAGTGGTCACACCAGTGCCAAATACAAAGGTAAAATAACCTCTCTACTCCTACTTGAGATTTCCCTACTTATGTATCCAGTGATTGCATTAGTCCTTTTGGTTTCATCATCTCACTGACACCCCATGTTCCTACCTCGTTGGGTCCTAGAACACTGGGAGCAGCCCAAGCCCAAATGTCTACACCTCAATTAAACAGCACCTTAGCACAAACCCCACGATCCTGAGCCTGCTGACATGGGCCCGCCATGGGTATTTAATTGCAGTGTAGACATACCCATAGTGCTCTATCCTCCTCTCAGTGGACAGTGTGTAGAACAAACTCATAGTGAGGGAGTAATACTATATATGATTTTAACTCCAATGTAATATCACACAAAGCATTTACATCTCTCTCTTTGCTCTCTAGGTTAAATCTGAAAAAAATATATATATTCATAGTATTTTTACCCTACTTTACCACAACATCCTTAAGCCTTTAAAATAAAAAATACAGAGCGTCTCTGGTGAGAGTATAAATCTAAAATCAAATTCATTTATAGGAATATATATTTATATTTCTGCAAGGAGTGACTAGGCAGGAAAGATTTCTCTATATTTTTGATGCTCTCATCAACTAAAGCATAACTTTCATAGAACATTTGATAGAAATAATAGGGATCTTACATTGTTTATACACATGAGCCATGCACAAAGACATAAATAATGGAGCAGGGAAATATCCAAAAAATAAGATGCAGCAGAATGTCTTTTCATATGGTGCATTTTAATCTACACTTAGACTATCTTTTTTTTATTGGCCACACAAGCAAAAGGTTAGGATCTCAATTTCTATTTTGTGTTTCGTTTCCACATTCTGAAAATCATTTGTTATATGTGCAGCAAATTGAGAACAAACAAATTGTTAGCAATTTGAGCAGCATTAAAAATGCTAGTGCATTGCATTGCTCATGCTATTACTGGAGAAATAGAATATAGAGTAATAAAAGACTGACTTCTAATGCAAATGATGTTATAAGATGACTGAATTATGGTTCATATGCCATCTTAAATCTATCATTTCCTGTCGAGTACTTAACCATGTAACCTTAACATTACCTTAACATTCAGAAAAGTATTAAAAATGTTAAGGTTACAAAATCAAACACTTACAAGTTAGGAAATGACAGAATTGAGGTTGCTTCTGCTAATGACCCACATTAGACGATTAGTTGGAAAGATAGATAGATAGATATTCACTATGGAGCACTTGTGCTGCTATATTAATAACTTCCATAAACCTCATAGAAGCCCACTGACATTTCAGAGGTGTTATCTGGACAAATTAATGACTGAAGCTGGGTAAATTTGCATTAAGTTGTACAAGCATATGTCAAATCAGAGCATATATTCTAATCAACCACAGTACATCAGGGAAGAAAAATTATGAGTTAGATTGTGCCTGGTTCTTACACAAGTTTGTGCAGGGACAAGAGTTCAAGGGACTTTCTCTCCCCATAACCCTCCTCTCCCCCAGCCACCTTTGGTCAGGAACAATTACAGCTCCTGTGCCCAGGGGAGTGTAGAGACTGCTCACTTCTATTATTAGATATTTTATTATGAGATAGAGCTTACGGGCCTACCAAGAATGGGACCCCATTCTACTAAACACTGTTTGAACATGAAATAAGGGACAATCCCTGTTGTAAAAAGCTTAATCTAAAGAGAGAAGACAGACAAAACTTAGGGGAACAGAGATACAACATATAAGCAAAGTAATTGTTTGAAAAGTTCATAATAGTTCTGTGGTTTTGGGGATGGGGTTGTTTGTGTGTAGGGGGAGGAGGGTATGTTATTTAAATTATTTGGGTGGCACTTTGTTAGGAATCTGTTAGCTAGATGGAAGGGAAAGAGGCTGTAGAAGGGAGGGAAGGAAAGTCAGGGGAAAAAAGGAGAGGAAGATAGTGGCAGGTGGAATGTGCGACTAAAGTTCCAGCTGGGATTTTGCCCCTTGGAGTACAGACAGGTGACAGTTTGGGATGAAAAAAAAAATGTTTGCAAGAAAAATGCACGGTCAGTTTGACCAAAATGTTTCATTAATTGGTCTCAATTTTGGTGAATTGTTTCGGTTGAAATTAAAACAATTCAGAACTGACAAAACAAACCACTTCAGTATTGTAAAAAATGAAACATTTCAATTTTTGAGGATAGATTCAAAAAAGGGTTTAGGCATCATTCCTAGATGATCAAGAGTTGGTGTCCCCCCATATAACCTTTAACCAGTAGTTAGCTCGCTCACATGGGATGTGGAAAACCAGGTTCAAGTCCCCCCTTCCGGAGAGTGCTATGGTTATTCTGGTGCAAGTTTCTCTGTCTCTCCTGTTGAAGCTGTCCCTCTTCGTATAAAATAACTGAATTTCTGTTGGGCCACAGAAAGAGTGAGAATGATTCTAGAAAGAGTGGGAATGACCAGGCTCAATCAGCACTTAAGTAATGCCAGAACACTTCAGAATACCCTTCTGGCATTGTTTTTTTTTGTTTGTTTGTTTGTTTTAAGGAGCTAGAATGCCATTTTCTGGTACTTTTCCTGGTCCCTAGCCAGACAGCTCTTTGACTGCAGAGTCAACAGGTGTCAGTGTCAAACCTAGGCAGGGGGCTACTTGGCAGCAGGTCAGCATATAGGTTGCTGGGGTCACTGCAGCCAGGACTAGGCAGGGAGTGCTGGGGGAGCCCAGGGAGAATTGGGTAGTGGGGCCATCCTAACAGCTGAGGCCCCTCTGGGAAGCAGGCGCTGGGCACAGATATGCGGGAGGGAAGTACAGGACAGGCTCTGCAGGGAATCACCTCTTGCTCTCTGGGGATCCCCTACACTCTGGCAGGTCTGCTTTCAGACTCTAAGTGTTTCCGTTTCCCAGGTCCACTACCTACAATGCCTTCTTTGGCTTCCCAGGTTCATCTCCCGATGGTCCATCTACATCTTTTCTCCTTACAGTCCTTTTCTGTAACCTGCCTCCCCTTTCTGAGCTCAGAGATTCCCTAACTCTCTTGGTAGAGAGCCCTTCTCCACATTTCACCCCCTGCAATCCGCAAATGTCTAGATTTTGGACAGCCTTCCTCCACATCTCCTTCACTCATCCTAACTAATCCTGAGGCAGTTTCTTATATAGTCCTGATTGCCACATGCCCCCTCTCTTGATCCCATAACCACTCTGGCCTATATCATCCAACAACTCATCTTGGGAACTACATCTCCCAGCATGCTCACCTTTAAAAGGCTGAGACCCAGTCATACGTAGGTTAGCTGTGTCTGCTCTTAAAAAGGACAGCATTCTCTGCCACAGTTACTAATGGAATTACTATTGGATTTGCCATTGAAAAGATTTACCTATTCAAAGTTATCAGTACAAATATACATTTTGTAAAAAATAGCTTTGCAAAAAACAGACTCAAGGGAAGAGAAATGCACATCATTACTTAAACAGAAATCATGGAGCATCCTAATTGTTTGTAGATTCTCACCAGAGACTTACTAGAAGGGGCAAAGACTTACGTACAGATTATGAAGGTCTGCTTCTCAGCCTGATGTAAACATGGTTGGATAAAGGGTACAGCTCAGGGCATAGTTAATTTTCTTTCACTAAGGTCTGTAGTAAAATATAGACTGAAAACATTTTTCATTCTGTTTTTTAATAAGATATTTATTTTTAATTCAAATAAATCTTAACACAGCTTTGCTTAGATAAGAAAATTTAATCTTTTTCCCTTAATTAATTTTGTTGGTCATGCTAGCAAACATTACTTAACCAAGAAATTGATTCTCTATAGTGAAATTGGGTCACAGTTATACATATTTTTAGCATTTTTAATTTTCTGTCCCTGAATGGTATTCAAATATGGAGCTTTTCAAAGTATTCAGAATGTGTATATATAATATGTAGGCAATACAGTCAAAAGATTACTTGTGTACTACATTGAGGAAGTATTAAAAAAAAAAAAAAAAAAAAAATCTAAAAATCTCTAGAAGCAAGCTCCCTCCTCCTTGACTGTCCACAGTACAGCTGAACTTCTAGCAGTCTTCTTCTTTCATATGACGACATTTGAAAATCAACGCACTGGGATTAGAACTGAATCTTGAGATTTATAAGCCTTTCTAATGCTTCTGGGGTAACTAGGTAGATCCCCTTTTGCCACCACCATTAGTGTGAAGGAGCAATTGTCCATGATGTGTTGCATGGTATGTACCTCACCACAGTCACAATTAGGTGGTTCTTTGATCCATTTATGGAGGAGATATCCACACTTTCCATGCATTGTCCAAAAATGGTTGAGTGTAGTCCACTGCCTACAGGGAAGGCAGAATCCCAGGACTACTTTCATAGCAGTCACAAAAGTTGAGCATACCTCAGACAGAGTGTAATTCAAAAGTTAATGAGGCTTGTAGCCAATTAGTTCATTTTATCATTCATTTATCCGTGTTTATCTAGTGTTATGGTCAACTCATATGTTACTTCATATGTAATTAATATATGCTATATAGATTTAAATTGTAGAATTATAGATGTATAAGATAGACATGTATTTAGGAGTGATGCATGTATATTAGCTATATAGTAATGCATGGCTGTAATGCAAGCCCTACAGGCTGAGGCCTGTAAGATTTTAGCTTAGTCATAGTAGGCCATAGGCTTTAGAATGCTTAACATGAGTGGGTGACCTAGGGATAACCCTATGCCAGGAAGGTTACAAGATTACAGGAAAGAATGCACTAATAGGTGATGTTATGGAAAAATAGACTGCAAAACACCTGATTGTAACATCACAGAAAGTTCTGGTCTGACCGAAGGTTACCATGGACACATGGTGTGTGTAGATGCTAATGAGAATAAGGGGAACTAAGAAAACAACCTATAAAAAATGAGGCACACCAACATTCATGGGTTGTGGAAATACAGATGAGGAAAGGAGAGTTGAAACCCTAATGAATATGTATAAGGTGTGGTATAATAATAGGATAAAAGTGGTTCCCTGGTTGGGCAAAAGTGGAAAAACCCATTAAGGGAAGACCCCAGCATGAATCACCCCTCTGTCAATGACCACCTGTTAAGAGCTTCACCCAACTCTGAGGCCTTTGGGTGAGTGAGTATGGGTATAGCATTGGACAGTGCATGGACTTTCTCAGGATTTATATACACGTATATGAGTGTAACTTACAAAGAACAAGAACAGTGACCATAAACAGTTAAAAGTAAAAGATCTTGTTTGTATTATGTGTTCATAGAGCCCCACCGCCCCAATCTAGGGCTATCATCCCCAGGGTGGGATGGGGGTCCAGCTGTCAGTGTCCCCAAGGCTGGCTCCAGACCCAAGCGCAGCAAGGGAAGGACCGGCCGCCGAATTGCCGCTGAAAAATGAAGCAGCGCGGTAGAGCAGCCGCAAAAGTGCCACCAATCGTGGCTTCCCGCCCCCCCTTCTCTTTGCCGCTTGGGGTGGCAAAAAAGCTGGAGCCAGCCCTGAGTGTCCCACAATGCCCCACACAGTTAAGCTGGTGAAAGTGCTCCTGGTGAGGATGTGCACCACTGACAGAAGGAGCAGAGCGTAGGTATGAAACACCACTTGAAGTTGACATATAGCTACCGCGGTAATTAATTTAAGTCGATTTAATTTTGCAGTGTAGACATGCTTGTTATAATGAACCATAAATCCAGTGCCTTTATTGACTCCCTAATTTTTAGTGTCTAGAAAAATTGTAAATGGAAGCTCCCAGGCTCCTCTTTTGAAGGTGTTGTGCAGGTTTCCTTTGGGACAAGGACAGAGATCAGATATGGAGTGATCATTTTGTGAAAAGTGTACACCCACAGGTGTTATGGTGCTTTTGTCTTCTTATTTTTCTGTAGGAGTATATTTGGGAGAGTAATGATGGTCTTGTTTCACCAACACAGTTGTTATTGGAGCATTTAGTGCAGAGGATGAAGGTACACCACATGTGACAGGCACGCATAGTCCCTATAGATCTTGAAAAGTGTGTTGGGGGGAGGGAGAATTGATCATTATTGTAGGGACTACAAGATCTTTCCAACACCTCTCTTCTGGCCTTCAAACAACCCCCTCACCTTGCTAAGCTCATCATCAGAAGCAAGCTCCACACAGACAAGGACACACCAGCTTAAAGAAACACAAGACCATGCCACAACAGATGCAAAACCCGAAGACATATCTCCACTGTTATGAGGATCCCACAATACACCTTTCAAAATCCGTGCCTATCATAACATATGTTATACCTCATCCAGTGCAGGTCTCTTGTACTCTCCAGGTGCTTCCTTGCTTCTTAATTAGCCCAATGGGAACACCTGGATTGGAAGAGGAAGGCTGAGCAAAGCTCCATTTTATGGACCAGTTGCCCTCTTAGAGGCACTCATTAGTCATTGTTTTTCTTTCAAGAATTGACATTGACCAGACTGTGCATGCGGTTGGAATAAGAGATTATTTCCAGGTTTAAAGGATTTATTTCCCACCCCCACACAGAACTACTCAGCACAGAAGAAAATATGTGTGTCTGTGAATTTAAAATGAACTGGACCAGATGTGTCCGCTTCAAAGTTAAGGGGGGATTTAGTAAGGGATAAAATAAGTTCTATTTGCTTTTAACAATGCTACATTGTTTTTGAAAAAGCGTATTGACTGTGATATTGATCTGGCTTGTGGTTGTGCTGAGATGTCAGTTTATTAATTAAAAATGTCATTCTTTCCTCTCTCTTTATTATTTTATTGGGTTTGGTGTAATATGAATAGCTGAGAAATATAGAATGGCTCATAAGTAGAATTATTAATCCCGATAAATTGAATATTGCTCCCTGGGACTTTGAGTATTAATTATTTTATTTAAAAAAAAAAAAAACAGACTCACCTCCATACCCTCATAAAATATTCTGAATTTTTTTATGAACTATGTACTTCAATGGATGGAGGATTCAAATGTTTCTTTTGAAATGTACATACTGTATGGATATTTTATTTTTCTTTCCATTTAGAAAATATTTTTCTTACTGTATGTACTTCAAAAATTTATAAATAAGAGGCAGAAATAATACTTACAAATGAGTGTTCCACTTTCTCCTCCACAAACTGATAAATATGAAATCAGACATTTCTCAATGGAAGCAGAGGATGCTTTGAAAATTGGATGCCAAAGATGATATGGTGGAGACCTGAGGTAAACAATAGATGAAAGCTTTGTAAATATTGTTCTCCTCCCCCTAGTTTCCTTTATTTTGCTTTCCTCTCTTCCCCGTAATTGTTTGTTGGTATTCCTCATTAGATTATCTGTCTTATTTTGATTGAGGCATGGACCTTGCCATCTTACATGTTTGTAAAGCACCATGAAGGACATACTGGTAACGTGCTCAGAGGTTCCAATTCATTCAAATCAACTACACAGCATGATCCAGAACTCTCACCTGCATATTTTCCAAGGCTCCATTCTCTTCTCTTACCCAGTTCATCATGATGATACATGCACTCCAGGCTCAACTGTTGTAATGCAGAATACTTGCAAATCAAACTGCAGACAATCAAGTTCCATTTGATGCAAAAATGACAACTGGTCCATCTTGTTTCTCAACCTTTCCTTTCCATTCAATCTTGGACATCATTTCTATGTGGATGACATCCAAGCCTTACATCTGGGTGCACAGTGCTGGCAAATGGAGGACAAGAGTAACTCACTTTGATGAAGGCAACACTCACTAGAACAAGAAGAAAGGAAAAATAAAAATGGCTGCACATAGGGGCTAGTAAAATGGAAGAAGAATTAAAAAATTGCACTGTTTCTGAGGGGGACAGCTGCTCAGTTGTTAGATATGTACAATGCATTTCATATTGAGCTTTGAAGAGGCAATGAAAAGGTTCTTGTGAACATTGTGCTCTTAGAATAAAATGTTCCCTATTGAAGACATTGTTTCTACTTCTTCTGGGGTCCTTATCTGAAAACTATGGAGGAGATTGTCACAGATTTAAGAACATAAAATTGCCATATGGAGTCACATCAGTGACTCATCAAGCCCAGTATCCAGTCTTCCACAAGTGGACAGTGGCAGATGCTGCTTCAGAGGAAATGAACAGGGCAATTATTGCATGATTCATCCCCCACCATCCATCCCAGCTTCTGGCAGTCAGAGGTTTAGAGACACCCAGAGCATGGGGTTGCATCACTGACCATCTTGGCTAATAGCCATTGATACATCTATCCTCCACGAACTTATCTAATTCTTTTTTTAACCCAGTTATACTTTTGGCCTTCACAACATCATCTGACAAAGAGTTCCACAGGTTGACTGTGTTGTGTGAAGAAATACTTCCTTTTGTTTGTTTTAAACTGGCTGCCTATTAATTTAATTGAGTGACCCCCTTGTTCTTGTGTTATGTGAAGGGGTAAAGAACACTTCCTTATTCACTTTCTCCACAGCATTCATGATTTTATAGATCTCTATCAGATCCCCTCTTAGCTGTCTCTTTTCCAAACTGAACAGTCCCAGTCTTTAACGGTTTCAGAATGGTAGCCGTGTTAGTCCGTATCAGCAAAAACAATGAGGAGTACTTGTGGCACCTTAGAGACTAACAAGTTTATTTGGGCATAAGCTTTTGTGGGCTAAAACCCACTCCACCAATGCATGGAGTGGAAAATACAGTAGACAGCTATATATACACAGTACATGAAAAGATGGGAGTTGCCTTACCACGTTGGGGCGGGGGGATCAGTGCTAACGAGACAATTCAATTAAAGTGGAAGTGGGCTATTTTCAACAGTAGAATACCAAAGGAGGAAAAATCACTTTTGTAGGGTAATGAGGGCAATGTAATCAGGGTGGCCCATTTCAAACAGTTGACAAGAAGGTATGTACTCCTTGTATGGAAGTTGTTCCATACCCCTAATCATTTTTGTTGCCCTTCTCTGTACCTTTTCCAATTCTAATATAGCTTTTTTGAGATGTGGCCTCTAGAAGAGCACTCAGTATTCAAGGTATGAGTCAATCATAGATTTATGTAGTGGCATTATGATATTTTCTGTCTTATCTATCCTTTTCCTAATGCTTCCTAACATTCTGTTAGCTTTTTGTCTGCCACTGCACATGAGCAAATGTTTTCAGAGAACTATTCACAATGACTCCTAGATCTCTTTCCTGAGTGATAACAGCTAATTTAGACCCCATCATTTTGTGTATATATAGTTGGGGTTATGTTTTCCAGTGTGTATTACTTTGAGTATTACACAATTTCATCTGCCATTTTGTTGCCCAGTCGCCCAGTTTTGTGAGATCCCTTTATAAATCATTGCAGTTAGCCTTGGACTTAACTATCAGGAATAATTTTTTAATGTCTGCAAACTTTGCTACCTCACTGTCTACCCTTTTTATGTCTCTCCACTATGAACAGTAACCATTTCTTCCTACCCTTTGATTCCTATCTTTTAACCAGTAACTGATCCATGAGAGGACCTTCCCTCTTCTCTCATGACTGCTTACGAGTTAAAATTTTAATAATAGTATCTAGCTCATATGCCCCTTGTTTTCACTTTTAAATGGTTTTTACTGAAAAATTCCTCAGTTTTACAAAAGCTATTTATTCATTTTTATTGCTTTTCAATCAAATTTCACAAGCACATGAAAATACTGATTACACTGCTCTACAGCCAAAATGCTTCTTAAATAAATGTAGTCAAACTTTACTAATTCTGGGTCACTGAGAATGAAAATTATGCTTTAAATTGTTGATTGGCTCTAGTTTTCAAGATATGCTATTGGGTCAGTATATATGACCCTTGACTTGGGAATGGCGGAGGATAAGTGAGTTATAAAGGGAAGGGATCTCAATTTAAACCAGGAATGGACTAAAATACATCTTTGACTGGATCTATGAATAAATTTATGACTGGGTTTGGACAGTACTTGCTTTTTAGGCAAAACAATGAATGATGCAATCTGAAGCTGGTATTGCGTCATACATGATATGAATTGCATCATGTTATTCCTAAGTCATGAATGATGCAATCATAATGAAGCTTACATCACTCTGCTGAACAAATTGCCCTATATCAGCTCTAGAAATCATACAGTGTCGTGCTCTCTTATTTGTCAGGGTTTGATTTTGCAAAGGGACACATTTCTGTTTAGCCAAAGTGAGCTGAGATGCTTCGTACTTGTGTGAACAGTGCAGATAACTTCTGCTATGTTTGTGGTGAAGTGACTTTTGCATCACAAAAGCGCAGTATAACCACTATGGTTAAGAAAGCCTATCACCTTTATTTTGGCTGCAAAATTGGAGATCAGGACAAGAGGTGGGCCCCACACATATGCCGCAACACTTGTGCAACAAATCTTCACCAGTGCTTGAACAGGAAAAGGAAATCTATGCCTTTTGCAGTGCCAATGGTTTGTAGAGAGCCAACAGATCATAGCAGCAATTGTTACTTCTGCATGGTGCCTCCAGTTGGGTAAGGTGTGTCAAAGAAGAAAAAGTGGATTGTGCATTATCCAAACATTCCATCAGCTATACGCCCAATACCTCACAGAGAAGGACTGCCAGTTCCTGATGCACCAGAATCATTCTCACTTGAGTCAGACGAGGAAGAGGATGAAACTTCTGGTCCTGAAGCATCAATGTCACAGGACCCACATTTTCTCCCATCCTCCTCCTCTGAACCACACCTCATAACACAAGGTGAACTGAATGATCTTGTCAGGGATTTGGAACTACCCAAGAGTAAGGCAGAGCTGTTGGGCTCCAGACTACAGCAGTGGAATCTCCTGGCAGGTGATGTTAGGGTTTCCATGTTCCGTGACCGTCAAAAGGATCTTGTCCCATTCTTCTTCATGGAAGGTGATCTTGTAGCCTGCAACAATATCGATGGTGTGATGGCAGCCCTCAACATCATTCACAATCCAGATGAGTGGAGACTGTTCATTGATTCATCGAAGATGAGTCTTAAAGCTGTTTTACTGCATAATGGCAATGTTTTGCCATCAATTCCAGTTGGTCATGCAGTCCATATGAAGGAAACCTATGACAACATGAAACAACTTTTGAGGTGCATAAACTATGACCAACATCAGTGGCAGTTTTGTGGTGATTTGAAGGTTGTTGCTCTCTTGCTTGATCTGCAGACTGGATACACAAAGTACTGCTGTTTTCTCTGCGAATGGGATAGTCGTGCAAGAGATTCCCACTACATCAAGAAAGATTGGCCACTCCAACAGTCATTGGAGCCTGGGAGGAAAAGTGTTCAGCATCCACCACTTGTTGAATCAAGGACGATTTTGTTACCACCCTTACACATGAAGCTGGGTCTGATGAAGAACTTTGTCAAGGCCATTGACAAAACACAAACAGCTTTCAAGTACCTCCGTGGAAAATTTCCAAGGTTAAGTGAAGCTAAGATAAAGGAAGGTGTCTTTGTTGGTCCTCAGATTCGTGAACTTCTTCGAGATGATTCATTTGACCATGCACTGCATGGCAAGGAAAAGACGGCATGGAAAGCCTTCCAGTTAGTGGCAATACATTTTCTCTGAAACAACAAGGCAGACAACTACAGGTTGTTGGTGGAAAACCTCCTCAAGGCATACAAAAGCCTTGGTTGCAACATGTCACTAAAGATACATTTTTTGCACTCTCATCTAGATTTTTTTCCACCGAACTGCGGAGCAGTGAGCGACGAGCACGGCGAGCGATTTCACCAGGACATTGCAACAATGGAAAAACGCTATCAGGGCAAATGGAGCCCATCAATGCTTGCAGACTATTGCTGGACAGTGACAAGAGATGCTCCATTTAATGAATACAAGAGACAAGCCAAGAAGCGCCGAGTAGACACTGAATAGGACTAAACTATGTACATAATAGTTTTTTGCCTTTTGTTTCATAATAAATTTTATTTATATAACCCTTTTGCTGATTTTTAAAGTGTTCCATAAACAGGACAGGTGAAATATCATGTAAAGCAACCATAAACACATGAAAAGACCTAGGTTTACAATTTATGATTAAAACTCTACTATCTACACAATATACATAGACATAAAATGTAAAAACTTAAATATCTTAGAAACAGTAGCCAATCAGTTGTTTTAATTGTCATATTTGAATTCAGCACATCAAAATACATAATAATTAGCACACTTTATCTCTGAAGCAGACGACTTCTCAAAAATTGTAGACCAGAGTTATATGAAGAAAATCCAATACATTAGGTAGATGTGTTTACATTATTGAATTAGCCTAAGTGTAAATGCAAAGCTGTTTGTTAAAATAAGGCAATATCATGAAAGATACACGCACACACTCAGACATGTAATATTGTCAATGCACAGTAAAATAAACTACAGTAAAATAAACCACAGTATTTTAAACTGCTTTTTCTTTCAATACGCTTACTGTTCTTTTTTTTGTTTTTTTTCTGTCCTCCTGTCCCCCAATATTAACCCTGATATTTACCCAGAAAACTCTGAAGTTCACAATTTGCACCAATTTGCACCAAAATTTTTAATATTTGTTATATACACGGATATATTCCTAGGAAAGTTTAAACAAAATAAAAACTGAAAATGAAGGGCATTGTCATATATAGCACTTTTCATCTGTAGATCTCAAAGTCCTCTGTATAGGAGGCAAGTTTCATTTTTCTCCTTTTACAGATGGGGAAAGTGAGGCACAGGGAAAGGAGGGGACTTGGCCAGTCACCCAGTAGATCAACAGCAGAGCCAGAAATTGAACCCAGTCTCCTGAATCCAAGTCTGGTTTCCTATCTACTAGGCCACACTATCTCCCTAAAAAGTCTTGTTAATTTGAATTAATAAGACTCCTGTTTCGAAGACAAATAGCTTTTGGGATGCATCAATAAAAAAGTGAAAAGTTACTTAGTAACCTAAATCTGATACCAGAAATGCACATGAAAAACCCAGGGAGCCCAGAGCATATGATTGTAAACATTGTAGGTCAACCAGTTGTTTGTTTGTTTTTTGTTTTTTAAGTTTATGGAAAATAAAGCAAAGTAAAAACACATGCTGAATAAGAAACAAGACCAGCAATATAGCAGCTGGACTGGCTACAGAGTATGTTAAGTTAAGTATATAGAAACTATAATAAGCCACTTTGCAAAAAATATGCACACAATGTAGGAAAATGCATGGGTTAAAGAAAGAATTTTCCTTATGTGAATAGATGTTTCTATAAACACTAAAGAAGTTGGTAACTCAAAAGAATGCTTAATAAAAATATACACAATAGCCTATAGCTGACATAGAAAATAGACAAAGGAATACATGTTAATGTCACAACAGAAACATTCAAAGAAAGTATTGAGCTTGAAAAATCAAAGGTGCGAGTGGAATGTTTTCCTTACAGTAGGATTCCAGTTATGGGCAAATGTCAATGGGCACTGAGATACAAAGGAAAAAATGGTAATACAAGAGTTTAGTGGTCGTGGTAGCAAGGAGACTAATCTTGGGCTAAAGCATGTGAGACTGTCGGTCTACACAAGAAGGTGTAGGTCGTGGAGAGGGAGAATAATAACTAGAGCTGATCTGAAAAATTGTTTTGAATTAAAATTTTTCAGTGAAACATGGTCTTTTAAGAAACTCAGATTTTTCCCCCAAAAAATTGTTATTCAAAATTTTCCAATTTTTTGATGAAAAAATATTTTCTGGTTTTTGGAACTGAAAATTAATTTATTTGTTGTTTTCTCCTTCTTCCCCCTTTTTCAGTAGGCAAATGAAACAAAGGGGGAAAAGAAAAAACATGGGATGGGGGCATGGAGGAAAAAGGCAGAGAGATAAGAGGAAATAAACCCCCAAACTGTGGGGAAGAAAAACTAAAATCAGATTTGGGATTTTTTATATAAATAAATTTCAAGTAAATATGAAAATGTCAAAGTTTTTCATGAAACATATTTGTCAGTTTTGACTGATGATAAACCTGAGTCCAAATGAGTATTAATTGCATCTATAAAAATTGCTAAGGGACAAAGATATGGTCCTGGGAGAATGCAGAACCTATTATAAATGCCATTTTAAGTGTTCCACAAGCCTTAAGACTAAAAAAATAGTGGCAAAACATGACAGGAGACTTAATCGTTCATGGAAAAGGAAAGCCAAGAAATTAGTCTCCCTTCTTAACAATTGCAGAGAAGAAAGGAGCCGGACTCAGACCTGGCATTGATCCGAAGGAGCTGAATAAGAATATTACAAGGAATTTTTTCCACTTGTCCCAAAGGAACAAAATGTTTGCTGAGGGATCTGATGCAAAATTATTCAGCAACTTAAATGCATCAGCAGGGTATAAGGAGATTCTCTTGTAGACACAGAATGCCCCAAGATTTGCACTTTCAACAGACTGTGCGGTACATACTGCTTCTTGACATTGCCTTTCAGTGTATGTTCAGCACCAGAAATATTTTGTCACAAAATTTCTAAGGTGCTAGTCTAGCAGGAATGAAAATGTGGTCTGGTGACATAATAGTCTGGGAGAGCACTGCTACTGAATACCATTAACCTTCTGGTTGCAGAAAGTGCTAAAAATTGCAAGCAACAACCTTACTGAACAAGGCCAACTGTCAGTTTCAAACAGCTGAAGTCATCTATTTACCACTGAAATTGTTTGATGTTTTCAAGTAATACTGAACATATAGAGACCCAAAGATGAAAAGTAATGCAGCCACTACAAAGCACATTGAATGATGTAAGTTCATACCCAAATCTGCAGCTCAAACATCTCACCAAAAACTCCTTCACAAAGACATGATTGCCACAGCAAGAAAGTGAGAAACAAATCAAAGCAAGTACTGACATCAACAGAAGAGCTGCATTTCTTTGACCAACTGAGATATACCCATGTCTCCACAGATGCATCAAAAAGAAGGGCTGTAAGTTGCATAGATGTGGCACTGCATGGCTGCCTAACTTATGGTGCCACATCTGGTAAAAGCTGCAGAGCACAGCAGTGGTAGACAAAATGTAGCTAAAATTGTCTTGCACGCAATAGTACAAAGTTTCACTGCGGTCATACTTCCAAAACTGAAAACGTCCAATAAACCATTTTTCAGAGTAACAGCCGTGTTAGTCTGTATCCGCAAAAAGAAGAACAGGAGTACTTGTGGCACCTTAGAGACTAACAAATTTATTAGAGCATAAGCTTTCATGGACTACAGCCCACTTTAGCTTATGCTTCAATAAACCATTATTGCAGTACACAAGAAAAGCTCTGTAAATGTACCACCAAGGATATATCAATGACTTTTGGAAGTAGAAAAGTAAAATATGACCAGGGAATTGCCACCAGGACATTACCCAGTAATTGCAGACACATTGTTAAGAGCACATTTCTTTTAATGATGTACAACCATGTGATCTCAAACAAGCTGTAACAATATATGCTAAGATAGAAGCATCATGTATTGTACCACCAGGAATATGGGATAAACTGAAAAGAGAAACATTGATGGATGAAACACTACAAGCCATGTACATCACTACGCATATCAGCAGCAGTGCTGTGAAAGCCAGCCGTGAACCCAGAGCCCTGACTGGTTAGGGGTTTGACTAAGAGTAGATGCTGGTGTTACAGTCCAGAACAATTATACTTGTATTCCCCCTACATGGTCCAACATGGACACTCTCAGTCTTGCAGCTCCCCAGCCATCACCTCACTGGGCCAGAGACTTGAATCTCTCACCCTCCTGACCGGGGTTTTTCCAGGCTGCACAGTTGCCTACCTATACTGCGTTATTCCCCAGCAAGGCTGACCACCTAAACTGGCCTGTATCTGCTATTTACTTATGTTTCAAAGGCTATGAACCATATACTTACCCACAGTTAAGTTGCCACATAACTCCTTCTAATCAAATACATTTATTCTTAAGGTAAAAACATTTCAGAGAAAACATTAAAAATAATAAAAGAACCTACACACATGCTAATAAGCTTATCAAAGACTATACCAACTCCAAGGGTTCTGGCCAATGAAAAGTCCTTCAAACCCCCCTCCTGGGTTTTCCTGTGGTTACAAGTTCCTAACAGCTGTTAGCTCAGAGCAAGCACACCCATTAATCAGAGAGTCACTTTTATCCAGTTTGGGCCTCTGATTTTGTCCTCATGTAACAAGTGATCAACAGACAATCGTATTTTTCCTTAGGGCACAGCTTCAAAAGGATGGGTCTGCAGATTGGTAATTTGCATTCTCCTACCTCCCAGATATCTCCTAGAAAACTCACTCCACTAAAAATTCAGTTTTGTCTGGCCCATTGTTTTAAAAGGGTCCTTTGAAGCTCATAACACTTCCCAGGGTTTACATTAGTCCCGCCTCCCCTTTAAAGAAGTTATATACAATCCCACAATAATACATAAACATTTGCATTTTGAACTCCTATAACACTTAAAAATTAATTCAGTAAGGTTTAACTTAATTCAATAAGGTTTTCCAGGATATTGCAGGTAATGGCCATATCTGTCACAGCTGGCTTCTCCACTCCACCTCCAACCCTCTGCTCCCTAGATACCTGTTCACCTAGATTGCAGGTAATCCCAGCCCTACTTCTTGCAACCTCTCTATAGTGGACTGCCAAAAGCATGTGTTAGCCTCTCTATGGTGGACTTCTAAGTTGCATATGGATCAGAAACAGTCAAGCCAGAGATGAAAAGAGGCTACAAAACCATAACAAGTCTAAAAGTTGTAAATGATTGTAAATCTACCCTATTGTAAATTTCTACATATTGTAGCTCAGCATAACTTCACTGACCTCAGCAGAGCTGTAATGATTCACACCAGCTAAGGATCTGGCCCTAAACTTCAAGTGTTTCATTCCTTGAACCTCCCCGCCCCCGCACCCCGAAGGCTCTGCCCCTAAATCTGTCTCAGAATCTTGCAGCTTCAGAGCTAACAAGAATACTGTCCAGCAAAGGGAGCCTTGAAATGTGTGCCATATACCATGCTAATTTTTGGTGTAGTCCAATAGATTTTTAATCTTACTGAAACAGTAACCAGATGGATTTTTGTTTAACATCTCATGAGAAGTCTGTATTATAAAGGCTAGAATTTCAGATTCAGTTCATTTTGTTTGCCTCAAATTTAGAGCCTCAACTCTTTCAGAGATTCTCATTTTTGCTCATCAGGGAGTTCTTAATTTGTAAGTAGCTCAGTTGGAATTCCACACAGAGGGCAGCAGTCCAGAGCTCCCCTCACTGCTAAGTATTAATACATTTTTCACATGTGCACTGCAGGTATTTTTCTCTCAGAGTGCCTGCCAGTCAGGCACCCAGCTAGCTCTGCAGAGGGAGACTAGATTAATGAAAATAATTACGGACTCCATTCTTCCTGTGCTCTAATACATGAACCACTTTTTGTGATTCAAAACTTGAATCAGAAGCTGGTGGAAATTAATAATGAGCTCATTTACATTTCAATATATTCGCTGCTGATAATTTGAAGTGCTATTTTTTTGCCAGCAATAAGATCCTATTGGCAGTGTCCTATCCTCCCTCTTGTTTGCAGGCCAAAATAAAATTCTTTAAAAAACACTGTTGTCATTTTTAAAAATTATGTGTTTACTGCCACACCGAATTTACATTCAACAGTTCTAGGCTGGCTTGCAAAATTCTTTTACCATTGTTTTGCCAGCTTGAGAGAATTAAGAGACTGTCATTATAAATATATGTTATAAAGAAGCAGCAATATATAAAGTGATGCAGAGCTTGGCAGCTACTTCTCCAAAGATTCCATGGGCACTGAGCATGCTCCATCCTCTCACAGCTCCTATATGACAATTGGAATGTGCATGTACCATCACCACAAAGCATTTGAGTATGCTCCAGCCCAGGGTTGCAGGAGCTGAGCAGGACTTTACCTACATTAGCCCCCTTCTCACACACCAGTTCTTAGTGTATGCTATAGCACCAGGTACTGACACTGAGAGCAGGGAGACTGTCCCTCCTATGCTCTCAATGCCCTCTCTTCCTAAAACACAGGCAGGGGGAGGAAACAGCCTGGGCCTAGCTCAAATCACAAAGATGGGGAGAAACGGGCAGGAGAGGGACAGGGCCAAAGGGTTTATAACCACTAGATTCCTGAGACCCTCTGTTCCTCTATTGTCAGCAAATAGCTGTGAAACCCACTCGCAAAGTGTATGTTAGACCACCTATTGTAGCCCGAAAATTAGTCCACAAATACAGGCAGACTTACAACACAGCTGGTTCCTGAAAATCGTGTCTTAAGTCGAAATGTCATAACTCAGAACCGATTTTCCCATAGGAACCAATGTTCTAACTGGGTGATTGATTCCTGAACCAAGGCCCAATACACTATTTTCACCAAAATAACCCAGATTTTTGTACTCAATCAATTATAGATGGGTAATATAGGTATATTAATGTAAATAACAGTCATGTTGACATAAAAAAACATATATGCTAAAAATACATAAAGAAATATAGTACAGGCAGTACTCTGACTTACAACACAATTGGTTCCTGGGCGTTGCTGATCTTGTCATTTGATTTGTAGGTTAAGAAACCTACTGAAGGAATGAAGAAGGAGATGGGACACCTTCTTCTGAGCTCATGTGTGGGTCTAATTGCGTGGAGTTTTTCGGGGTTTTTGAGGTGACTTGGAAGGACTTAAAGAAAGTTTCCAAGGAAGTATGGACAGATGTTCTCTTTTCCTTGTAAATTTCTCTGTAGCAGCTGTACATGTTGGATATGTCCCTATTCATAGATGCACTGCGTTCAATGTTGGGGTCATGTTCCTCAAACAGGGACATGGCAGCTTCCAAATATTGAAATGTCTCAGCCAACACTTTTGTTGTCAAGACTTTAGGATGATGAGTCTCTTCAACAGTGGGTGCATCTTCTTCCTCTGCCACTTTTTGCTGTTCCAAAGCAATGAGGTCCTCATTAGTTCATTCTTCAGAATATGATGCCAGCAACTCATCAACATCCTCTAGTGCAATGTCTAAGTTGAGTTCTTTGTCCATTACAACAGTAGTTTTGGTCACCTCCTCAGTGTCTGTAAAGCTTGGAAGTCAGACACAAAATCAGGACACAATTTTTTCCAAACACCATTCAAATTTGATTGTTTGACTTCATTCCAGGCCTCACCAATGTTCTTAACTGCATGGTAAATGTTGAAGCCCTTCCAGATTTCCTTCAGTGTTGGTCCACCTTCCTTCTCAGTTGCCCAGATGGCCTGGGCAAACGTGCTCGTAAGATAGGCCTTGAATGATGCAATTATCCCCTGGTCCATGGGTTGCAACAAAGAGGTGGTGTTGGGGGGCAGAAACACCACTTTGATGTCAGGATGCATGTCATCAAGGATGGCTGGATGACCAGGAGCATTGTCGAGGATTAACAATGCTTTAAATGCAAGATTGTTTTTGCTGCAATAATCCTTGACACTTGGCACAAAATGATGATTAAACCAATCTTCAAAAATGTTCCTATTGACCCATGCCTTAGGATTGGATTTCCATATCACTGGGAGAAATGTTTTGGAATATCCCTTGAAAGCCCTGGGGTTTTTGGAATGGTATACAAGCAAAGGTTTAAGTCAAACAAAGTCACCTGCAGCATTTGCACTGAGCAAAAGAGTGAGCCTATCTTTAGCAGCTTTGTAGTGTGGCATGGATTTCTCCTGTTTGGCAATGTAGGTTCTCGACAGCATTTTCCAAAATAGCCCAGTTTCATCAACATTAAAAACTTGCCAAGCACCATACACCCTCGTCAATGATTTCAGCCAATGTCTCACGAAAAACATGAGTTGCCTCCTCATCACCACTGGCAGCTTCACCTGAGACCTTGATGTTATGCAAATTGGCCCTGGCTTTAAAATACATAAACCACCCCCTACTTGCATTAAAAGGCTCTGCATCAGAACTTTTTGTTCTGTTGTTTTTTTAGATCATCATAAAGACTCTTAGCCTTTTCCTGAATTATGCCTAAACTCACAGGAACACGGCGTTGATTTTGATCCTCCAGCCAAGCAATTAACAGTTTCTCAAGCTGGGCAATAACTCCAATATGCTGCTTGGTTATCACAGTTGACTGCATAGGAGCCGAGCCCTTAACATGTTCCTGAGTTCGTATCTTGTCTTTCAGGATGGTCACAGTCACTTGAGGGATATCCAGAGCTTTACCAATTTCAGTTGGCGTCTAACCTTTTTCAGACCTCTTAATTATGTCCATTTTTGTTTCTATGATAATTATTCTACGTTTCTTAGAAGAAGAAACATCACTTGCACCAGATTTATGCCATTATTATGGGCAAAGAAACACTAAATTAAAAAAAAAAAAAAGTTTGGAAGCCCCCAGATTTGGAAGCACATGTAAAACTGGCATTGGAACAGCTACTGAGCATCTTGAGTCAGGGTGATGGGCGGCACAGAATGTTGATGTGCACATATGAACTTGTTCACTGGCATGGCCTTGCATCAGCTCAAGCATCGTAAACTCGAAACACGACATCGGAAAGTCGAAACAGGATGTCAAATTTTTAAACAGCGTAAGTACCATTCATCATAACACAAATGTCGTGAAGTTGAGAATTTCCTGTATGATTATTTACTGAGATACATGATGCGCTTGTCACAGATAACATGTTCTTTTCCTAGGTGGCTACTTAGAGTTAATTGAAAAGATGGAATTTGGTGAAACACACACTGAAGCTTGAATTGAAATAATAGGAAAGGATCAATATACAGAAATATAACAATAAGATAAAAAGTAAAGTGGTTTCCTGTATTCATACTTAGACTCTTGCATTGTGCATAGTTAAACATATGGAGACCAGTGGAAACAAAGACAGAAGGTAAAGTAAGTGAAGCCTATTAGAAGGGAGATCCTGATTCAGTTTACACCATCTTGGGGAGCCAATGAACATGGTGAAATGGGAACTGGATGTGGTATTTTAGCGTGAATATATGTCTTATTTGACCCTTTACGCTGATAATAGTAAGGTCAATTCCTATCTCAATCCATATGTGCCTTTTGGGGTGTCCAGAATTAAGCATTAATGTTCATTATTTGCATCACTTATCTCTTCATTCCTATATATAAATATGGTCTAACTACTTAGATACTCTATAGCAACCTAATTGCTAAGGCCCTCCACAGAATTCTACAATAAGGGAGTTTTGGTGTACTATACCCATTTGTGGTTACTTGTTGTGTCTCAGAATGAAAGCACAAAATATCTGACATGGGCTTATCTCCTTAGACCTACATTATTCAGCTAAATCCCAGACTTTAGCATAACTATTCCCACAAGGCCTTATATCAGTGGTGGGAAACCTGCGGCCCGTTAGGGTAATCTGCTGGTGTGCTGCTAGACAGTTTGTTTACATTTGCATGGCCACAAGGCTGCCCACCACTGCCTTTAATCATAGCAAGCCTAATTTGTTCTCTTCTTGTTACAACTTTCATAACTTCCATTAAACATGCTGAGCAAATGAATTAGATGTTACCCAAAACTACATAGCTGCCAAGATCAGGTCATGGATCAAGGGTCAACACCCCTCTAGGTTCAGACAGAGGATAGGTTACAACCACTACCAGTTAATTTATTAGCTCAAGGCATAAGTCTATGCTATTGCTCTACAGGTCTCAATTCTTTTGTTGGTCTATGTGGGTGTCAATATGATGCCGCATGATGGAATTTCTGCTCTTTGTTTTTTAAAAATATTAAGAAATTACACACATACAAACTAACAGAAAAGAACACTAAGGTTTCAAATTCAAGCACTCAAAAAGTTAAGAAATACCAGAATTAAGATTGCCTGTGTGACACTGAGTAACTTCAACCAAACTTTTGACTGGTGTCCAATTTGATGCATCTGGAGCTAGATTTGCATAAGTGCTGAGCACTCACAACTACAACCAAAGTCAACTTGAGCTACATTTTGAACATATGAAGTGCTAAAAAATGGTAGGTGTTCTGAAAAACTCTGGGGGCAGGATTTGGGGACCCCACAGAACTCTGTTCTGTAGGGGTGCCCTGCACACCAATGTTTAAGGGGTTGAGACTTGGCCACATAGGAGTAGGGGCAACTTTGAAAATTTGCCATAAAATCTGCTTCTCATCACTCCCTGCAGTTGCAGGGGCATTGGCAGCTGTGGTAGGAGGGACACCTCTAGGCATTTTACCATGTCTTAATCCTCCACTGAAAGCAATTTACAGCAAGACCAGCTCCTCTTCACTCCCCTGGGGGAACTTCAGCAAGACAGGTAGCCAGGGAGTACTCCTTGCCCCTCACCAACTTCTCCTCCCTTTCTGCTCAGAAGGGGATATGATAATCTCTTGGAATGCACCTTTCACCACCTATCTGGTAGGTGATAACTGCTATATTCAGCAGGTATTAGCACAGTGGAACCTGACTCTAGCAAAATGAAAAGTCACTATAAGGGAAATGAAATACATTCAAGATACTTGAGACTTTCACTCCACTTCCCTGTAAGTGAAGTTCCATTGTAACTGAGCTCATTTTGCTTCTACTCTACAAGAAAACCACAATGCTTTGCAACAAAACTTAAAAAAACCCAAACACCTAATTGCCTGAGTGTAGTTTGGCAATGAAGGGAAGTAATCAAAAATGAATATCTCACTGCATCAGCTCAATTACAAGCTGAAGCACTGCTCATGAAGCAGTTATCCCTAGTGTACACTCTACCATTCTTTCACCCACTAATTAGCCCACTAGAAACCCATTTCTTTTTTGTATAATAAATTCACTATTATATAATATAGGACTAGATATACATTGTCAAAAATAATGCATTTTCCACATCTGAAGTTTCAGGGCATTCAGTAGTTAGCCATTTTAGCTGAATACAGATTGTCTTCCATGTCTTTTAGATGAAAGGGATTTGAAGAGTAAAGCCTATGCTATCTTACAAGAACCTCAGGGTGTGTCACCTTTTGACTCTTTTATGTGATGTGTAATAAAAGGATTCCTTCATCACAGCAGTGTGTACTTTTTGCAATGAAAAAGAAGTCCAAACCTTCAGGATGCATTGTTATTGTTGGGGGCTAGGGGTGAAATGGGGCAGCATTAACAAGAGAAGAAGTTTAGTCATCTGACAGTTAGTAATTTATCCGCAGTCACAGAAGTTAAACAATAAGGGAGGGTGCAATTTGAATGGTTAAGATTTTGTATATTACTGAACAGGTCTCCATGCCTTGCTTATATATAACTAGATAAAACCAGAAGGCAAAGACAAAAGGGGCTGTTTATATTTCTCACTCTTTAGGCAATATTAGACAAACGTATGCTTAGTACAGTACATAAGTGATATAGCCTCTATGTAAAATATATAATTTTGTTTCAAATAACGGTCAGTGCCAAATACGTGTATATCTTACTGTATACTTTTTCTAATCTGCAAATTATAGCTTGTTTTAAATTAAACAATTTCCCCCCTCTTTTTCATTTGGTCACACAATCAGGCAATTTATCCCATACCCAATCTAAATAATTGTCTTGTCTTCCTGAATGAAGAGTGGGATTATTGATAAACAAAAGAGCTCTTTATATTAATTAGCTTCATAGCATTTTATTTTTATCCCCATTCAGGTTAGTAAGCTATTTATATATTTGAATTATTTAAATTGCCCCCATCCAAAGACAGGTACCAGCAGGTATCATTACTGTAGGCAGCAGGTCAGGTGCCATCAGATCCTTGAATAACCAGTAGCAGAATAATATTTCAAATGATTAAACACACTCTCTGCTGTCCATGTTATCCTGAGATGATCTTTCATTTTATGGTACATGACTCAGAAAAACATTTCCTTTGTGTGGTTGTTTACCTCCATCTAGTGACCAGAAAGATACATAAACCAAAACTTCTATAGTTGTTCATCAATTCTAAGCAAATGCACTATTGAAAAAGTGGGCAAAATGCTGTTTTTTCTTGTGCTCGTGTCCTAAGTGAGGGAAGAGAACATAAGGACTAGAATCACAAGGGGGAATAAGGTGCCTTTATGCTCCTAAGTCCAACATTTAATCACCACTGGCATTCATAAAACCACTGCTCAGATGCTATCTAACTCCCCAGGCACTTAGTTTCCAGCAGTAAAGGCCTTTATGCACCTAAATATCAGCCAGTGGGCGTTCACAAAGCTGCCAAAATCCTGATGCCACCAAGAAATTCCATGCATAGCTCATGCCTAAATCCTGGTGGGATTCACACACAAGGTATTTCCCCACCTGCATTGCCTGCAGAGTCTGGACTAATAGCCATGCTCAGAGCTCACCTAATGTTGCAGTGAAGGAGGAGAAGCAGCCAGAGCTGGAGCCCTCTAAAGCCCCCACACCCAATAGCCCTATTTAAGCACTCACCCAGAATGTGGGAGACCTGGCTTTAAATTCCCCACGCCCCTAACATGGAGCAGGGGCTTGAAACTGAATCTCCCATTTCCTAGATAAATATCCCAAAGCCCAGTGATTAGAGCATTCAGAGGCAGGGGTGTCTCAGGGTATGTCTACACTGCAATGTAAGCCTAGGGTTAGTAGAAATCCTGTTAGCAGGCATGTTAACCTAGGATGAGAGTGTCTACACTCATTTGTAACCCCGGGGTTAAAATGATTGAACCCTTGGTCCCAGCCTAGAGCTCCAGCATTTACACTGCATTATGCAGGCCCACATCCAACCATATCCCAGACTTCCTAGCATCCTCCAAAAATGTAGTCATCATACCTCTTTTTCATGGTACAGTGTGGGAAAATTTGACTATCCACCAAACTTGACTGTCTCAGAGCATAAGTCTAGTGGGGCTGTGTCTGCACTGCAAAGCAATAGCGCTTGAACGCTGGGTTCCAGCTTGACTCGGGCTTGGAAACTCCACCTCTATGGGGTTCTGGGACCCTGACTAGAGCCTTGGGTTAGCACAATTTGTGTGTAGACAAAAGGGGGGTTAGACTTGAGCCTGAGTTTGAACCCTGGGCTTACATATAGTATGTAGTCATATGTTTAGTCTCTGCTGCTCAAGCAGTTCCACTTTGTATTAAATAATTAAATACTTATTGGGCTACAGATATAGTAAGAATGACTCTATAGGCTGCTGGTTAGGGAAGTCTGCTGGGAAGGTGGAGATCTGAGTGCCAATCCCTGAGCCAGTGACTTCTAAGTATTTCACACAAAATATAAGAGCTTCCACAGGAGACACATCCTTCTCCTTGGCTTAAACAGTTGTTTGCCAGCTTCTGTGACTCTCATTTTACATGCCTAACTCTCCCCATGCATTGTAGAGGGAACCTGGGAACCTAACTTGGGGTTGTAAATTCCACAATACTGAGTATTGCAATGCCCAAGTCTTCCTTGTGAATCTAGCTCAGAAAGCCTATTCTCACCAGCAAACAAATAGCAAGATCTCTCCAGTGAATTCAAGAAACTTCTAGCAGATGTGGTGCATGGATTATGTACATCTCCAAGTAGCATAGTCTGGATTTTAGGTGGCAAGTCCAGCCCAGCCCCACTGCCCAACTGACTAGTGCATCTACTGCAATGAACAAGAAGAATTAAGCAGGCAGACATTTTGTTCCTCGCTAGAGGTGTTCTAACTCACTCCCAGAAGTATATTACAGTGGGCCATACTAGCCATCCCACCCAGCACCCACAGGATGTCTTCCCCTTCTCCCCATCTCAGGGAGACTTCTTCAGTTAAGGACAGGAATTTGCCATATATAATGAGAATAAAACACTTGTTAATGTTGTTTTGACTAATTCATTTTCTTTTCCAATATGTCAATACCATCCAACTTTTATTAATTAATTATAAAATGATACTAGGGATTTGTGCAGTTACATTGACAGCAAAATTTCCAGATTTGCTGACAGGATACATTTGTAAGTAGAGTAGTGAAATCACTGTAATACAGTACAATTTCTGATGTGCCCTTTTTGCCCATCTAGCAAATGTTCAATTAAATGCAGCTTTGCTTCCAATGAATTTGTATTAATACAGTGATTGTAGGAGAATTAATACATCAAAAGGCAAAGGGGGAAAATGAAGAGAAGCAGAGAAAAGAAAGGAGGGTAGCAAAGGGATAAATTTTCTGCTGGCATAACGTGGAGCAATTCCACTGAAGTCAATGGAGCTGCACCAAGTTACACCAAAGGAGAATTTGTCCCAAAGTGCTTTTACAACGGGCAGGAAAAGAGTTCTGAGAATTGGATGAAAAATGAAAGGCAGATGAAATTAACAGTGTGGGTCTTCGTAAAGAGCACTTTTTTCAGGTCTGGTATAGAATAGAAAAGCAGAATTAGTTAGGCAGAGATGTTATTTCAGCAGCTGAGAAAGCTAATGGAATTACCTAGACCAGTACGTTCTGCCTTGTGATTACAAGTCTCAGAAGAAAAATATGTATAACAAGTAAACAGTATAGACATGTGAGACTATTTAAAGAGGGACAGAAAATACAGTAAAACATTTTATGCTATCACTAAAAAAGAACAATATAACTTTTACTTAGTTTGTGTGATAAACACAAATATAACTAGATACATAAAGCTACTAAACAATAGAGTCCATCACATGACACCTTGTCTGACGCTCCCATTACAGGCAATAAAACTGCTGAAAAGCTGTTAATCTATGGAAAAAATACATTTGGGAGTACACCTAATTGTCACTACACTAGTATTCTGTGCATGTGTGAAATTCTGCAAGCCTACATGTAATGTAAACCTGTATAAACAATATCAGCAGAAAATTAAATGCTTCTGCATAAGTTACACATTCTGGTGACCTAGAGCACAGTAAACTTGCAGTTTTTTCCACTCAATCTCTTGTCATCTTATCATATTTTAAGCCTTCTCTCGTGTCCACTCATCTATGTGACTGGTTGCTATTCATAGAAACACAGAAAGGCCAGTCACATGGGACTACTGTGAAAAAGACTGTTCTTCAAGGAAGAGCAAAAATAGAAAATGGGATATATTGCCAGCACTCACTTTCCCTTATGGTAGGGTCCTTAGGCCAAAACCCTCTCCTCATCATCCAGCCTGAGCACTTTGGCTGGCATTGGGAACTATTACACAGGGTGAAGAATCTATTTCACTCCCAAGGCATGAAATGACAGCAAAGCCATTTCACCTCTACTACTCCATTCTAATAACTGGAGAATCTTCTAGTGCTCCCTGTTTGGGAAAGGGGAAGGACCAGAAAATCATTCTAGTGGCATACGCTTTAGCTCCTGTCTTCCCCAAAACTTCCTTTGGACAAAAGCATACAGGGAGAGCCCAAAGACTGGTGCATTCACTACAGCACTTCCCCAAATCCTATGGCTACACCCAATACTGAGGCAGCAGAACTGCACACACAGAGAAAAGAAAGATGAGATTTTTCCTCTGAGAGTGCTATATTCAGAATTTAGTAAAGGGTGGAAGGATTGACCCATAAACTGCAGTAACCCAAACATAGCCCTAAGAAGCATGGTGACTCAGAGTAAAAATCTTAAATGAACCAAACGGTACCATAGAATCTCTATGGATAATAATTCCATGTTCTAATAATAAGAATATAGCAGTAGGGATGTATTACCAACCACCTGACCAGGTTAGTGATAGTGACTCTGAAATGCTCAGGGAGATTAGAGAGGCTATAAAAATAAAAAACTCAATAATAATGGGAGATTTCAACTATCCCCATATTGACTGGGTATATGTCACCTCAGAACGGGATGCAGAGATAAAGTTTCTTGACACTTTAAATGACTGCTTCTCGGAGCACAGGATCTGGGCCAAGAAGCGAATATAGCTGGACCGCTTGGTAATAATGACCATAATATAATTAAATTTAACATCCCTGTAGAGGGGAAAACACCACAGTGGCACAACACTGTAGCATTTAATTTCAGAAAGGGAAACTACACAAAAATGAGGAAATTTAAACAGAAATTAAAAGGTACAACACCAAAAGTGAAATTCCTGAAAGCTGCATGGAAACTTTTTAAAGACACCATAATAGAGGCTCAGCTTAAATGTATACCCCAAGTTAAAAAACATAGTAAGAGAACCAAAAAAGAGCCACCGTGGCTAAACAGCAAAGTAAAAGAAGCAGTGAGAGGCAAAAGGGCATCCTTTAAAAAGTGGAAGTTAAATCCTAGTGAGGAAAATAAAAAGGAGCATAACCTCTGGCTAATGAAGTGTAAAAATATAATTAGGAAGGCCAAAAAAGAATTTGAAGAACAGCTAACCAAAGACTCAAAAAGTAATAGCATAAAATTGTTTAAGTACATCAGAAGCAGGAAGCCTACTAAACAACCAGTGCGGCCACTGGACAATCAACATGCTAAAGGAGCACTCAAGGATGATAAGGTCATTGGGGAGAAACTAAATGAATTCTTTGCATTGGTCTTCATGGCTGAGGATATGAGGGAGATTCCCAAACCTTAGCCATTTTTTTTAGATGACAAATCTGAGGAACTGTCTCAGATTGAAGTATCATTAGAGGAGGTTTGGAATAAATTGGTAAACTAAACAGTAATAAGTCACCAGGAACAGATGGTATTTACCCAAGAGTTCTGAAGGAATTCAAATATGAAATTGCCAGAACTACTAACTGTAGTTTGTAGCCTATCATTTAAATCAGCTTCTGTACCAAATGACTAGAGGATAGCTAATGTGACGCCAATTTTTTAAAAAGGCTCCAACTGGTTGAAACTATAGTAAAGAACAAAATCTTCAGACACATAGATGAACATAATTTGTTGGGGAAGAGTCATGTTTTTTATAATGGGAAATTATGCTTCACCCATCTACTAGAATTTTTTGAGGGGGTCAACAAGCATGTGGACAAGGGGGATCCAGTGGACATAGTGTACTTAGATTTTCAGAAAGCCTTTGACAAGGTCCCTCACCAAAGGCTCTTAAGCAAAGTAAGCTGTCATGGGATAAGAAGGAAGGTCCTCTCATGGTTTGGTAACTGGTTAAAAGATAGGAAACAAAGGGTAGGAGTAAATGGTCAGTTTTCAGAATGGAGAGAGGTAAATAGTGGTGTCCCCCAGGCGTCTGTACTGGTACCAGTCCTATTCAACATATTCATAAATGATCTGGAAAAATTCAATGTTGATAAATGCAAAGTAGTGCACACTGGAAAACATAATCCCAACTATACATATAAAATGATGGGGTCTAAATTAGCTGTTACCACTCAAGAAAGAGATCTTGGAGTCATTGTGGATAGTTCTGTGAAAACATCCACTCAGTGTGCAGTGCCAGTCAAAAAAGCAAACAGAATGTTGGGAATCATTAAGAAAGGGATAGATAATAAGACAGAAAATATCATATTGCTTCTATATAAATCCATGGTACGCCCACATCTTGAATACTGCATGCAGATATGGTCACCTCATCTCAAAAAAATATATTGGAATTGGAAAAGGTTCAGAAAAGGGCAACAAAAATGATTAGGGGTATGGAATGGCTTCCATAGGAGGAGAAATTAATAAGACTGGGACTTTTCAGCTTGTAAAAGAGACGACTAAGGGGTGATATGATAGAGATCTATAAAATCATGACTTTTGTGGAGAAAGTAAATAAGGAAGTGTTATTTACTTCTTCTCATAACACAAGAACTAGGGGTCACCAAATGAAATTAATAGGCAGCAGGTTTAAAACAAACAAAAGGAAGTATTTTTTCACACAATGCACAGTCAACCTCTGGAACTCCTTGCCAGAGGATGTTGTGAAGGCCAAGACTAGAAAAGAACTAGATACATTCATGGAGGATAGGTCCATCAATGGTTATTAGCCAGGATGGGCAGGGATGGTGTCCCTAGCCTCTGTTTGCCAGAAGCTGGGAATGGGCGACAGGGAATGGATCACTTGATGATTACCTGTTCTGTTCATTCCCTCTGGGGCACCTGGCATTGGCCACTGTCGGAAGGCAGGATAATGGGCTGGATGGACCTTTGGTCTGACCCATTATGGCTGTTCTTATGTTCTCCAAGTGACAGTTTCTCTCCTAATTCTTCCTTGCTCCTACTGGTGGGCTGTTATTTATACAAGTAGACCTAGGCCTGGTCTACATTAAAAATTTAGATAAACATAGCTACTTTGCTTAGGAGTATGAAAAATTAACACTCCTGAGCACTGTAGCTTTGCCAACATAACCCCTGAGGTTGACATGATTAGGTTGATGGAAGAATGCTTCTTTCAACCTACTACCACTCCACAGGGAGGGGTTCCTACAGGGATGGAAAAACCCCTTCCATTGATGTAGGTCGCACTTCCACTATGGGACTACAGCAGGCTAGCTGCAGTACCACTCCTGTGATGCTATAGACCTCATACTGTCCCTGCTGAAGTCCTATTGAAGTCAAAATTCGTTGACAGAATCAAGAGAAATGTATAGTGAACCTAAGAGCCTGTTTGCTAAAGTCTGTTCACAGAGATCCTAAAATCTATTCAAGAGTATCATTGTGTGGAAAACAGTTTTCCTGTCCTAGGAAAATGTTGAGATTTCAAAAAATGTTGTTAATCTCAAATCAGGACAAAAAGGTTGAAGTTTTTTGCAAACTGAAAGTCTGGTGGGGGGAAAAGTGGGCCAGGTTAATCCAAACATTTTGTTTTCATAATTTTGAAAAAAGGTCAAAATGAAATATTTCATTTTTTTAAAGTAACTTACATTTAAATTACTAAATTAAAAAAATTGAAACAAAAAGTTAATCGGGCCAAAAAAATCCAGAACTTTGTTTAGAAAATATCAAAATGGGATGTTTCAAAGATTTTAAAATTCTTTCTTCAAAAGACTTCTTGAAATGGGCAATTTGTTGAAACTAACCCTTTCCTGTGAAAATTTTGGTTCCAACACATTATCTCGTGTGACAGGACATTGTCCCACTCCTGTCTCTTTTCTAGTCACAGGCCACTTGGAGACCTTCTGTTGGTCAAACACCTTATGTAATTATTTACAGTGCTCTCCCCATCATGATTACAAACTGTTGCAGCTCAGTATTTACATACCTTTTGTCTCCACCAGCCTTGGCGGAGTGAGTTAAGGAGTGTATCTCCTCCCAAGAGATCTCTCCCGGCTCTGACTCTCAAAAGTCTACCTCATGCACACCATCCCTGAGCACTTCCTTCCTATCCCTTTATACTTTCTGGGCTAATTCGCCTTTTAGGCTTTTCCCAATCTATCAATTAGGCACAGCTTTGCCCCTCAGATTTTCACCAGGGTGATTTAATTGGTGATCCTGTGATTAGAATGTTGGTACAGCTGTTGTGGCCCAGCACTCCATCCCAGACTGTTTTAACAGAAAAAGTTTCACCAGCACTATTCAAGATGTAAATTCCAAAATGTAAAAAATATTAAATAATAATAATAATTACTCATTCAACAAGGTTAATAGTTATGAAAGCTGAAATTTAAAAAAAAAACCTTCAACAGGCTAATGAATACAGAAAAGTAAATTTCCAGTGCCAAAAAAGAAAAAAAAATAGAAGGCAACTATGGCAGGGTACTATCTTTGATTCCCCTTTGTGGAACAGCAAGGCCCTTCAGATACATTTCCCAGAGTTTCCTCTGTTGGGGTTTGAAAATAACTCATTCACCTCCAGAGTCTTTAAACAATATTCCCCTTCTCCTTGGGTTTAATTTATTTTGTTTATACAGCTTCTCTCCCCCGCCCCCCCGAGAGCTCCCCTTTAGGTTCAGAAATCTTCTCAGAGCTATGGAATTTCAGTTCTGGCCTCCCAGACGCATAGATTCTCCACTCAGGTTCAGAGGTCTTCCCATCCCTCCTGCTTGTGACTTGGTGGATTTCCTTTTCAGCATCTCCCTCCTTGGCACAGGACACCCACAGTTTCCCCTTGTTCGACTGTGCTTTCAACCATCTTCTTCTCCAGCCTGCTCCTTTTCACCTTAGTCCCTTTTCTCCCTGGACTGGGAGAATTCAGCAAGCATCTACCTTACACTGTTGCTATCTCTCTGCTATTAGCAAGGAGGCATCTTATATGCTAGTCCCCTTCTCCCAGCCCATTCCAAACTGATTGGGTGAGAAAGAAAAATTATCCCACCTACTCTGCAAGGCTTCTAGTCCCAGGCCCTTAAAGACTTTCTCCCAAAACCCACCAATGCCTCTTATTTCATAGGCCTTTGCATTCATCAAAACCTCCCAAAACCTTAAAGAGACATAGCACAGAACTGGAATAAGAGAATCCACCTTCAGAGTTAGTCAAGAAACAGAATCCTGAATAACCTCAAATGTAGAAAGCCCTAAAGCAACCTCCTGTTGGTTGCTCCACCTTTTTCCGACACAGAGGCAGAAAGCAAAAGAACTACATTATGAACATGGAAGTCATTCCTGTACTAATAATACTGTCCTGTGGAGCTATGAGGGTGTGGAAATGTAAGCGGGTGGCTCCATCTTTTCCTCCAACTCTTCCTCTGGCCATTTTGTAAATGGCACCTAAATCCCAGGTTGGGGGGAAATTGTCCTAAAATAGTCCGCAAATTCATGTCAAATTCGCAAAGAGTTTTGGGTTGACTAAACCTGCATTTTTTGGCGAAAAAACTGTTCATCCGAAATGTTTACCAAGCACAACATAGCCTTCCTGTGCCTCAGTCTCCAGTCTGGTGTTGTGAAAATAAATACATATACGTTTGTGAGGCACTCAGATACTGCCGTAATCAGGGGTCATATCATAGCCAGATAGCTAGTCACTTGTAGAATTAAAAGAGTCAAGAATTATTTTCTGTAAATAAAGAGTTAAATGTTGTTTGTTTTACTTTTTCTGAACGTATTTAACTATCAATTGCTAACAGTTCACAAGACTATCTACCAAAGTCAGTTGTAACCTTAGCAACAATTCATTTAATAATATTATCAAATCTTTCATGATACAGTGAAGATGAAAGGGCAAGTACAATCTGAATCCTTGCCAAGTAATGTTGTATTGAGGAACATGTTATATTTTAAGATGACATCATGTGTTCAATGCAGACAAGTTCAGTTGAATGTGTTAATATTCATAATTAACATAAGTAGATGATAGTGTAATAGATAAAATTGCTGGAGATGAATTTATGAATAAAATTCTTTTCCATAATCTATGAAATGTGATTACTGTAATATCATTTGAATTGAAAATTTCTATGCTAGATTCAAGATACAAAAAGGGGCTTGTTATGTGAAGAGATTGCACATTAGATATGAACCTAAAGTTGTTGAGCCACTTACCCAAGCATTTCTGAAATGAAGCTTGCTCTACTACTATCTGATAATTTGTTATCTTCAGTAAAATTGTCTGAATCATTGGTACCTTAATTATCTTTGCTAACAATTGGTACATTAATGATCATTTCCTAACAAACACAAGTCAAGGAAAGTTTGTTGAATGTTACAATTCTGTTGCAGTTCATTCATAACTAAAAATTCATAATTTTATACTCACAAAATACAAAATGGTAACATCAGCACAAATATGAATAGAGGAGCTACCAGCTGTCTATTTTATATCATTAATACAAATGGAAAATGAGATTTGACCTAAAATAGACTCTTATTGTGCTCTAGTAATGAAAGAGCTACTGATAATAACATTTGATTGTGTTGGGTTTAACAGTGTTTACAATTATAACAGGAACTCCCTGGAACTAACCCAAGGAAATAGGGGATAATCTCTTAAAATCTATTTAATAAAAGCAAATGGTTTCCTGTACCAAGCATTTTACACACATCAGTACAGGATAATCTATCAGTGAAATATTAATGAAATCATTTGTTATTTTCATGGCAGCTGAAATAGTACCATGACATTGATTGAAAGGTTATTTATGAGTGTCCTGGTAATGGATGAGTAATTAGCAAATCTTTCCAAAACTCTTCATTGTGTTAATGGCAACTGAGTGTGCCAAATACTCAACAGGCACTTTTCAATATTAGAAAAATCTCAGAAGCAATACAGCTCTCTCTTTAGCAGATCATTAGGGCTCAATTCACTTTAATTCCTATGCAGTTAATATTCAAGGAATACGGATGATAGTCTATGAATTTTAGGTGAGGCCAGAGACATGGCCACTCAACATTTTAGATCCATCCAACATTTTAGATCCATGATTTATAAAGTGTCTAATCCAAACATTGTACAGATTCTCAGAAAGCAAACAAGGCAAAGAACTGGCAACCCACAAATTGCAGCAGTCAGTGTAGGATAAAAACCGTTGACAGATTTCCAGCCCATCTATGTAGCTGTCAATCATGCATGTTGTAAAAAGCAGATTTATGAACAATCATCTGAGAAGCATTTCTTAAACATGAAACATAAAAAGAAAAATGTGCTGCTTTCAGGTAGATGATAATTAATAATTTTTTTAAATGTTCTTTTACAGTAGTGTCCAGAATGTTTTGGGGCTATACAGACATACTGTGTATGACGACACAGCCTCTGCTCCTCTGCTGTGAAATATTTACAGTCGAGAATACAAAAAACAGATAAATGAATGGAAGAATGCAGACTGGGATGCAATATGCAAGCAGAGAGGACAGGGTAATGACTGTAGCACATTAGTTCCACTTCAAATTATATTTTATTGCTTCTTTTTTGTCTTATTTATTCATTTTTACTTGCATGTTATAGTTATCCACCACCAAGTCAAGATCAGTTAGTTAATTTTGTATAGGCATCATCGGGGGAATAGGTCTTCAGGAGAGATCTGCAGGAGAAGAAAGAAGTGGCCTTGCAGATGGGCTCAGGAGGGACTTTCCATATGTAGGACACTTGAATAAGGTCACACAAAAGTCTTTGGCACAGCAGAGAATTGAACCCAGGTCTCCCAAGTAGTGTCCTAACTGGCCATCCTTCCTTTCCAGATTGACCATTCATCAGTCATTGACTAATACCTGTAACTGTTAATCCTAGCCTGTTGGAAATTATGCTAGATGAGAATTTTCTATTTGTTTTCTGTGAAGGGTGTTTGCTGTAATCTAGGTCCCTGCTCAACAAGATATGTAAGCATATGCCTAAACTTCAGAATGTGAGTAGGTCCACCCATTGATTTCACATTAAAATTAGACCTTAAAATGAGGAACGTGCTAAGTACCCTGACGAATTGGGGACATAATTGCTGAACTGGGAGCATAATTGCTGAATTTGTATATGTGACTATGTGTTTGGAAACTTAATGAATGACCTGTAGTCCAGTATGTATGAGATTATGTTTTAGTTTGTGAAACAGGTCATTGTTAAGAATAAATTGTTCACAGATCACAAGTATCCCCAAAACTCATGGATTAAGACCTTCAGCAGTTATGCTCTGGCATTTTGTGCTAACTGAAGTCTGATAAGTGGTTTCCAAAAAGAGTTCCTAGTAGAACCCATTGACGTAACCAAAGCTGATCACTATGGTGAGATTTCCCAATCCAAGAAAAAAATTCAGAGCTTCCAAATATTTTGGAGATGAAAGGACATTTTTGACCATCACTGAAACCTTGATTTCCATGTTCATCTCACAGCCAAAACTAAGGTGACCAATCATGCACGCCCAGAATACCAGACATTCTGGTATTTCCAGGAATGGCATTGGCCTGCTCCAGCCTGCATGGCCCTGCCCCCACCAACAGGACGTTGCATGCCCAGTGCATGTGAGGTTGTGCTGGTGAAGCAGCTCACTCTTCAAAATGGCATCCCCCATCCTCTACCAGACAAAACCACATCTGATTTTGTCTCAGTACCATACCGGGGACAAACCTTAGAAAATCAGGATTGTCCAATTTCAAACCAGATGAATAGCCTTCCTGGCCCAAACTGATTACCCTGAAGAGAGCCAGGGGATATCTAAGAACTTGCCGTTATTGTGCATATGCCATAAACAGTGCTTCAATATTATCCATATTAAACTTAAACCTGCTATCATATATTTAGTCTGCAGTCTCAGCAAGATTCTGTGACAGCACAGAAACAGAAACTCTGTTATACAATCTATACTAAGGGATCACTCCATCCGTTACTGAAATGCAGCTGTTCCTGGGATGAAATAAATAAAAACTGAAAGGAACAGTCACAAGAGTGAAATACGTACAAGCATAATAAATTTAAAAAATAGTAAAAGGACTCAAAAAAAATGCCACCATAGCTAAACAGAATACAAGAGGCAGTCAGAGGCAAAAAGACACCCCTTCAAAACTGGAAGTCAAATCTTACTGAGGAAAATAGAAAGGAGCATAAACTTTGGCAAGTCAAGTGTAAAAATTAATTAGGTAGGCCAAAAAAGAATTTGAAGAGCAACTAACTAAAGACACAAAAACTAACAGCAAAAAAAAAATTTAACACATCAGAAGCTGGAAGCCTGTCAATCAGTGGGGCCACTGGATGATCAAGGTGCTAAAGGAACACTAAAGGAAGACAAAGTCATTGAGGAGAAGCTAAATTAATTCTTTGCCTCAGTCTTCACTGCAGAGGATGTGAAGGAGATTACCGCACCTGAGGCATGCTTTTTAGGTGACAAATCTGAGGAACTGTCCCAGACTGGGGGGTCGATAGAGATGACAAATTGGAACAAATTGATTAATTAAATGGTAATAAGTCACCAGACCAGATAGTCTTCATCCAAGAGTTTGAAGGAATTCAAAGATGAAATTGCAGCACTATTAACTGTGTTATATAGCCTATTTTTTTAACCAGCCTCTGTACAAGATGATTGGAAGATAGCTAATGTAATGCAAATTTTTAAAAAAAGGTTGTGAGGTGGTCCTGACAATTACAGGCCAGTAAACCTAACCTCAGTATCAGGCAAAATGGTTGAAATTATAGTAAAGAACAGAATTGTTAGACACATAGATGAACACAATATGTTGGGGAAGGGTCGATATGGCTTTTGTAAAGGGAAATCATGCCTCCCCAATCTATTAGAATTCTTTGAGAGGGTCAACAAGCATGTGGACTAGGGTGATCCAGTTGCTTTAGTGTACTGGAATTTCAGAGAGCCTTTGACAAGGCCCCACACCAAAAGCTCTTAAAGCAAAGGAAGCAGTCATGGAATAAGAGGAAAGATTCTCTCATGGATCACTAACTAGTTAAAAGATAGGAAACAAAGGATAGGAATAAATGGTCAGTTTCACAGAGGAGAGAGGTAAATAGTGGTGTCCTCCAGAGGTCTGTAAATAGCAGGATCCCCTAAGGATCTGCACTGGGACCAGTAATGTTCAACATATTCATGAATGACCTGGAAAAGGGGGTCGGTAGTGAGGTGACAAAGTTTGCAGCTGATACAAAATTACTCAAGATAGTTAATTCCAAAGCTGACAGCAAAGAGCTACAAAGGGATCTCACAAAGCTGGGTGACTGGGCAACTGAAGAGCAGATGAAATTCAATGTTGATAAGTGAAAAGTAAAGCACATTGGAAAACATAATCCTAACAATACATACAGAGTGATGGGATCTAAATTAGCTGTTACCACTCTAGAAAGAGATCTTGGAGTCATCATGGATAGTTTTTTGAAAACATCCACTCAAATGGGCAGCAGCAGTCAAAAAAAGCTAACCGAATATTAGGAACCACTAGAAAAGGGATTTATAATAAGACAGAAAAATCATAATGTCACTACGTAAATTCATGGTATACCCACATCTTGAATACAGAGAGCAGTTCTGGTTGCCTCATCTCGAAAAAGATATATTAAAATTCGGAAAGGTACAGAGAAAGGCTATAAAACTGATTAGAGGTATGGAACAGCTTTCATATAAGGAGAAATTAAAAATGACTGGGACAGTTCATCTTAGGGTATGTCTACACTACGAAATTAGTTCGAATTTATAGAAGCCGGTTTTATTGAAATCGGTTGTATACAGCCGATTGTGTATGTCCACACAATAAAATGCTCTAGGTGCTCTAGTCGGCAGACCGCGTCCACAGTACGAGGCTAGCGTCGACTTCCGGAGCATTGCACTATGGGTAGCTATCCCACAGCTATCCCACAGTTCCCGCAGTCTCTGCCGCCCCTTGGAATTCTGGGTTGAGATCCCAATGCCCGGATGATGCAAAACAGTGTCGCGGGCGGTTCTGGGTACATGTCGTCAGGCCCCTCCCTCCCCCGTCACAGCAACGGCAGACAATAGATTCGCGCCTTTTTATCTGGGTTACCTGGGTTACCTGTGCAGACAACATGGAGCCCGCTCAGCACAGCTGAGCTCACCGTCACCATATGTCCTCTGGGTGCCGGCAGACGTGGGACTGCATTGCTACACAGCAGCAGCTGCTAACTGCCTTTTGGCGGTAGACGGTGCAGTAGACTGGTAGCCTTCATCGGCGATCTGGGTGCTGGCAGCCGTGGGGCTTGCCTTTTGGCAGTAAATGGTGTATTATGACTGTTAGCCGGCCTATTACAAGTCGGGTCATCGCACGTTAGCAGAGTCTTCCCTGAGCAGCAGCTCGTACAATAGGCCTGAAGACCATCGTCATACACCGCCCCGTATTTGCTGCCAAGCACCCAGAAAGATGCCGAGGGCTATCAGTCACACTGCACCGTCGTCTTAAGATGTAAAAAATAGATTTTCTCTGTATTCATTTGCTTCCCCCTCCCTCCGTCAAATCAACGGCCTGCTAAGCCCAGGGTTTTCAGTTTAATCTTTGGGGGGGACCAGTCTGTGACAGTTGTTTGTGTCTCTCCCTGATGCACAGCCACCGTTCTTTATTTTAATTCCCTGTGCCTGTACGCCATGTCGTCACTCGGCCCCCCTCCCTCCTTCCCCTAGGCCGTCAGATACTACGTTTGCGCCACAGCTCGAGCCGAGAAGCGGTTCGCGCCTTTTCTTTGAATTCTGGGTTGAGATCCCAATGCCCGGATGATGCAAAACAGTGTCGCGGGCGGTTCTGGGTACATGTCGTCAGGCCCCTCCCCCCTCGTCACAGCAACAGCAGACAATAGATTCGTGCCTTTTTACCTGGGTTACCTGTGCAGACAACATACCACGGCAAGCATGGAGCCCGCTCAGCTCAGCTGAGCTCACCGTCACCATATGTCCTCTGGGTGCCGGCAGACGTGGGACTGCATTGCTACACAGCAGCAGCTGCTAACTGCCTTTTGGCGGTAGACGGTGTAGCATGAGTGATAGCCGTGGGGCTGGCAGCCGTAGTGCTGCATTGCACCAGCCCCTTGCAGGCGATGGTATATTATGACTGGTACCCGTCGTCGTCGTACTGGTATGGCTGTCAATCATGGCCACCTGGGCAGACATGCTACTGTTTCGATGATGACGGTTACCAGTCATAATATACTATTTTCTGCCAATTGCCCAATATTGTCTGCTAAGCACCCAGAAGAGGCCGAGGGCGATGCTGGGTGCTGGCGGACGTGGGGCTGGCAGACGTGGGGCTGCATTGCTACACAGCAGCAGCCCCTTGCCTTTTGGCAGATGATGGCATATTATGATTGGTACCCATAATCGTCATACTGGTATGGCTGTCACTCATGCTGCAGCGTCGGCTGCCACCTTAAGATGTAAAAAATAGATTTGTTCTGTGTTCCTTTGCTTCCCCTTCCTCCGTGAAATCAACGGCCTGCTAAGCCCAGGGTTTCCAGTTTAATCTTTGGGGGGACCATTCTGTGTGACAGTTGTTTGTGTTTCTCCCTGTTCCTGTACCTGTACGCCATGTCGTCACTCGGCCCTCCCTCCCTCCCGCCCTCCTTCTCCTGGTCCATCAGATACTACTTTCGCGCCTTTTTTCTGACCAGGCGCCATAGCTAGCACTGGGATCATGGAGCCCGCTCAGATCACCGCGGCAATTATGAGCACTATGAACACCACGCGCATTGTCCTGGAGTACATGCAGAGCCAGAACATGCCAAGGCGAAACCCGGACCAGGCGAGGAGGCGATTGCAGCGCAGCGACGAGAGTGATGAGGAAATTGACATGGCCATAGACCTCTCACAAGGCACAGGCCCCAGCAATGTGGAAATCATGGTGTTACTGGGGCAGGTTGATACCGTGGAACGCCGATTCTGGGCCCGGGAAACAAGCACAGACTGGTGGGACCGCATCGTGCTGCAGGTATGGGACGATTCCCAGTGGCTGCGAAACTTTCGCATGCGTAAGGGCACTTTCATGGAACTTTGTGACTTGCTTTCCCCTGCCCTGAAACGCCAGGATACCAAGATGAGAGCAGCCCTCACAGTTGAGAAGCGAGTGGCAATAGCCCTGTGGAAGCTTGCAACGCCAGACAGCTACCGGTCAGTCGGGAATCAATTTGGAGTGGGCAAATCTACTGTGGGGGCTGCTGTGATCCAATTTGCCAGGGCAATGAAAGACCTGGTGATAGCAAGGGTAGTGACTCTGGGCAACGTGCAGTCAATAGTGGATGGTTTTGCTGAAATGGGATTCCCAAACTGTGGCGGGGCCATAGACGGAACCCATATCCCTATCTTGTCACCGGAGCACCAAGCCACCGACTACATAAACCGCAAGGGGTACTTTTCAATGCTGCTGCAAGCCCTGGTGGATCACAAGGGACGTTTCACCAACATCAACGTGGGATGGCCGGGAAAGGTACATGATGCTCGTGTCTTCAGGAACTCTGCTCTGTTTCGAAAGCTGGAGGAAGGGACTTTCTTCCCGGACCAGAAAGTGACCATTGGGGATGTTGAAATGCCTATCGTGATCCTTGGGGACCCAACCTACCCCTTAATGCCATGGCTCATGAAGCCATACACAGGCAGCCTGGACAGGAGTCAGGACCTGTTCAACTACAGGCTGAGCAAGTGCCGAATGGTGGTGGAATGTGCATTTGGACGTTTAAAAGCGCGCTGGCGCAGCTTACTGACTCGCTCAGACCTCAGCGAAAAGAATATCCCCATTGTTATTGCTGCTTCCTGTGCGCTCCACAATATCTGTGAGAGTAAGGGGGAGACATTTATGGCGGGGTGGGAGGTTGAGGCAACTCGCCTGGCCGCTGATTACGCGCAGCCAGACACCAGGGCGGTTAGAGGAGCACAGCAGGGCGCGGTGCGCATCAGAGAAGCTTTGAAAACGAGTTTTGTGACTGGCCAGGCTACTGTGTGAAACTTCTGTTTGTTTCTCCTTGATGAACCCTCCAACCCCCCCCCCGACCCGGTTCACTCTACTTCCCTGTAAACCAACCACCCCACCCCACCCTCCCCTCCCCTCCCGCTTGCAGAGGCAATAAAGTCATTGTTTTTTCACATTCATGCATTCTTTATTAGTTCCTCACAGAAGTAGGGGGATAATTGCCAAGGTAGCAGGGATGGGTGGGGGAGGAGGGATGGAAAAGGACACACTGCATTTTAAAACTTTAACTCTTATTGAAGCCCAGCCTTCTGATGCTTGGGCGATCATCTGGGGTGGAGTGACTGGGTGGACGGAGGCCCCCCCACCGTGTTCTTGGGCGTCTGGGTGACGAGGCTATGGAACTTGGGGAGGAGGGCTGTTGGTTACACAGGGGCTGTAGCGGCGGTCTCTGCTCCTGCTGCCTTTCCTGCAACTCAACCATACGCTCGAGCATATCAGTTTGATGCTCCAGCAGACGGAGCATTGCCTCTTGCCGTCTGTCTGCAAGCTGACGCCACCTATCGTCTTCAGCCCGCCACCTCTCCTCTCGTTCATGTTGGGCTTTTCTCATCTCCGACATTGACTGCCTCCACGCATTCTGCTGTGCTCTATCAGCGTGGGAGGACATCTGCAGCTCCGTGAACATCTCGTCCCTCGTCTTACGTTTTCTCTTTCTAATGTTCACGAGCCTCTGCGAAGGAGAAACATTTGCAGCTGGTGGAGGAGAAGGGAGAGGTGGTTAAAAAAGACACATTTTAGGGAACAATGGGTACACTCTTTCATTACAAGGTCACATATTTCGGCTTGCAGGCAGCCATCGTAGGCCACAGTGTTTTGGCTTATTTAACCTTCTTAACATGCGGGAAAGGTTGCAAACAGCAGCGCATTTCCCATCTCAAGGATGAATTGGGTTGTCCATTTAAAATGGGGTTTCAATGTAAAAGGAGGGGGCTGCGGTTTCCCGGTTAACATGCGGCACAAACACAAGTAAACCACCCCCCCCCACACACACACACACACGATTCTCTGGGATGATCACTTCACCCCTCCCCCCCACCGCGTGGTTAACAGCGGGGAACATTTCTGGTCCGAATAGCAGGAACGGGCACCTCTGAATGTCCCCCTTAATAAAATCACCCCATTTCAACCAGGAGAGCTTTCTGGAGATGTCCCTGGAGGATTTCCGCTCCATCCCCATACACGTTAACAGACTTGCTTGCTTTTTTTTTGTAATGTTTACAAATATTTACAAAGTTACACTCACCAGAGGTCTCCTGTGTGCCCTGAGGGTCTTGGGTGAGTTCGGGGGTTACTGGTTCCAGGTCCAGTGTCACAAACATATCCTGGCTGTTGGGGAAACCGGTTTCTCCGCTTCCTTGCTGCTGTGAGCTACCTACAGTACCTCCATCGTCATCTTCCTCGTTCCCCGAACCGTCTTCCCTGTGTGTTTCTCCAGTGAGAGAGTCATAGCACACGGTTGGGGTAGTGGTGGCTGCACCCCCTAGGATCGCATGCAGCTCCGCGTAGTAGCGGCAAGTTTGCGGCTCTGCCCCGGACCTTCCGTTTGCTTCTCTGGCTTTGTGGTAGGCTTACCTTAGCTCCTTAATTTTCACGCGGCACTGCTGTGTGTCCCTGTTATGGCCTCGGTCCTTCATGGCCTTGGAGATCTTTTCTAATACTTTTCCATTTCTTTTACTGCTACGGAGTTCAGCTATCACTGCTTCATCTCCCCATATGGCGAGCAGATCTCGTACCTCCCGTTCGGTCCATGCTGGAGCTCTTTTGCGATCCTGGGAGGACTCCATGACGGTTACCTGTGCTGATGAGCTCTGCGTGGTCACCTGTGCTCTCCACGCTGGGCAAACAGGAAATGAAATTCAAACCTTCGCGGGTCTTTTCCTGTCTACCTGGTCAGTGCATCTGAGTTGAGAGCGCTGTCCAGAGCGGTCACAATGAAGCACTGTGGGATAGCTCCCGGAGGCCAATAACATCGAATTCCGTCCACACTACCCCAATTCCAACCCGCAAAGGCCGGTTTTATCGCTAATCCCCTCGTCGGAGGTGGTGTAAAGAAACCGGTTTAAAGGGCCCTTTAAGTCGAAAGAAAGGGCCTCGTTGTGTGGACGTGTCCAGGCTTAATTCGGTTTAACGCTGCTAAAGTCGACCTAAACCCGTAGTGTAGACCAGGCCTTAGAAAGGAGATGACTAAGGAGGGATATGACAGAGGTCTAAAAAATCATGAATAGTGTGTAGAAAGTGAATAAGAGAGTGTTATTTACTCCTTCACTTACCATAAAAATTGGGGTCACCCAATAAAATTGACAGGCAGCAGGTTTAAAGAAAACATAAGGAAGTACTTCACACAACACACAATCAACCTGTGAAACTCATTGCCTGGGGATGTTGTGAAGCCCAAAATATAACAGTGTTCAAAAAAGAATTAGATAAGTTCATGAAGGATACGTCCATCAAAGGCTATTAGTCAAGATGGTCAGGGATGCAACTCCATGCTCTGGGTGTCCCTAAACTTCTGACTGCCAGATACTGGGACTGGATGACAGGGGATGGATCACTTGATAATTGCCCTGTTCTGTTCATTCTCTCTGAAGCATCTGGCACTGACCAGTGCAGGAAGACAAGATACTGGTCTGGATGGACCATTGGTCTTACCCAGCATGGTCATTATGTTCTGTTTAGCAGTGAACCGCAACAGCACACACAAGTTTTACAGCAAGTGAAAAATACCTGTTTCCAGTTAACTATTGCAGTGTGAATTTCAGGCAGCGGAATGTAATGTCTCAAGATTTAATTTACCCTGGGCACAAGGACTAACACTCTGCTAATACAAAAGTCATTAATTGAATATTATTAATAATAAAATAATAATATATAATATTAACAGTGACAGGGTCCCACACTTTGTTGCTTTAGTGGGCCCAGCTCCCACATTGAGAGAGATATGAGTAGGGAGCAACAGGGTGTGCCAGAGACATTCCTCTGCCTGCAGACCAAATGGACAATCCATGGGCCTGGTTTTCCTCTCACACCAATGAAAATCAGGCTTTTCTGGTTTTCCAGTTTTCACCAAAATCAACAGGATTCTGCCCATTGATGCCTAGAACATAGTGGTGTTCAAAACTTATTGCATGACAAACAGACCAACAGAAATATGACATCAAGTTGAACAGAGGGCCTCATGTCACTCCGGCAATAATATATTACAAACAAATTTGTATTTCATAGAATCATAGAACTGGAAGGACCTTGAGAGTTCATCTAGTCCAGTTCCCTGCACTCATGGAAGAACAATTATCTAGGCCATTCTTGACAGGTGTTTGTCTAACCTGCTCTTAAAAATCTCCAATGATGGAGATTCCACAACCTCCCCTAGGCAATTTATTCTAGTGCTTAACCACCCTGACAGGAAGTTTTTCCTAATGTCCAGCCTAAACCTCCCTTGCTGCAATTTAAGGCCATTGCTTCTTGTCCTATCCTCAGGGTTAAGAAAAACAATTTTTCTTCCTCCTCCTTGTAACAACCTTTTACATACTTGAAAATTGTTGTCATGTTCCCTCTCAGTCTTTTCTTTTCCAGACTAAACAAACCCAATTTTTTCAATCTTCCCTCATAGGTCATGTTTTCTAGACCTTTAATCATTTCTGTTGCTCTTTTCTGGACTCTCTCCAATTTGTCCACATCCTTCCTGAAATGCGGTGCCCAGAACTGGACACAATACTCCAGTTGAGGCCTAATCAGAGCGGAGTAGAGAGGAAGAACTACTTCTCGTGTCTTGCTTAGAACACTCCTGCTAATACATCCCAGAAGGATGATTGCTTTTTTTGTAACAGCATTACACTCTTGATTCATATTTAGCTTGTGGTCAACTATGACCCCCAGATCCCTTTCCGCAGTACTCCTTCCTGGGCAGTTATTTCCCATTTTGCATGTGTACAACTGATTGTTTCTTCCTAAGTGGAGTTCTTTGGATTTGTCCTTATTGAATTTCATCCTATTTACTTCAGACCTTTTCTCCAGTTTGTCCAGATTTCAGTTGTAGTAAAGTGGCTATTAAGTAAAGTGGCTATACTGATAATACCAGAAACCATGCTTTCAACTCAGTTCTCCAAGCAGCTTTATATACATAAAACAGCAGATGTGACAAAAACTATCCCTATGTGATTTCACATAAAGCAATCCTTTTCTCCCAGCTGCAATGTAGAGATACCCTTAAAGAGCCAGTGTCTCCCTGATATGCTTTCTTTAAGATGATACTTTCTTGCTTTCTTTAAGATGATGGGTAGACTATGAGGGAGCCACTAGGGTTGATGGTCTGTCCTAGGAGAAAGGACAAGTAACTTGATACTTTTTAATCTTGCTAATTTTGCATAAAACAGTCTTTGGGAATGGGCCATGTTAATTTCAGAACGCAATGTGAGACTGGACTTTGAAGCAGACTTTGTGGGTAGCCATTCTAAACCCAGAAAGACCGGGGAAAAGAAAAACCCTAGTAGGAGGGAACTCTGTTATTTAAAAGAACTTGTCTGACCTGTTACAGCCACTTACCATCAGAAATGAACCAAACCACATTAACATGTTAACCTCAACTACTCCAAATGTCAAGTTTAGATCAGTCATGTAAAAAACAGATAATATTTGATCATTCTTATCAAAAAACTGATATTTGATCTAACATAACTAGTCTGCAGAGTTGTCTAATATGAGTTCTGCAAAGATCATCCATCAAACATGTTATCTGCATGCCTTGTCAATGGCTGCCAACCACATAGGAAAACATAAAAGGAATCCCATAATGTCTAGATGTCTCTGGAGTTGCTTAATCATAACCTCCACTAAACCCTTCCGAAAAGTGGGATGTTCAATACTGAGCCAATAATTGGATAGTTCCTCAGTGTCAAGAGATGATTTCCTGATAGGAGTTTGCATATGCACTGGGCATATTTCAGGGAGTCAGTTCATTTGGTTTGCTCTCTCTAGAACAGGCATTGATAGTGGAGCCTATCCAATAGGATAACGGCTTGCTATTGGCTTTTAAGAAGCCAAGATTGGCAAGAATACCACTCACAGTTTATTGACTTGACCTATCCTAGAACTTCCATATTTTGTGGATGAGACATTGCTAAAAGTAATCAGTGTCAAAACAAAAAATGTCTAAACAGATTACTGTACTCCCGTTTTACCATAGCCTGACACGTGCATGAGGAACTACCTTAAGCATGACACATTATTCTGGCAAAAGGAGCTGGCAAATCTCTCATATCACAGAGAAGCCTATTTCAAGGAAAGAAGTCTGGATGCACCAGACTCTTCAGTATCCAGAAGAGCTCAGCTAAGTGGTTCTTCAAAGACTGCAAGATATAGGAGCACAGGTCCCACTAGCTTTCAGTGGAACTTGTCCTCCTAAATCCCTTAGTTGCTTTTGAAAATCTGCCTGAAAATCGTGCACTGGCATGGGGTTATTGTTGTTTTGTAAAACTGTTTTTAGATACTATCTTTTAATTCAAGTGAAGCAAAAAATAAAGTGATTCCATATGTGAAAGACAGAGAGAGTGTGTGTGTTTGTGATTTCTTTATATATATATATATATATACATACACATGTCATCAACTCTCAGTAGAAAGTGTGTTAAAAAGAGGGTCTTGTTTTATTTTGTTTTCTCAATTGCCCAGTATGTCATACTTTCTAACCTGTGTTTGGCTACTCTCTAGCAGTTCTCATAATCACTAAAAGATAAGTAACCATCCCTCTGAGTTATGGTGAGTCTAGTTCATTTATATAGTTTTGTTCTGTCATGCCAGATGTGAAATGTTGAATGGTTCTCTCGAGTATCTTGGCAAATAATTTTCCTCAGTGTTTGTTCTTTACTAATCATTTGTGGAGGATTAAATAAAAAATGCTTAATGTATCATAGAGCTGTATCAAGTATTTTGCACACTAGGAGAGGTTAATAAAATAAGCTTTTTCTCACTTTTTAACAAATAAATGGTGTTTCTATTTATTAAAATTCTAATCAGGGAATATGCAGTATTGCTGTAACCATGTTGGTCCCATGATATTAGAGAGACAAGATGGTTGAGATAATATCTTTTACAGTTTCCCAGAACTGAAGACGACATCTTTGTAAGCTAGAAAACTTGTCTCTCATAGGAAAAGAAGTTGGTTCAATAAAAGATATTACCTCACCCACCTCGTCTTGCTATCAGGGAATATTTATATAATGTGGAGTAGTGGTTTGCCTGAATTAGCACTGAGTAGAAAAATGAGTACGGACTTTAGGGTTTGGCCTTAATTACATATAATAAGTGAGGGGCATCTAATTATTTTAGATAGTCTAAGCTGTTAATAAGTGTAAATATTTTTTAATTAAACAAAATTTGAACCATATACAGTTGTTGCTCTGCACACGCAGCTCCCCAACTTCCCCATTAGGAATTCTGTATATCAGCACAGAGTGTTGTAGAGTCCTAAAACTGCAAATTACAGCGTTTTTTCCACTAATAATGAAAAAAATGGATGAATTCATTTGGTTGCCTGCTCCAGCTTTCCAACTGATGAGTCACACATATTGTCTCTTAACATATCTACAATACAAATTCAATATCAAGAACAAAAATAGAGAGTGCAAGGAGCATTACAAACAAGTACATTATGTCAAAAGGGGACTAAACTAAAAGTAAGTAATTTCCTTGAGGAACTCATAAATAAATGTGCAATTTTAAACAAATGGAAATATGCTACAGTTTAATAAGGGGCAACTTCATAACAGAGATCCAATGAGGTGTGAAAGGAAAGCCACTGCAGCTTGTATGTAAGTGAAGTCATTAAATCTGTGAAGTGCAGAGCCAAACAATCAAGCGTAATCAATAAACTAGAACAGTTATTTTAGCAACTTCTAATCTACTTTTGCATACTATATAATCCAAGTCTTCTAGACTTCCTAGACTGGGGCATCACCTTGTGGAGAAGAGGTATGAGCATGTGGCTAATAAACCACAAAATTTCTGTGTGGTACTAGGTAAGCCACATTTAACATTTCTTTGTATCAGTTTTTTAGACCCCCAGTTCAGGAAAACACTTAAGCATGTACCTAAAGCCATCCCTATTCAGGGCAGCACTTAAAATATGCTTAACTTTAAGTACATAATTAATTTCTATTGAACTCAGTGGGACTTAATCATGTACTTAAAGTTAAATCCATGCTTAAGTCTTGAGAAGTTCTGTCCTGCTTAGGCATGCTTTCCTTAATTGGGGCCCTAATCTGTAAATAATTAATAATAATTCATATCTATTTCCCAGGGATGTTTTTGAGGCTAAATCACATAATATGTGTAAATCAGGTAGAAGGCATTATAGAAGTGCAGATTATTATTTTGTGTATGGTGACTGAATCATGATGTCCTTTTGTCTTAAAGCCTCATCACCATTATCTAAACAAGTGTTCTTTTAGGTGTAAACTGTCTGCTTCCTTAAAAATGTGTAATGGTACTACTCAAAATAATACCCCACTTTGAAGGTGTAGTGCTCCTTCTTCATCCAAATAATCCTGCCTGACTCTTAAACAGCTACTAATTTTTGGTGAAATCACAAAATATTTTACTCTCAGAATAGCATCATCATGGTAAATCCCAAAGGGCGTGGTGTCCTGGCAAATTGACCATTACCAGATTGATCTCTGGCAAGGTGCATAAGATGGTCTGATTGTATATTCAGTTTATGTGCATAAATCTTGTTGTGCCACCAAAGCTTCTAGCACCCACATCATCAGCCATGGAGTGGTCACACAATTCAGAATGTGTTGGTCTTCCATTCTTTTAATATGTCCATACCAAGAAAGCCGCCAAAACCCAATCCGTGTTGATAGGGGTGGTTACCAGGTTTAGCTTAGTTTAGATTAGAATATCCTCATTTCTGGTCTTGTCCTGCTACTTGATATGGAGCTGTTGACTGAGACAATGAGAATCAAATATGCCAGTCTGGTGTTTTTCAGATTTTCTTCAAACACCCATGTTTTACTTCTGTATGATAGATTTGGCATAACCATGGTTCTATAGATCCACAGCTTCATAGCAAGTTTGAATTGTCACAACATCCCTATAGAGGCTGAAAGATGGCAGCATCTGCTGCTATATGAGCATCTTTCAAGCACCTTTCAACACTGTCTATGCTACGGCCAAAAAATATTTGACAGCTGCTACATGTGCAATGTCCCATCCAAATAGGTTAATATTGAGCTGGCTATAATATGGAGCTGAAGACTGTTTTATGAACTGGCCAGGGATCTAGTTTTATCAGGATTAATAACCAGACCAACACATGCTACTTCTTGCCCAACCAGATTGGCCATCAGCTGCAGTGATTCATCAAACTAAGACAATGTAATTGGCACATTGAAAAACTCAAAGCAGAATGGTGTTTAGCTCAAGCCACTAACACCTGCTTCCTCAAGCTTTGTCATCAATTAGTCAATGCCAATATTGAAAAAAGATGGTGGCAGAACACAGCCTTGCCAAACACCCTTGGAGATAAGAAACCATGCCATGTATCTGCCACTGACTCAAATACACCTTTCCATTCCATTATAGACCTCTTCTATCAATGACATTATATTTCCAGGGATGCTGGGACACGTCATCAGATCCCACAAACTTGCTCGATGCCCTGAATCAAAGGCCTGATGGAAGTCTATAACAAGTGGTTCACACAACTTATTCTCTAAAAGCTGTCTCAAAGAGCTCTGGTCAAGAGCACAGTGATGAGGGGATAAAGCTGCACTGAGTATCCCAGCCTTTCAGAATACTATATGACCAAATTGTATTTTTCCCCCAACTCATTTCCCCATAACTGTACATTTCTTCAGGTAGACATAGTTGAAATCTAATTTCAAAGTAGGCAAATTTTCTTTTTCTTTTGTGTGACAATACATTAATTTTGGGGATCAGCAATGACTTAAAGATATATGATAATTTGTGTCTCAAGCCACAGATGTGGTAGTTTATACAAAACTAGAAGCTGTTTACACAGGCTTAAATCTATTGTGTTGAAAAGTGCTTATTTCAGAATTTGTCTTGCTGTAAAATGTTTTACACTAATATTAGAGATCTTTTTGAATCTTTAAGGACACTGAAATATGTCACTGAATTACACAGATGTATGGTTACTAGGGCAAGAAGTAACACATTGCTTCTGTGTACTCACTTCATTTGTCCAGGGTCTGCTCATTGTATAATTTATTAATATTTGAGCTGATCAACATTTTTTTTATCAAAAAATACTATTTTGAACAAAGCAAAAATGTGTGGTGAATTCATTTCAATTTCTTTGAAATTTCCTGTTTTTGTCAAATATTTGAGTGGGAAAATATTGGTTTGGGGATTTAATTGTATTTTTTAATTATATTGCATTATGTAATTTGTGATTGGTAATTTGCCTCCATCACATCTTGCCTTGTGGTGTTCCATGATTCAGTGAATATACCCATAAATACTGAAAGAGCATGTGATCAGCTGCTGCTCTGTTTGTGATGAGGTTTGGGGCATGGCCAGGTTGCATTGTGTCACTGACCAGCTGCTTGTGAGGTTCTCAACAGGCAGCTGAGCCGTATCCCCCTCCACTCTAACCCTTGGAGAGAGGGAATGGATTTAGTGCTGGTGTTTGTCTTGTGGACTATTGCAATTTGCAGCTCCTTGTAGCGGCAGTTACACGGGGATTCTGACAGGACCTTACATGTTGTGGATATAATTATCTGCTAGTAAGGTTCCTGTGGGATTGTCAGGCCCTACACACCCAAGGTTGGCTGGTTGGTTGCTTTGGGAAGAGAGCGGGATGAGCAGGCATGACATTTCAAAATTGGTGGTGAGGAAAGTACCAGGGTCAGGGAGACTCCTTCTCCCTGTTTATCTATGAGCCACCTCCTCACAGTGCTTGCAGAATCCACATCTGACTTACATGGAAGCAGTCTGAATTTCTATCCTTGGCCTCTCCCTTTTGCTCTATTGTCCTACAAAGGGGATGCAGATGAACCCCTAACCTCCTCCATACTATACTGTCCTTCTTCCCCTTCCTCCCTACCTCCTCCTTCCTTTCCCTCCCATCATTATCCATGGGAATTATGATGGTGATGGGTGTTTTTGATTGGGTATGCCTTAAGCCTTGGGACAATCCACCTTTCCCTTCCCCAGCCCACCAACAAACACACTCAAAATGGCCACTTTTACTTTTCCAAGTTGAACATTTTCCTTTCAAGAGCGTTTGATTCAAAATTGCTGGCATTATTTGTTACATGAGAAATTATGACATTTTATCCCACTTATGAAATTTCCTATGATATTGATATACCAGTTTTGAGCAGTTCTAAATGATATGCATATTTTATTATTATTGGGCCAAATCCCGGGGTCCTTTTTGGCTTTTGCTCAGCCTTTAAGTGGCAAAAGCCCTTGATAGTTGGACTAAAAACTCAACAAAGATCTCAGGAATTAGCACTGTAGTACTGGTGCTGATGTTTCATCAAAAGTGATCATCACTATTTTTTCTGGGTATCAGTTTCATTAATACTGAAAGTAAAATTATAGTCTCAAAAATTAGAATCAAGACCTTTATCCACCCCTGCCCTGATCGATTAAGCTCATTAACATACATAGGAAGAATCAGCAGTAGGCGGCATATAGAGTCACAGCCAGAATGTGCCAACATCTTACAAGAAGGCCAACAGGAAGAGCTAAATCTTTTGTGTTTTATCCAGGATGGTCTCGTTCTGATTTCTGATCCTAGTGAGAATGCCCTGCCCCTGACTCAAGCACATTCTAACCCCCTTCTATCAACCTGACTATTTATTTGAATACAACTTGACTGAAGGGTTGGAATGGTGAAAGGAGGTAGGCCCAAGCCCATTTAAAGCTTTGAAGGTGAGGACCAGGACCATGTACTGTACCAGTCCAGATACAGGAAAAAAATAGCCAGTGCAGAATACACAGCATTTGACGTGATATGATCCTGATTGTCTTGCTCCCTCAGCAAATGGACCACTGCATATTGAATTTTCTGGAATTAGCTTATACTATTCAGTCAGCCCACTAATCCAGGCTTCAGGTGACCAAAGTATGGATAATATGCCCGGGTGCCAATTTGAGAAGTAGTGGCATGATCTTTTGGCTACCTAATGATGTGGGAGGGAAAGCAGCTCTGGCATCAAGGAGCAGTTTTAAAAGGCTCATAAAACAGTACCCCACCGTGACAATCAAAGAACATAGTCCCTAGATTGAGGGTGAGGCTATGACTTCTTAAACTGTTTCTCACTTTCAGCGTCATGACGATCTCTCCTGAATTGAGTGTGAGCCTGCTGTTTCTCAGGCAGGGCTCTATGTCCCTAAGACACACTAGAGTGAAAGCAAAGTCTACACTAGGTGAGAAGAGGTAAAGTTCAATGTCATTTGCATATTGCTGATATGATATAGTCCATGGCATTTCATGATTTCTCCCACTGACCTCACATAAGTGCTGGTCAGGACTGAGCCCTGTCAGACTCCAAAGGACTAAAGACCTGATCCTGCACTACTGAAGTCAGAGGGAGTTTTACCATTGATTTTATTAGGCACAGGATCAAGCCCAGAGTCATCAGCAGCGGCTGCCCACTATAGTCCAGTGGGATTTATTTCAGATCTATTGGGAGGAAATTACATCATTAGTGTCACAGGATACTGTCCTCTGTTCGACCCAACAGGCCCATCAAAGAACCTCATGATATTTGTATGTCTGTCTGCCCTCAGCCCATAGCCCTTATGAGACTGTCCATCAGCATGACCAGCATTGCCTCTGCCAGCTCTTGTTCTGTGGCCAGACGGAAAGATGTTGTAGGAGACAAGATGCATGACAGTTGTTTTAGGTGATAGTTTGATTCCAGTAATTAAAGGGGAAGTTTTGTTATGATGCTAATTTAAGAATAATACCTTTAAAACTATTCAGATGAGGAAGTTATGGCCTTGACCTGGAAAAAGGATAATCTCTGACACCCATGTGGATCTTGAATGTATTTCAGGCCCTTGAATGTATTTTTTTTTTTAATTAAAAACAGATGGATCAAGTCTGCAATTCATGGGTAAATAATAATTGGAAATTAATGGAATTAAACAGACACTAACTACAAAATGCTAACTTTTTTTCCATTGGTTTATCCAAGTCAATCAGTTGAGTGAAATAGTTATAGGGATTTTTAACTGATCTCAACAGTTTCTATTGGAATAGGCGCTAACAATGATAAGTGTACATTGGCAGGTCCTAATAAATTAGTTGGCCTAGAGGGCAATACATAATACTAGGAAACATTTTTGTCATTGGGGAACTTGACGGTGTTTGATATTTCTTCCTTTTTGCCATTGTTCTATTTAGTGAATTATTACCTTCTCCCCTAAGGGCAGGTCCACACCTAAAATGCTGCAGTGGCACAGCCATTGTAGCACTTCAGTCAAGATGCTACTACGCTAACAGGAGGGGTTTTCTCCTCAGTGTAGTTAGTCCACCTCCGAGAGGTGGGAAGTTCTCCCATTGACTTAGTGCTGTCTACAGCGGGGGTTAGGTTAGTATAACGGCGTCATTCCTGGATGTGGATTTTTCATATTGTAAACTTTGCATCTGTTTGTGTTTCTGGACCCTCTGTGCATGGATCTCATTTTTCCCCTGTGTAGACAGGAGGGTCAGCTGCTGATGCTGCTTCTGCAGCATCATACTCCACATTTTCTTCCAGACTTCTTTCTGGGTCCAAGGATATAAGTGGGAAGTAGGGGTTGGGAGCAGATGAGAGGGACAGAGGACTGGGTAAACAGTGTCCCCTCTGTACCCAGTGTGAACACAAGAGAAGAGTCAATACAGAGGCAATAGTATTCACTTTCCTGTGAAGCCCCATCCGTGCTGAGTAATCCTGCTAAAGGAAATCTAAAGGGCAGACACTGGTTGGGAAGGTCCTAGCAGCAGAAATATTGGGCAGAGTCATAAGAGGCCCAGAACCAATGGAGAAGAAGAGGGAGCTGCAGGGTTTGTGAACCAGACTCTCAATTTCTTCTGCAGGAGGGGCACAACCCCCACGCTCCCAATAGAGGGATACAAAAATAAATCCAGCAAGTTGCTCTGGTAATTTCTCTAGCTGTTAGACAAGTATTTCCACATAAAGATTATATATATTACCCTATACACTACAGCAGAAGAATGACATCGATGTCTCAATGTAACCTGTTCATCAACCCATCATTCTCTGGGGAGTACCATAAATCCACATAACATCTCTGACTGATTAATTTTATATTTGATTTCTAATTACACTGAAGGGTGTGTTAAAACTTGTGTAACCAGTAGCACTGCCGACATATTTGAAGAGGCTCAACCCTTGCAACAAAGAGTCTGGACTAAATCAGAGTCAATAAATAGGCTCCTGCTATACCTGTTTCAGGAACAGGGTATAAAACACGTGTGCATTTTGTTAAATACTCCTCCTTGTGGATGATCCATGCCTCTTTTGAGAGCTGGGGGGTTTGATTTAATTTGTATAGATCCAAGAATAAAATCCTCCACTATATCATCTCAAGAACTATGGTTTCAAAAATAAGAATCTATGAAGAAAATGGTTTTATTTCATATTCAGATTTTTTTTGAGGTAGAAATGGCATTAGAAACCATGATTGCTTACTTCTCGCTTCCCACATGCTCCCTTTGCACAAACAATATTTACATTTAATATACATTTATTAAAAAAACATATTAAATTTAAATTTGAGCTAGAGAGTTTTTTCTTCAACAGCTTTTCCCTGAGTGGAATGAATAGCCAAGAAGAGTAGGAGATGAGTAATGGAATATGGGCTTATCACCTTTAGGTTACTAGGGTGAGTATACCCCAGCTTGTTAGTGACCAAATCACCTTTATGCACTGAAGTCAAATGGGAGTTTGCCTGAGTTTAGACTTTGTAACAAAACCTACAACCAGGAAAGTTTCATGTGGTCATGTGTTTCATTGGAAACATTCCTGAAAGTGAATACTTTTCTCTCAATACAAATTCATTGACTTTACAGAAGTTAAATCACAGTTGGGCATCAGAAGATCTGTCTGTCATTGTCCACCCACCATAAATTGGGGTCCACCTAAATGTCAAGCTACACTACCCCTTACACTGTTGCTAGGCTGCTTAGTATGCTTTACATGGGTCTCCTGTTAGTAATGATATAACATATGTCACAATTTCACTCAGACAGCGTAGTGGTCAGGGCCATCCTTAGGCATACACAGCATTGTGGCTGCATAGGGCACCTGAAAATTTGGGGCACCACTGAGTCTAAATATCCACCCTCCCGGCTCTTCCTACCCTCATTCGGAACCTTCCTGCAGGCTCCCACAGCTAGCTGCTGTAGCCTGGTGACTCTTACTCCAGAGGGGATCTAGTAACTTAAAAGTGAAAAAGCCTGCCAGACCTATTAGCACACCTGTTAAAGAGCCATTCAAATGGTAATTAAGCCATTAACAGGCATTTGCCAATCCCTAGGTAGTTTCTGAATATACTGACAAAAACAGTTGTGCATTACTGTAATATTTACTCAGAGCATGTTAGTCTATAGGACCTTAGTTTAAAATTTGCTTTAAAAATATTTCATTAGAAGATTTCTGAAGATTATAAAATCACATCTCTAAAAAATCCTTGCATAGATTTTTAGATGCATGATCTGAGGCTAGGTCTACACTACCCGCCTGAATCGGCGGGTAGAAATCGATCTCCCGGGGATCGAATTATCGCGTCTCGCCGGGACGCAACAATCGATCCCTGAATCGACGCTCTTACTCCACCAGTGGAGGTGGGAGTAAGCACCGTCGGCGGGGAGCCACGGAGGTCGATTTTACCACCATCCTTACAGCGGGGTAAGTCGGCTCTGATACATCGAATTCTGCGTATCTTAAATCGACCTCCCCCTGTAGTGAAGACCTGCCCTGAGTATTCAATTGTAGCCTTAAATGCTTGGATCTTCAGATATAGTTTTTTAAATAAATCCTTCAAAAGACCACCTTTATCTAAAATACACATTTTAATTTTAATTACAATAGTACAAAAAACTTGCTTCCAGAGTCTTCCTGTCCTTTCTGTCCATCCCTTTCTCCCATCACCCCCTGTTGAAGAGAGCCCTTAAAGGGACAACACCCCTTTCCTTCCAGATAGCTGGACAAACAAGTTTCCCGTTCTTTACTTCTGACTATTTGATGAACTAGTTTTAAGAGAACCCTCTAACAAAATCAGTACCTTAGTAAGATATTAAATCCTTTGTTATGCCTAAAAGCTTTGGAAACATATTTTTTAAAGTTGGTGAAATTTCATAAACATGTTTATTTTTATGGAGATCACACAAAGTAAATTAGTGTTCCCGTTTGTTACGAACACACTAAACCTCTGTGACTGATTAATTTAAAATAATGTCTTTGTTTCAGTGAGTTAAATAGGTAGTAATCTGGAATGATTACTTTATGAAGGCTTAAGAGTACATTTAAAATATAAAATCAGTTTAGAAATACTGATTAAAAAAAATGTAAAACAGAAGAGCTGCATCACGTATTCCATAACATTTAATGTTGTGTTCAGCAGGACAGCTGAATTGCCCTTACTACAAAGTTTTTGCAAATAAATCTCTGACAGACTTCAGGGTATATCAAAATACCTGTGACTGACATTTTTTATTCCCAAGTTTAGTGCTTTTAATTAGGTATCTTCTGCATGTCCAGTCTTCACCATCTGGCAAGCAGTGGAAAACATGCTCCATTTTCTTTTTTGGAAAAAAAAAAAAGAACTCTTCTGCAATTTCTTTCTAATGTCATTTGCTTCATTTGGGTTCAGGAATTTGGCTGGAAGGGGATGAGCAGGGAGACAGTGGGGAGAGAAAAGGGCCAGGACAGAGTGGCGGTAGGACCTGGGGCAAAGCAGGGGTAGAGTATGGGCAGGGCCACAGGTAGAAGAAGTGAGCTGGGAAGCTAGCCTCCCCAAGCAGCAGCTTCACCCCTTGCCCATGACAGCAGGTAAGAGCAGGTCGGCTCCCGCACACCCAGCACGCGCTGCAGTCTCCTTAAGCAGGGGCCGTATTCACAGAGCCGAAAGCGCCGGCACCACGCAATCTGCGTGAGGGAGAGGGTATGGGGGGTCTCTGTGGGGAACTGTGACTCTCCACCACCGTGAGGCCAGCTGGGCAGCCGCGGCTCGTCTCTTCCCCGCAAGGTTGCGAGCCCAGGCTGTCTTCGGGCATAGGGTTACCAGTTTAATAATACTATGAGGGCCCCATAAATCTTAAGAATGGCCCGGGTAATGGTATAGAGAGAGACAAAGAGTTAGCTCCACTAGTGAATGAAAAAATGGCAGCAGCAGATATAAGCTTTTTAAAACCAAGACAGTTATTTTTAAATACTAAAACAGATCGAGAGGGAATTCAGCCAATGTTCATTTTAGCAAGTTGTTTTGACAATGCACGAGCAAAATCACTCTTTCTCAGCTTAATGGTTTGATCAGTATCCTTTCATTGAATACCTGATGATGCCCTATTTTGCTATCCCAGTATGGATTTTTAGTATGTTTCAGAATATGATAATAGTTTTACAGGAAGAGGTGTGAGACTGGAACAAAATCTTTGAGAAACTGAATAAGTATGTCAGGTACAGTATATGAAAAGTGGCGAGGTTACCAAGCAGCTAGTAAATTGGCCTCAGTTTGATCTTGTTTCTAATTCTCACAAGATCACTGTTCAGGTAAACAGAATATGCAAGAAACATTACTGATTTGCTATGTTACCTTTCACACCAAAGACTGGCTCTTCGGAGCAGCAATGCAAAACAACCATCAGAAGAAAATTAAAAGGGTAATTTTCTGGAGCTATGTTCTCTTTTTATGAAATATGATGAACAATTTGAATGAAACTGCATGGTACATTTAACTTAACAAGCCATGGCATTCAAAATAAGTTGCTGTAAGTCGCAGCTGACCTGGTGAAGAAACATGTAACTGAGGAAATGCAGATGATCGGATTTTCTTGTCTCCTTGCTAATGAAGGGTGGTCTTTTAAACAAGGACCTCTCAATCTGTGTTCATTATGTAGGTGCTGATTTAAACGTTCATGCATGATTGCTCCTGTTTAATGACTGCTGTAGATCACAAAATGCAGAGGGAATTTACAATAGTCTCAAAGAAGGAATAGAAACAGTTGGAATAAGTGTCATTCCTAGAGTGGTTCAGATTTATGATAGGGAAAGTATTGTATCAGGCAACATTAATAGGGTACAGCAAAAATTAGAAGTGACTACCTCACAGTTATTTACATTGTACGGCTCACAAGCTTAACAGTGTCACTGTAGAGGCTTATAAAATAAAACCATGTAGGGATTTTTCAGCTTTTTGGAATCTCTCTAATGCTATTTCTCTATGCTTGGCTTTTTTGCAATAGACAGCATGCACTAGGAATCAAGCCCATTGAATTGACTAGTTTGAGTAATACACATGGGGCACACAGGTGGAGAAGTGTCACTGCATGCAAATCCACTTTGAAAGCAATCACCCAATGACTGAATAAGCTCAGCCAGCCTGGAAGTAATCAAGGCTTTGTTGGAGCAAGTGGTTCACTGCAAAAGATTGAGACATATCATAAAATCTATTTTTGACCCTCTATTGTCATTAATTTGAGTTGCTCACAAGGCACTGCGAGTCAAAAAGGCCATGCTTTCCTCAGCAGCAACTTCAGAAAATATGAAAAACCATGGAACCATGCCTGGACCAACGTCACGCATTATGCCAAAAATATTGGCATTTTGATTGAGGAAGACAAAAAGTGTTTGGTGACCTAGTAAGAACTTAAAAGTGAGCAACTTAATTGTTTATTCCAGCTGTGGGCAAGAGAGGGAGTACATGTTCTAGCTGACCCATAGATTCCTAAGCAAAAGTAGTGCTAACAACTTTTCCCCCCAGTTATTAATGAAGAAATTAAAAGAAGATTTTTCTGAGGAAATGTTTGGCATCCTTATGGCATGCACTTTCTGTCTAGCGAGCCTCTTGCATTTGACAAGGTGCTGGAAATCCATGAGAAGATTATAGGAATCAATGCCAATTTAGCAAAATCTGAAATGCAGATTTCTCATACTGACATTGCATATCATGGACATGTCATAACATTAGAAAATCTGAGTTCCATGCTGACAGCCTCAGAATACCCCAATCTCTTTAAACTGGGTTAGTTAGCACTTGTGCTGCCTGCTGGTGCAATGAAGTCTGAAACGTCCTTGTCAGTGATGTGTCAAATTAAAACATACTTGACAACCATGAGCCAGAAAAGGTTTTTGGCTTTGGGTATCCTGAACATTGTATCTGACATCACCAAAGACATTGAGCCTGCAGAAATTGTCAAAATTTATGCTTCCTAGGGAAAAAGACAAACTTCTTCTAGAAGAAGATAAGAGCAAGATTTTCATTATTTTGTGTTCATGCAAACAGAATGCATTTAATACAGATTTAAGTGGACTAACACAAGCTAAATAGATTCACTGCTAAGATGTGGCCAAATGTTGTATAGAGCAAACAGGAAACATTATTTAGTAATGATCCCTTGGTTTAATGTGCAGCTGTATAGCTCCATGGTTGGGTCTCATAATAGCCTTGTGTCTGGCTGTTCACATTCAGCAGACAAGCTGGTCCTGCTCACCCCTCCACCCTGTCCCAGCCTTTCCCCCGTTGCCTCAGATATTATGCAGTACACAACATGCAGCTATAATGCAGCCAACTGTCAAGGCCAATTCTCCACTCCGGCACTTTGAGTGCAGAAAGTTGGGGCCTGCAAGGATTCTAAAAATTAATACTGGTCACTCCAGGCTTGTATTAAACTCCCAAGGTTACAGCTTTTCTCTGACCTTGAATTGGTAGATGCTGCCACCACCCAAGTGCAGAACCCCTATGAGAGCCCAGGAAGGCGCACTTGGGAATTCCTTCCTTGGGGGTACCCTCAAGCCCTTTCACCACCACCACCTGCCCCTGGGGAAGAGCTGAGAAAGAAAAAAAGGAAATCAGCTGTTGCCACCAGCTAATTAAACAATATGTGCACAAACCTCTTAGGACAGAAAAATCCAATTCTGTTCTTAAAAAAGGTAAATTTTATTTTAAAAAAAGAAAATACATCTGGGAACTCAGGCTATTGCTAGATTTTAAGAGAGCAACTACAAGAATTAAGCACCAAGAATAGCTTTCTTGAGGTCCAGCTTAAAGGTTACAGGCAAAACAAAAGCACCTGGGGTTAGCACAGAGGAATCCACAAGCCATAATGAAATAAAAGGGATAAACCTAATTGCATCTTCCTAGACATTTCTTGATCTACTTACATATCTGGGGTTTTAAATTAGTAGTTTCTAGGTACGATACTAATAATTTTTCATACCTGGCCCAAAGCTTCTTATAGGATAGCTGCTGCCCTGTCTGCCTCTCCCCGGGAGAACAGACAGACAAAAGGGGAGTCTTGTTTCAATTTTAAAAAGTTCTAGCCTTCCCATTGGCTCTTTTGGCCAGGTGCCCACTCATTTCCTTTTACCTATGCATAGCAGTGAGATTTTTTTAACCCTTGACAGGGAGAGCAATTAGAGAACAGCTACTAAGAGGGATTTTATAGCTACTGGCTAGCTAGGTGTCCATAAAAGGGAGCTATCCCCCTCCCTTCATTTATCTCACCAACATTCCCACCTAGCCAGTAAATATCAGTGACCTTTTAATCTACCAAAAGCAAATTCAACTGTCATCCTGTACCTGCTCAGCCAGTAGTGAAATCTTTCCTTGTCTCTGTCAAGGTGGACAGTGGATAGCTTAATGAACCAGGGGAGTAATAGGTAAGCTGGGTCCCCCATAATCTCTATCGGCATTTCAGCATAGAGTCAGAGTCTAGAATGTCTGGAACTGTCCTCTGTTTTTAGAGATGTGAACATCACGCACCTTCCTTTACCAGCTCACATTGATGTCACTGAAGCATCCCTGGTGATCCACCAGCACTTACATAACTATTGAAAAGCAACCATTTTTGTTTATGTACTTGCTGGCATGGTGAGAAGGTACCCGAATAGGGATGAGTGTCCCACCTATCACTCCACTGCAGTTTGGGAGCTTCATTGCTTCAAATCCATCTACTATTTCCTGCACACTGCCAAAAGTCATAGTCCTGTGTAACAGGATATGCTTAATGGCTTTCCACAGTGGGGGCCATTGTCATCCAAGTGTTCATATTCCAACTGCAAACAGATTGCCCACTGACCAATAGCAATCTGGCATTGCAAGTTTCCAGTGCATGGTCATCACCTGCTTCTCCACTGTTGATGCAGCTCTCATTCTGGTGGGCTGGGGTGAGCTCAGCACATACCTTCAAGTATGTGGCCTTTCATATCCAAAAGTTCTGCAGCTACTTTTTATCACCCCGAACTGCATCACAATATGATACCATCAATCAGTGCTAGTTCTTAGGCCCAGAAGAGTCAATCCATCATATGAAGCTACTCCATGAATGCCAACCAAAACTTAACATTTTTATTTTCCATGTCAGTCAGTATCCAGTCATCAAACATCTCTTCTTCTTCCTCCTCACACCACCAGTTGTAGTAGCACTCACGGAAGTGCACAAATGCAGTAGAATCATGTGATCTCCGTTAGCAATGGTCATTAGAACTGTGCTGAGCTCGGCAGGGTCCGCCCTTCTGGCAAGGGATGGTGAAGACTGAAAGGCAGTGTGCATGACTATAGGAATTTTAAAAATGGCTCAAATATTATGGGATGGAATTAGTACTATAGATGGAAAAATGGCATTTTAGCAACTTGAGCCCCTAGTTCTCAAAAATCACTGGGCGAACTGCTGGTATCCTACAAAGCACTGTGAAAATGTCCCACAAAGCATTGCGTTGGACAGTGGCATGGAACACACTGGGATATCTACCTGTAAAGCACTGCATTTTCCATCAGTGCAACCACTCATGGTGAAGATGCACAGCACCTAAGCAAGCAGGCAATTTTGATATATTGCTTACAAAGTAAATTACATTAACCAAACTCTGTAGTATAGTCATACCCTGATGGTGCAGGCTCTTGTCAGCCCCTCTAATACATAAATTATTCCAATTTTTGATCTGCGTTTCTGTGTCTGGCTCAGCCAAGATTTTTAGTCTTTCACTTTCATTAGTACTGCATTCACCCCACACTTAAAAAAAAAATCACAGAAGGTACACTTGACTAGATATTTTTAGAAAGCAAGGACTGTTAATTTCCTCTTTTTAAAATCTATTGGCAGGTTTATATTTAAATAAGTGAAAGGGAAGCCATTTAAGCTGGTGTAACAAAATGGTAATTTTAATGAACAACTCATGATATCTATGGAAATACTATTTTAGTAACTCTGTTCATTAAATGACTAGTGTTGCTTTAGATTAATCAGGTAAACTCCATTTCATACGGTGCACCATATATTGCATATCAAAGATGAAAGCAAGAACATGTTTTGTATTCAGTTTCCCTATTTGTTTTAAATTTTGATTAAGTAGCAGGTAGAGAAAGATTTCATAATTAGTCATGTATATATTCATCCTTTAGTTAAAATGGGGGATTACCTAGAGGACAGAGCTTCACAAAACTTATGCAGAGTGATGCTCACTGCTCAATATTCAGCATGCTAAAATCTTTACAAAGTGTTTTTGAGATCTATTGATGTAGGTGCTTCACAGCCTTGAAACCCACTTGCTCATTTCCTTCAAAATAAAGCTACTTAAGTAAAAAATAATTGCATGTGTCTCTTAATCCATAACATTCTCCTACGAGTGCTTTTTAAGATATTTTACCATGTCCAAAGAGTGTGTGAAGCTCTGGGAAATCAGTGAGTGAACAGATGTGTAACTGTGAGCTCTCAGAATTTACATTTTCATGTTAGCTATCTGGATAATAGCTGAAGAGAATGGTGATGAATGAGTCCTGTAAGCTTTCACAGCTTTTACTCATTTAAAATAAATGATCCAATAGACCCAGAATCATTCAGGCCAATTCTGTATTATTATAAGTGCTGAACATTCTCAATGCCCATTGATTTCAGTTACAAGCACTCTGTACAGAGCAGGATTAGACCCATAGAAGCTAGAGATGGAAAAGAGCCTTTAGGTCACTAATCCTACTCCTGGGGGAATTCCGTGCCAATTTTTCCCCCTAAATTCTGCATACTTTATTTGTCAAAATAATGCAATATAATTACACCAGTTTCACTTATTTTGGTAATTTATTTAAATTACCATACGGGGGAGGGCGGGAAATCACAACAACTGTTCAGCATTTCCTAAACACATGAACATTAAGTTACAAATACTTGGTAACCAAGACCCTGCATTCCAGTTATAATCCCGGATTTTCATTTAAATTACACTACTTTTATTTTGATGTTTTGTAAAGTAGAATGTCACTTTAAATTGCTCAGACTTTCACAAATGAAAGTCAGACAGTTTTGCTAATCACTGTCCTGCATTTTTTTTAATGGATAAGTAAAATAGCTCCTGAGTTGTAATCTAACCCCATTGCGCCTCTCTGGCACAGGAAAAAAAGCGAGTAAGCACATAGGCCTTCCTAGCTGAGGATTCCGTTACTGTCATTTGCAATAAGGCTCCTTTACACCACTACTGCAAGGTAAAGGAGCCTTAATTGACTAAGAATGGGAACATTAGCAGCCTGCCTTTTTAAGTTGTTACATTTCTGCTCTGCCTCAGGGCCAGAGCCTGCTTTACACCTCCCTATGCCTCAAAGCCCAGTATGCAGCAACAGGGAGGAGAGGGACAGAGTGAGTCACATGCAGCCAGGTGCCCAGCCCCAGCCTGTTAAGGTCTCTCCACAGGTGCACACAGGCATGCCCAGCCTCCCTCCCACTCACACAGTGATCTACTCTCTGCTGCCAGCTGCTCCCAGCAGATGCGCCCAGGCTGCCACAGAAGGGGCGTGTGTTCCCCACAGATTTCTTTACTCCCCCATTTTTCTGTGGGGGAGCCAAGAAATCATAGAATATCAGGGTTGGAAGGGAGCTCAGGAGGTCATCTAATCCAACCCCCTGCTCAAAGCAGAACCAATCCCCAACTAAATCATCCCAGCCAGAAGGTATGAATTCTGTGCCTTCTGCAGGGTACAGAGTTCCCCCAGGAGTATAATCCATTTTCCTGACAATGCAAGATTGTTCCCTAGTGTACATTTAATAGTGTTTTGCCACATTTAGTTTGAAATGTGGCAAGTGATGGAGCTTCCAGCACTTCCTTTGGGACTCTATTCTGTTCTAGATCCTAATAGATTTCACTCTTGGGGAGATTTTCTTGGAATACATTTTAAATAATCCCTTTCTTTATATCATACCACACTCTTAGCTGATCTTCAGGGCACGCTGATCTTCAGGAAACTCTGCAAGGGGGATCATCTGTTTTGCCCAGATAGCTGAAGAGTTTAGGGCCTGATGGGAGTGATTGCTTATGAGTGGGATGGAGGTTTGGGGCGGGGGCAAGTCCCACCTATTAATATTAGAGATAGAATTGTGCTGGAAATGTTCTGGGTGTCTTGCTGATTTTGTTTTTTGTGGTATTGTTATTTTAAACATCAGAAAGGTGCAGATTAGCAGATGGGTTCCTCTTAGGGGCCTCAGACTGGCTGTAGTCATGTAAGCAAGCGCTGTACTCAGCCACATTCCTTCAGAGGACCTGAGCTCCATTCTCCTCATAGAGATGCCACTAACTAAGCTGGGTTTCTCCACTATTAAGGCCTTTCCTCTAGACCTGAGATGTCTTACAGGGTGGGTCTACTTAAGTCTATAGCAGGTCCTTAACACAGTCCTGTTTGGTCCAGGCATTGTACAACCCAGCACATGCCCTCCCACTCAAAATAGGACCTGGAGTATTGTTAGCCAATCTTCCCTCACTACCTTCACAAGAGAAGTTATCAGCATTGTGGTGCACCTTTCCAGCCCAATGTTGTACATAGAAGTTATAAAGCTGGAGGGATAGGTACCAGTGCATTATACAGTGGTTCGCATCATTCATGGTGGTCAGCCACCAAAGGGGACATAGATATTACTTATTAAGGAATCCCTTGTTGTAGACTAAGAGCATCCATGGCCCACTTCACTCCCAAGGCTTCCTTTTCAATCACTCAATATATCTTCTCTAGGGAACATTTTCTTGCTAATGTAAACATAGGTGCTGGAACTAGAGCTGCTGCTGCACCCTCAGCTTGAAGCTGTTTCCATTATATACAGTGTTTACAGTTTGATTCAATGGCTCTCAGCACCCCCACTATACAAATTGTTCTAGCACCCCTGAACATAGAGGGCTGGATGTTCTTCATCTTTCACTCGGGAAAGGACAGTCCCTAGCCCTACATCTAAGGGATCTGTTTGAAGAATAAATTTCAGTGTGAAGTCCAGGTGTAACAGCATGGCACTCACTTCTCAAAAGCACCCCTTCTGGCCAGGTGTGTCTGCAGTCTTTAAGTAGTCCTGACATCATGCCATACCCCCAGGACTTCCATCCTGCAGGCAATGGTTTCACTCTGTTGGTCTAGTCTGGCCCCAGCTCTCTAGCTGGGCCACTATGTAAGTTTAGTTCCCCTTCTGAGGGTGTTTCACTGTCCAATTATAGCCCAGTTCCCCTGTGACCTATCGGGGGACCCAGACCCACCCACTGCTCTAGGTCCCAGCCCAGGGACCCTAAGAATAGTAGCCACATGCCACCATGTGGCTTTAACTATACTGCTTTCAGTTCCCTGGGTCACTTCCCCTTAGTCCCAGCCTTTACCAAAGCTTTGCCCTTACCACAGGGCTTATCTAAGTTCAGGCCCAGCAGCCAGTCAGGGGCTCTTCCTCATGGTCCCGGTCCCAGTCCCTGCCAGCACTAAGTTATCGCTCCATGGTACTGCAGCTCCCTTTAGCCAACGAGGAGCACCCTCTAGTCTCCTCTAACTGCAGCAAGAACCTGACTGTTTAGCACTGCGGCTCCTTTTTATAGGCCCTCCTGGGCCCTGATTGGCTGCTGCCTGCAGCCGCTCTGATTGACTGCAGCCACTCTAGGCTGCTTGGAGGACTCCTCTACTGCTCCTTTCCTGGGATGAGTATGGCAGGACACTGAGGTCTTCAGCAGGGGGCCTCTGTGTCTAGTCCACCCCATCATACCAGGCTAAAAAGGACCAGTTCACAACATAAACAGCCTTATATTGTATTAAAGGCTGTTTCCCAGGCCTCAGACCACTTGACTTTCTTTGGTTCATGAGGTTTGTGACAGTAGCTGTAACGATAGCAAATGCTGGCACAAACCATCAATAGTACCTCACCAATCCCAGCAAATAGCTCATTTGCCTTTTCATGTTGTGAATAGAACAGGCTATTATCCAGACCCTTACCTTGTTGCCAAGTGATTGGAGTTGGCCTCTTCCTCCCATATAGATGAGATATGTGATCTCCCAGTTCCCCACATTACACTTAGTTGGGTGAACTGTTAGACCTGCATCTGCTGGGGACTGAAGAACAGCCATGACCTGTCTCAGATAGGTAAGATATAGCATATTTTCCATCAGGTCAGAGGACTCTGACCCTCAGCTACTGAAAAGTCATACCCACCAAGTAATCACAAGAAGAGATTACTGAGCAATAAATCACACACAAGGAACTTGTCAATAGCAAGGTACAGAGAGAGAAGCCAGTGTGCCACCTGAAACAGATCAACAATTAAAGTCCCAATAACACAGAGATATAAAGCAAAAGCTGAACTTGACTAATACAAAATGACCTGTGCTGCAGCAGCTTGAGAAAATTTCTTTTGATCATCTATCTAGAATTAGAGTCCCAGAATAAAAAATGATTGGGACTATAGAGATAAAATTACTGCATATCATGAGGTTTTGTACAGTGGACATAGGCCCAGATTTTTTTTAAAAAAAGAAGTTATTTAGGTTCTGCTGTGCTCAACATTGCAATGCCAAACTGATTAAAGAGCCCAAATCTCATGTTCAAAAAATATTAGGCACTTAGGAACTGATGGGATTTAGGGTCCTAGGTATCTAAATCACACTTGAAAATGAGATTTGGGCTCCTAAATCTGTTAGGCATTGCAGTGCTGAGCCGAGCACTGCCGGAATACCTTTAAAAATTCTGGGCTTTAGTGTCACAGTTCCACACAGTCTGTGGTAAAAAATATTAAGCATTATTCATAGTGTCTATCTGGATATTAAGAAATGTAAAATCAGAGTCCATGTTGTATTCTGACTAGACAGAAATGCTGTCATGGTGAAATCCCTGATCACCTTTGCAGATCTATTTGAATTAAATTGGAAAATTACCTCTTATTAGTAAGCTGCTACTTATATCTTTCTGAAATTGAATTGTTGCAGAACACATCAAATAACAATTATAGCATATTGCATATCACAGTTCACTCATATAATTTTGTTGTTGGGGGGGGGGGGATTGGAAAAAAAATGTTTTTTTTCTACATGCCTCCAGCTCTTTAAATCTGGAACTCTGCTCCCAGGTCATCTCAGCTCCGTGGAATCAGAAGTGCTTGGCTCCTGGGGTCTGAGATCCCTTTACACTTCCTTGACCCAGAAATCAATGGGAAGTCTTCCAACTGACTTCATTTGGCATTGGATCAGGCCCATAAAGAGCCATATCTTCTTGAAGTTGCAGATGTATTAATCAGGTGTATCTTGTCTACACATGGTATTTGAGTAACAACCTCATACCAAGATCTGTTTGGACTTTGCAAGGTTTGGTCACAAAAGAGTTCACCTTACTGGATCCACTTGAAGATCTGAATTAAGAGACATGTAAAGTTATGGGTCCAAATGCTACCTCCCACTTTGTGATGCAAAGAGAAGGAAAAGAGTGAGCAAAATGAGCAGAAAGGCTATGTAAACAACTACATGACAATACATAGCTGTGTGTCAAGTGAGTTGGCTGTCCAGCTAGTGAGGCAGTAGCCAAGAAGCAAAAGCAGCATGGTCACCTTAGCAATTAGCACTGTGATTGGGTGTCCACCCCACACAAGACTGGAAGGAGTGAAGGTGGCCAAGTAGGTCTATTAACTCCACAAGCAGCATCTGCAGGAAGATCCAGGTAACAGGGAATTGATTGCAAGCAAGTTCAGCTGTGCAGGAACAGGTGGGGCCTATAAAGCCAGGAAGCTGGCAACAGACAGGGACAGTTGCTGGGGAAGGGTAGTCACTTCCTGGGAAGAGGGAGAAGGGTCTGGAGCTGGTATTCCCAAAGAAGAGGGGAACTAGAAGTGGTGGGAAGGAGCAGTGAGGTCTGGGAGAATAAATCCCAGAACTGTTGGGTTGAGGGTCCCTGGACTGGAACTCAGTGTAGAGGTTGGGCCTGGGTTCCCCTGCCAGCCACAGAGAGTGGTACCTGAGGCAGTGGATGGGAAGACTGCGCAGGACTGCTGAAGGAATACTTCGATATACTTCCAGAAGAGGAAAACACTGAGTGACCTGGGATGAGTCGTGAAAAGGACTCTTCAGTTCCTGGAGTGAGAGAGGGGCTGCAAATCTGAGAAAGAGATGAGTGAATACATGCAACTATGGGAAGGGGCATCTGACGAGTGGCAAGCTAATCCCCAGAGTGGCCAGGAGGAGGCACAGACTAGCAGTCAGTGAACCACCCTGTGACAGGCATATTTCCCAGTATAAATCTTCATGAAAGTTTAAGGCTGCTACAAGCCGCTTAGCTCCCATTCCCTTAGAAAAGAGAGTAGTGCCCAGTCTTTGTGCAGGAAAAAAGTAGCAGCAGGACTCTTGAGTGAGCCATGCTGCCAGAGAGAGGTATGGCAAGGAATAATGTGGTGGGATGCTCAAAATAGGCTGCTCTTTTAGGATCTGGAGGGACGCAATTTCCCCTATTGTCCAAAATTGTTTGACTACACTTGCGGTTCATTCTTAAAAATGTTTGAGAGATCAAATAACCAAACTAAGCCACATTCTTTGTCTAAAGACAAAAACAGTAAAATACAAAAGAGACATATGTATTCATCTTCCAAGAAGCAAATTCTTGCTGTGTGTTCACCTTATAGAGAAGGTATGCTCCTAAAATAAGCATTTCAGCGGGTAGTATTTACAGGATGATTTCATAAGTTAAACTCTTTAAACACACTAAAATTCAACCCTCCAGTTTGTTCCTGTTCTCTAACTTGTTCTGTACCTATTTTATCTTTATTTTGGATTCTAGCATTCCAGGAACAGGTCTGTGAAGGTACCTCCCCAGCTTATACCAGGCAGAACAGTAATGTATTTTGCCTTTGACAAGTTTCCTAATTTCTGTTGCAAAAGCTGACTTTAGCTTTGTAAACCTTTGTTAGATACTTGACATGAGTGAACAGAATGATCAGGAAAGCATAATATATTCAGTTTACATATGTGTTGGGAAGTTATGTTATGTATATTAGTATCATGCACATAATACTTAATGAGATATATTCTATGCCTAACATTTATGTATTGCCTAACATGCCATGGACCTTAGGGTGTCAATGATATGACCTCTTTTCTGTGCATAACCACAACCCTAAAGGGCTTTCCATATTAGAGGAAGCATTTGGCTTGTGATTCCCATTTATCAATTATAGTACGCAAAAAGAGCACATTTTTAAACAAATGATTTCTAATAGAGTGAAATTCATCAAAACTTTAATTATTAAAATCATTTATTATGTTCAGCTTGTTCAGAACCCACAGATGATGTGACCACTATATTTATCACAATTTTTCTGCCAGTGTGACCTGCACTAATAAAAATGTGTGAAATTAAAAAGAATAAGCATTATATGCAAAATGAGATCTTAATTGAAGTGTTCTCTTGCTTTTTAAGAAACTCTGTAAAAGTTGCACACTATGCAAATATTTTTATTATACTAAGATTCAGTAGTACTTCAGAAATAGTTCCACTTTTCCTTTGATGAAAACACAAGAGAATTCACTTTTTTAGGTCTTTATGAAGGAAAATAGATTTTTTTTTTTTTTTTTTTTTTGCATGCAGATGTTGACTTTCTTTTTATGTCAAACCCTTTTATGTGTTTCCTTACAGGGCTATCTTTCATCATTTACATTAGGTGTCCTTCCAACAAGGCAGAATTTTCAGATCTCAGCCTTTGCATCAGAATTTCAGTGCTACACAGTCAAAAAGCGGGTATTAAGAATATTTGTAGTACATATGAATACTTTCCATTTTAAAAGGTATTTATTGTAGTTTAATTATTCCCTCAGTTATATTTAATTATGTTTGTGTGCTGCCACTGGAAATTAACAACAAAAAATAAATACGAGCTTGCTTTTCATATCCAGACAAGAAATTTAGTTTCTTCCCTGGCAGATTATCAAATAATTAATAGTTAGCTTTCCCACCTACATGAATGGAAAATGACTGTCGTTGTGGCACTGTGACAGAAGAAAGGCAAAAATGACAGATGAGCTTTCTGTCTTCTAGAGCAGTGATTTTTCAACCTATGGTCTGCAGACCTCTCGGGGTCCATAGACTGTCTGAGTCCACAAAAGGTAACTATGAAAATAAAGTTTCAGATCCCAGAAAAGGCATTCTGTTTTTCTGATCAATCAAAGGTATGTGAATAACCCCACCTAGAGGTCAAAAGTGACAGGTGTTGTCCTTACCATAGAAGCCCACAATTTAATGCCCTTTCTTATGCTGCACATGCTTGGCCCTGCATTTGATGCAGCATTTATAGTTTAATTCTGTTCAGTTTTCAGTCTAAGACTACTATGGTAGGGGTCTGTAGACCACAAGTTGAATTTCCAAAGGGGTCTGCACCTCCATTTGAAAATGTTTAGGGGTCCACAGTGAAAAAAGATTAAACCAGTGTTCTAGAGGAGTAAGTAATCACTCTGAGGATTGTTCCCTTATGAGTTAGTTTCTGATTCCTAATTACCAGTCCTATGTACTGTGTAACATAAGGTGACAGAATCAAATGATAGACTGTTTCTGCTGCAGTGAAATGTGGGATAGAAAACTTCACTATGCAGTATAGATGCCAATGTGTAAGTGCTCATTGGCACATCGCCACCTCTATTTAAATGATCCATAAAGTAGGACAAGCTTTGCAGTACTGCTGATTGATTTATGCCACTAATTCTTCCAGGAAGCACTTTAATCGGCATTAAGACAGTGTGAAGTGTTTGCTTGTAACTATAAAATGGACATTAAAAATACCACGTCTAGTGTTTAGATTAAGTTAATTGTTTCATAATAGAAAATCATTCATCATAATTAGAATGGTTCCTAATAAGAATTCATCTATGGAACTACTGTATAGCCCTTCCTGGGTTTCTTTTAAATGCAAACTGGAACAGTCTGTTGAAGAAACACCAGGGAAGCCTCTGCCTGGCAGAGCACTGAAGAAAAACAATCTATCTTCAAATTTCAAAGTCTGACGGTTTCCCAAGCACTTTCCCCATAGCCCAACCAGATGGTATATTTCAGTTTGTATTTAAAAAAAACAAACAAAAAACCCTCAGTCAAGAACATTAAGCACCTTGATGCAGAACATAATAAAATGTTAATTGTTTCATTTTATATTACAATCAATTCAGGCCATATAAAAAATGCTGAGGAAATATTCAGCCATGTCTAGAGCAGTAAAGGAGGGGAGGGACTGTGACAGTCTACTGTTATGGTCATCATTTTTACAAGACTATGACACATTTTCTACAAAGTATGCCTTGTGAGATATCATTTGAAAACTCAATCTGCTGAATATTGTTCTCCTTGTAAATTATGTGTATCAACATCGTATGAGAAGTTATTAGATTATACTATGTATCATTGTTATAACATGCTCTAAGGCAGGGGTTCCCAAACTTGGTTCGCAGCTTGTTCAGGGTAAGTCCCTGGTGGGCCACGAGATGCTTTGTTTACCTGAGCGTCCGCAGGTATGGCTGCTCGCAACTCCCAGTGTCACAGCTCCCGCACCACTTCCTGCAGCTCCCATTGGCCAGGAACAGTGAACCGAGTGGGAGCTGCGAGTGGCCATACCTGCGGATGCTCAGGTAAACAAAGCATCTCATGGCCTACCAGGGGCTTACCCTGAACAAGCTGTGAACCAAGTTTGGGAACCCCTGCTCTAAGATTAAGACAAGCAGACACAAACCAGTTTTTTCAGAGACAAAGACATACTAGTACCCCAGCCAGGTGTTAGAGCTACCCTGACTTAAGCAGCCATTATTCAGCAATGGGAAGGTGTAAATAATAAATTTAGATTTCATCATTGAGACAGTTCAACCCACATGTCCACAAGAGACTACTTGTCCCCTGCATCCCAGTTGGGGGTAATCCTCAAAGAGGCAATGGTAGTATTGGAGGGGGAGAGGCAGTGGCCTCCATTTCACCTCTTCTCCTCCCATTGCTCTGCTCCATGACAAGAACTCGCAAAGAACTGAACTAAGTGGAGTGGTCCTAGGCTAAAAGGAGACCTACCCTGCGAATTTTACAACAGTGTATGGTGAGACAAAATATTTGCTTTTACATTCACTTAGCTTGTTAAATTAGGTAATAGCTTGTGTATTACTCTATTTTCTTTTTTGTAACCAATACTGACTTTGATGTATCATCACTTAAGTTTATTAACTATAGAAAGATAGATTTTTGTTGTATTCTATCTTAACCAGTGTTTTTGGATTAAGTTGTGTGGGGATAAAGCTGGTGCATATATCATTTTCCCTTGTGAAATGATGGACTTTCTATGAGCTTGCATTGTTCAGTAGTGTGCTGGACAGTACAAGGTGCTCATTTCTGGGGGAACAAGTCTGGGACTTGAATTTGTGGATGTAACCCTGTATGTAATTCATGAGTGATTGGTCAGAGTGCTCATGTGTTTAGCTCGGGTGAATTTGCATGCTGAAGGCTGTGAGAGCAGATCAGGAGTGGCTGTTCTGAGAGCAAAGCAGTGTAAAAGGCACCCCAGGCTAGAGAATTTAGGGCACACAGCTGTTCAACCGACCAGATTGTACCATAGGTAATCTCACAGAGACATGCAGGAGTAAAGCAGAAGTAAGATGCAGGGTGAATAATAGAAAAAGCCTGATCCAAAGCCCACTGAAGTCAATGAAGAAAATCCTATTGGTTTCTTTAGACCATAGATCAGACCCTGGTGAGCCCAGCTATAAACTGCCCCAAAAAATCAGTTCTCACATGCTTAGAATCTGACAGCAAAATTCTATGGATTCTATCTGCACTGAGCATGCTCCCTCCCTACAGAAGAACTGAGTATGCTCTAGCCCAGGGCTGCAGGAGGTGAGGAGGCCCTCCCCTGCAAGTGCTCCACTCAGCACCTGTGAAATGGGAGAAATAATACCCAGATGTCATAGTGATCAGGGCCAGCTCCAGGTTTTCTGCCACCCCAAGCGGCCAAAAAAAAAAAAAAAAAAAAAAAGGCCGCAGCAGCACGATCGCACCCCTCCACTCTTCGGCGGCAGGTCCTTCGCTCCAAGAAGGACTGAGGGACCCACCGCCGAAGCGGACATGCCACCCCAGTAGTGGCCGGAGTGCCGCCCCTTGGTATTGGCCGCCTCAAGCACCTGCTTCTCTAGCTGGTGCCTGGAGCCGGCCCTGATAGTGATAAGCACCATAGAAAAGCCCATGAGGTAATTAAGAATCCTGTATTAGAGTAGGGTTTTGATGGTGTACAATAAATAAGGCCCAAGGCTACACGTTGAAAGATAAGCATAAAGCAAAAGATTTAATGAATGCTTGTTCAGTGAGCACTGTCCACCTGTGCACTCAGTAAGGCTGGGATCCTGTGGGAAAAAATAGTATGTGATCATGTAATTAAAGACCATCACATAATGCAGATGCACAAGTGGAGTATTTGAGATTTCACAGGCAACCTTAATTTTGGCACTTCCTAACTTTTGAGTGCTTGATTTTGGAACCTTAATGTGCTTTTAATGGAGTTGTTAATGTTATATATTTAGTACTAATCAGAAAAGTCCTACATTAAAAAACTTTCCTGAGTGCTTCATTATTCCACTTTGAAAGCTAGCAAGTGCCAGAATTAAGGTGATTCATAGTACCTTAATTTTGCCCCTTTGTTCATACATATTGCTATATATAGTCTTTTGTTATGATTACATTATATCAGTGGTTGTTTAACTATCTAGTGTAAATAATTCTAAATGGTATTCTATGTATGTTTATTCCTGATTATTGTAAGTCAAGTTTTTTTTTTTTTTTTTGCTATTAGCTTTGATTATGTATCCCTTCTGGGTGCTGTACAGGGAGACTTTGGCAAACCAGTAAAGTGCCTGAAAGCACTATGGCTTATTGTTAAGGCAGCCTAGTCAGCAAGCTATAAATTGGCCATTCAGCAGTCTCAGCTTGACCAAGGTGGGGGGGGGGGAGTTTTGGGGTGCCACCGAAAGCGCTGCTTGACCCCGCGTCCTTCCTGATAAGAATTGTGTTGAAGTTGCTGATACCTGCATTTTAAAAGAGCAGGATGTGCCCCAGGAATGTCTATTGGGGTCTCAAGGCTACAACTCTGGAAAGACCCAAACCTGGTTAATCAATAATCAGAAGGAACCTCTTGCTTGAGCATTGAAACTGCTTACTTTACAAGTTTTCTTTAAGGAACATGTCATTCTATTACTAATGTATAAATAAGGGGGAAAAAGCTTGACATAGTTGGACTTGACTGGGGACTCTTTTGGACTCTCCCTCTGGATACATCTTGCAGTCCCCACTGGCAGACGGAAGATTTGGCCACCGGAAGCCTGCCGCTGTATCACTCGAGAGCCACACTCAGCTTTGGTAATTATCAAGGGTTGGGGGTGTTTTATTAACCTGTTGCGGACATGTGTAAGTGCTTGAGATTAAGTAAAGTTTAGCTTTAAGTGAAAGCACTCTTGTGTTGTCCTGTTCGTGCCAGCCATCTATCAGTCGGATGGCCGTGTCTCCCCTGATTTATTTCCTGACACCACCTCGCACAGAGTAAAAGTTACCAAGAGCTTTGGGTTGAAAGAACCCCGGGTAACAGGTGTCCAGTATAAAAAAAATAAAAGATCAAGTTATCCTGTGCCAGCAGTTCCTTGGAACAGGGACTACTTTTTCTGTGGTGCTTAACAAATAACAACCACCTGCTAGGAGCCGAAGAGCTGTATTTACCATGAATTGCACATATTTGTATTAAAAATAAATGTACCCAAACAGAATATTTGAAATGTTTCCTTGCACTTATAGATTATAGGGACCTCGAGAGGTCATCGAGTCCAGTCCCCTGCCCGCATGGCAGGACTAAATACTGTCTAGACCATCCCTGATAGACATTTATCTAACCTACTCTTAAATATCTCCAGAGACGGAGATTCCACAACCTCCCTAGGCAATTTGTTCCAGTGTTTAACCACCCTGACAGTTAGGAACTTTTTCCTAATGTCCAACCTAGACCTCCCTTGCTGCAGTTTAAACCCATTGTTTCTGGTTCTATCCTTAGAGGCTAAGGTGAACAAGTTCTCTCCCTCCTCCTTATGACACCCTTTTAGATACCTGAAAACTGCTATCATGTCCCCTCTCAGTCTTCTCTTTTCCAAACTAAACAAACCCAATTCTTTCAGCCTTCCTTCATAGGTCATGTTCTCAAGACTTTTAATCATTCTTGTTGCTCTTCTTTGGACCCTTTCCAATTTCTCCACATCTTTTTTAAAATGCGGCGCCCAGAACTGGACACAATACTCCAGCTGAGGCCTAACCAGAGCAGAGTAGAGCGGAAGAATGACTTCTCGTGTCTTGCTCACAACACACCTGTTAATGCATCCCAGAATCATGTTTGCTTTTTTTGCAACAGCATCACACTGTTGACTCATATTTAGCTTGTGGTCCACTATAACCCCTAGATCCCTTTCTGACGTACTCCTTCCTAGACAGTCTTTTCCCATTCTGTATGTGTGAAATTGATTTTTCCTTCCTAAGTGGAGCACTTTGCATTTGTCTTTGTTAAACTTCATCCTGTTTAACTCAGACCATTTCTCCAATTTGTCCAGATCATTTTGAATTATGACCCTGTCCTCCAAAGTAGTTGCAATCCCTCCCAGTTTATCATCCGCAAACTTAATAAGCGTACTTTCTATGCCAATATCTAAGTCGTTGATGAAGATATTGAACAGAGCCGGTCCCAAAACAGACCCCTGCGGTACCCCACTCGTTACGCCTTTCCAGCAGGATTGGGAACCATTAATAACAACTCTGAGTACGGTTATCCAGCCAGTTATGCACCCACCTTATAGTAGCCCCATCTAAATTGTATTTGCCTAGTTTATCGATAAGAATATCATGCAAGACCGTATCAAATGCCTTACTAAAGTCTAGGTATACCACACCCACCACTTCACCCTTATCCACAAGGCTCGTTATCCTATCAAAGAAAGCTATCAGATTGGTTTGACATGATTTGTTCTTCACAAATCCATGCTGGCTGTTCCCTATCACCTTACCACCTTCCAAGTGTTTGCAGATGATTTCCTTAGTTACTTGCTCCATTATCTTCCCTGGCACAGAAGTTAAACTAACTGGTCTGTAGTTTCCTGGGTTGTTTTTATTTCCCTTTTTATAGATGGGCACTATATTTGCCCTTTTCCAGTCTTCTGGAATCTCTCCTGTCTCCCATGACTTTCCAAAGATAATAGCTAGAGGCTCAGATACCTCCTCTATTAGCTCCTTGAGTATTCTAGGATGCATTTCATCAGGCCCGGGTGACTTGCAGGCATCTAACTTTTCTAAGTGATTTTTAACTTGTTCTTTTTTTATTTTATCCGCTAAACCTACCCCCTTCCCATTAGCATTCACTATGTTAGGCATTCCTTCAGACTTCTCGGTGAAGACCGAAACAAAGAAGTCATTAAGCATCTCTGCCATTTCCAAGTTTCCTGTTACTGTTTCTCCCTCTTCACTAAGCAGTGGGCCTACCCTGTCTTTGGTCTTCCTCTTGCTTCTAATGTATTGATAAAAAGTCTTCTTGTTTCCTTTTATTCCCGTAGCTAGTTTGAGCTCATTTTGTGCCTTTGCCTTTCTAATCTTGCCCCTGCATTCCTGTGTTGTTTGCCTATATTCATCCTTTGTAATCTGTCCTAGTTTCCATTTTTTATATGACTCCTTTTTATTTTTTAGATCGTGCAAGATCTCGTGGTTAAGCCAAGGTGGTCTTTTGCCACATTTTCTATCTTTCCTAACCAGCGGAATAGCTTGCTTTTGGGCCCTTAATAGTGTCCCTTTGAAAAACTGCCAACTCTCCTCAGTTGTTTTTCCCCTCAGTCTTGATTCCCATGGGACCTTACCTATCAGCTCTCTGAGCTTCCCAAAATCTGCCTTCCTGAAATCCATTGTCTCTATTTTGCTGTTCTCCCTTCTACCCTTCCTTAGAATTGCAAACTCTATGATTTCATGATCACTTTCACCCAGGCTGCCTTCTACTTTCACATTCTCAACGAGTTCCTCCCTATTTGTTAAAATCAAGTCTAGAACAGCTTCCCCCCTAGTAGCTTTTTCAACCTTCTGAAATAAAAAGTTGTCTCCAATGCAGTCCAAGAATTTGTTGGATAGTCTGTGCCCCGCTGTGTTATTTTCCCAACATATATCTGGATAGTTGAAGTCCCCCATCACCACCAAATCTTGGGCTTTGGATGATTTTGTTAGTTGCTTGAAAAAAGCCTCATCCACCTCTTCCACCTGGTTAGGTGGCCTGTAGTAGACTCCTAGCATGACATCTCCCTTGTTTTTTGCCCCTTTTAACCTAACCCAGAGACTCTCAACACTTCCGTCTCCTATGTCCATCTCTATCTCAGTCCAAGTGTGTACATTTTTAATATATAAGGCAACACCTCCTCCCCTTTTCCCCTGTCTATCCTTCCTGAGCAAGCTGTACCCATCCACACCAACATTCCAATCATGTGTATTATCCCACCAAGTTTCAGTGATGCCAACAATGTCATAGTTGTATTTATTTATTAGCACTTCCAGTTCTTCCTGCTTATTGCCCATACTTCTCGCATTTGTATATTGGCATCTAAGATACTGGTTTGATCTTTCCTCCCAGTTTTGTCCTGACTCTCCTTTCTCTCTGCCAATATAGCCCACACTCCCTCTCGTTTCCAACCCATCTCCCCGGTCTCCATGTTCCCCACTTACCTGTGGGCTTTGCTCACCTGTCCCCCTCGAACCTAGTTTAAAGCCCTCCTCACTAGGTTAGCCAGTCTGTGCCCGAATAGGGTCTTTCCTCTCCTCGAAAGGTGAACGCCATTTCTGCCTAGCAGTCCTTCCTCGAATAGCATCCCGTGGTCTAGGAAGTCAAAGCCCTCCTGGCGACACCATCTTCGCAGCCAGGCATTCACCTCCATGATGCATCTGTCTCTGCCCGGGCCCCTACCTTTGACAGGAAGAATTGAAGAGAATACCACCTGCGCTCCAAACTCCTTCACCCGTACTCCCAGAGCCCTCTAGTCACTCTTGATCCGATCAGTGTCACACCGCGCAGTATCATTTGTGCCCACATGGATGAGTAGCATGGGGTAGTAGTCAGAGGGCTGGATAATCCTCGACAATGCCTCCGTAACGTCTCGGATACGGGCCCCCGGCAGGCAGCATACCTCCCGAGATGAAATGTCAGGGCGACAGATGGCCGCCTCCGTCCCCCTCAGCAGAGAGTCTCCGACCACCACTACCCTACGTTTTCTATTCGCAGTGGTGGCAGCAGACTCTCCAGCCTTAGGGGTACGAGGCTTCTCCTCCTTTACTGTAGGGAGTGATTCCTTCTTTCCTGTATCAAGAAGAGCATAACGGTTACCTATAACCACGGCAGGAGGGTTCGGAGCAAGGGTGGAGCACTGCCTGCTGCCAGAAGTAACCAGCTGCCAGTGTCCACCCTGAGCCATCTCCTCCTCCACCAGTGGTGTATCAGCAGTCCTGTGTTCTGGGACAGCTACCTCAGCTGTCTCCACATGGACACTGTCGAGGAATTGCTCGTGGATACGGATGCTCCTCAACCTAGCCACCTCCTCCTGTAGCTCTCCCACCTGCTGCCTGAGAGATTCCACCAGCAGGCACCTCTCACATTGGATGGTCCCCGCAGCCTGGATATCAGTAAGTGGAAATTGCAAGTTACAGTCTTTGCAAAACCACACCAGGATCTGGGTAGAGGCATCCATGCTCAGGCGCTCTGTCTGGCTACAGGCACAGGTGGAGGAGACAGTAGCAGTGCTGGCACAGGTGTTGCGGGTCTTCCTAACCATCGTGAGCCTCCCTCTGTCAAACTCCCGTCTGCAGCCCCCTGTCAGCTGAAAGGATTGTTTAAGCAAACAATTATGAATGTAGTTGCTTTATAGGTATTAAGGGGAATCAAGAGAAAACAGATGGAACTGGCAAGGGACCCTTGCCCCCTTCCTGCTCCCCTTCCAAACTCCCTTGTGAAACTCCCTGTTAGCAGCCCCTGGTCGCAAAGCTGTACCTTGTACCTCTCAGACTGATTGAATAAAAAATACGTGTGGTTTGAATTTACTAATGCTGAAACCCTGAAGTTGATCAGCTTTGCTCATATTCTAGTTCTATCAAGACGGCTGTCTCAAGACACATTTTAGGAATTGCCTCTGATCCAGAGGGGAGCTTTTTTCAGTCTTCATAGAAGAAGAAATAGTTATTTCAGCTGTGACAAAGTCCTAAGCAGCTGTCATCTTGATTCTCCTATCTTTTGGCAAGGAGATGGAGACAAACATAAATCAGCAATAGTGAGTGAGTAACTTCTGAAACTAGACAGCTTTACTGACAGCTGAACATAAAAGTTAAATACTGTATCTGATGTGAGACTTCAACCCTAGGGGGGAGAAAACTTTCAAACTTGTCATTCTATTTATGGTCAAACTCCAGCTTGTTGTACAAATTTAAGCCAAGAAATCTATGTATCCACATTTTCATTTTACAGAAACAGTAAAACAAATTTAAAACCTAGTCTGGTCACATTTTATATTAAGGCTCCATTTATAAAATGATTTAAAAGTAGTTAAAAGATGTTATAAGTGTGTTACAGACATGAGTAGTATGTGTTTGGATGGCTAACTTTAAACACATTCTATTGATGTGTTCATATGAGACTTAGGCTGATAAGCATCTGAAATTAGACTTAAGTGCCTAAGTCATTTAGGCACAAATCCTCAATGATATTTAGGTGCCTAAATCCTTCTGATTACAATGGGAGTTAGGTACCTTTGAGCATCTGGGCGTTGGGCGCTTTTCAGAAATGTTACCTTGTGTAATAATTTATTTCAAATTCAAGTTAAAATTCAAATGCCAGTATCATATTAAGGATAATGTCTGTCTGAATTAAAATATAGATCTGACAAATTACATTAGTCTAGTCCTCCACTAGTGCTGCCTGCTGTTGCACTTGTCTGTGTCCACAAATATATTTTGTTCTCAGTCCCCCTGGCCTGATGGGGCTGGAAGACATATACACTTTCATGACTGCACCAAGTCCTAAAGTATACTTTGCTTCATATATGGGCATGGGCTTGATTTGATTATGCTTGTTCAGGAAAACAAATCATATGCTATCCCACAATGCTATAAGCCAATAAGAAAAATATTCTTATCCAAAACACCTCTCCTTGAAGGGCAGATTGCCCAGTGGGTAAAAGTTACATTAAACATTTAAGCACACTGTTCTTTGAGAATTTGATGGTATTTAACTGTAATCTAAGCCAACTACTTCCCTCAGGGCTAATACCACAAAGTGTTAAACACTCTCACTCCCCCTTGACTTCAGGGCTCAAAACCTGTGGAAAACGGTCTAATAGATTTTAGGTTTGTATGTCCATTATCCTTGCAGCATAGAAAAGAATAAAGGACAGAAGAGAAAAAAGGAATGAAGTTAAATTTCTGGTACTCCTATTCTCTCCCTCTTTCCAGGAATACAGAGAAAACTCAGGTCTACTTGGGATCACTCATACAATTATGGAACATGCTCAGATACCAAAATGATGGGTGCTGTATGTATGAATGGCAAATGGACAGACAGATCAAGAGGGAGATACTTGTAGTTTAAAATAGTTATAATTAGTAATGATCAGTAGGCTATAGGAAAATTATGGAAAGCACGAAAAGTAAATGCATATTGTGCACCACATTTTCAATTTATCATAATCTTTAAGAATTAACTGATAAAGACAAATGGAAGACCCAAAAGCAAGTAAAACAAGCATGTAATAGCTGCTCTTCTGTATGCTTTTTTAAATAAAGAGATACATCCTCTTCCTAAAAATTTTCTTCAATATTTTCTTCACCTTCCATCAAGGAAGAGTTAGAAACTCCTTGTAAAGGTAACTGCTCACCCAGAGTAAATGATGAGTAACGGATTTTAATTTGAAAAGAGAATATTTTTCACATGTCCCTAATAATTGCTTTCTGACCAGGCAAGCTGACTTTGACAAATGCATTTTCTGACAGGTGGTGAAACAATGCTTAAGCTTACATTGGAACAAAGTTGTTATTTATCTTACACAAGATAGGGGGAAATAATTCTTTAACACTTTTTTCCTAGTGCATAACCAGAATTCATTTAATGTTTATATATTTATTTAATGGCCCATTATGGGATTTACCTCTGACTACTAGGTGAAAAGTATTTGCTAATATATTCTAAAGGAGTGAGGAGACTGATTCAAATTTCTCCCCTTTGGACCCTGAAGAATACACAATAAGCTTAAAAGCCTTGATACATTTATGGAGTGCAAACTAGCCTTATTTTACGGACCATTGTCCCCAAAAAGCTCCCTTCAGTATTGATGTCCTCAGAGACAGGTATTCCCAAGCAACACAACTGGTCCTACAACTATTCTGGCAACATACAATAGCCAAGATTGGGGTTGTGAGCTAAATAACAACAACAAAAACAACTATTTGTAGAAAAAAGGGGGGGAAAGGAGTAGCATAAAAATTTCATCTATTTTAATCTCTCTGAGATCTTAGATTTTTAATACAGCAATATTCAGGTCTTGAGTCCCAAATGAGCCTCTCTACTTACCACACCCTCCCTCCCCCATTTACTGTAAATGTTAATTTCACTTTCCACTATTCTAAAAGGATTTTAATATTACAATGTAGGTTTTCCATTAAACATGAAGGAAATACCATAGTCATTACAGCAGAAACCCACAATGAACAAATGGGATATTTTGTTGTATAATAAAATATTGAGGCAGAGTATCATTAAAATGTCACAGGTGATTGGTAAGTAAAACTGGGTTTTGCCAACATCTCACACTGCATGAGTGATTTCCACTATAGGACCAGTTCCTTGGCAGGTGTAGAGCATCATATCAAAATGATGTATTTAGGCCCGTATCCAGTCTCTGACAGTGGCCATTACCAAATGTTGAGAGGAAAGAGCAAGAAACCCTCTTTTAGTGAATTATGGAATAAATTGAAAAAGTCAGAGATTGGTTCATGACCTGAAGCATGATGGTTTATATTTCATATAAAAAAAAGGAATAGCCTATCCTAGTGTAACTGAAGATGTTCCCATAACTCTCATACTATGAGTAATCCTTCTCCAGGGTGGCCTCTCCTGCGTTCCCAGAATACTGGACATTCCAGTACCTCCAGGAACAGTGTGGACCTGCTCCTGCGAACATGGTGCAAGCAAGGTCATGCCGAAGGGGGCGGGGCAGCATACTCTTCAAAATCACATCCCCATTCAGTACTGGACAAGAGAACATCTGTTTTTGTCTCAATATGAGACAGACGAACCTTAGAAAAGCAGGAATGTCCAGTATAAAACCAGACGAATGGCCTGCCTATATTGTGGCACTGAGTTCTACAGATTAAGTATGTGTAAAATATATTTCATTGCATTATTTTAAATTGTTGCCTTTTGATTTAATTGATTATCCCCTTGTTCTTGCATTGTGATAAAGGGTAAATAGAACCATCTGATTTATCTTGTTTTACTATTAGTTCTTCCATCAATATGTAATTTGTCCTGTATAGACATTTAAAGACCACATGGCACTTTTTGTAAAAATAGGATTTTGCCTTAGTGTCTTGGGTCAAAAATATCCATAGTGTCATACACTGTGTTGTGTACCAGTTTGTTGTTATCCTCTACCTCCAATGAGCCAAATTTCAATGGCTCTGGATGAACCAGACGTCTGGACCCTGCAGTCCTTTCTGAATGTCAATGAATATTTTTATTTTTAAAATCACAGAAAATATATATGCTGCATATTTTAAAGTTACATTGGTATAGTACATTCAAAATTGTATATGATACAAATACACTGCTGTCCATGATATGCTATTTGTCATCTAACAGCATTGAAAGACAACGCATTTATTAGTAAACTCTGGCGTGCATGGATGTATTGGGACAAAATTTGCTGCATAACAGTTTCCCACAAGATACATGTATCAGCTATTTAAAGTTCAATACTGTACTGGAGCTTTCCAGTTCAAAATGTGGGGGGCTCTATTGAGAGCTTGGGTGATGGCTCAGGAGGCCACATTTGGGTGTTGAGTTTGTAATACTTGTTCCAGGCAGGTTTTGCAAAACCAAAACCCAAGAACAGGTCAGAATCAAGGTTCGGCTTTATCTGAAATGAAGTGATTAAAAGCTTTTGGTTTCTTCACTCACACAGCAACAATACAATCTTTTGTCCCCTGGACAAAAAGTGTCAACTATAGGAATCACAACATTAATCATAATTTTGTATCGCACTGGCACCTACAGGCCCCAATCAGAGATCAGAGAGACCAGGCACTTTAGCCACATGTAATTAAAATACAGTCCCTGCCTTTTTATTCTCTTTGTGTGACCACTGATAACAGGAAGAATCCTGCTGAACTTTTCTCCATTAAAGATAATGGAGACTCATTCAGTATCCCTTGTATCAGCTAAAACAACCTCATTTGGAAAAGTTCATGAATCAAAAGGTGGAACTCTCTACATCAGATCAGAGACAGGATGGGCCTGTTGTTGACCAATCCTCACCTTGCAAGACATTGGTACAGCTGGTTAAATGCAGTCTATATCACTCTTCTTGTTGCTCATCAGGATTTAAAAAGGCTATTGAATTTAATGTCATTCTTTCTGTCTCATTGACTTTACCATCTCATGCAAAATAAGACCTTCACCAAACATTGGCAAGCTGCAAGACTTTACTCAGACAAACTAGCTCATTTTGCTGATTATTGTGTAGGCACCATATTCCAGCCATGCTCACTTATTGTCTTACCTTGGAATTAAGTGTCTTCTTTTTGGGGGAAGAGCTATGCAATCTTTTTTTTCCTGGCCCTAAAGTGTCCTGTGTCATACTTGTTCCTAACCATCCAGAAAGCAACATTGATCTGTCACTTCTTCAAAAAAAAAAAAGAAAAAAAAACACCCCTTGTAGAATCCAAAGTCTCTTGGTAGCACTGAATCTGAGACGGAGCTAACTGCTGTCCTCGTCACTTAGCAAATCAGTGGCCAAAAACAGCTTGGACCAATTTTATTTCACCTGAGATATTTTACAAGATTTTATAGCTGCTTGGCGCTCTATTTTTATGTCTTTTCTCTCCCTTTTCCTTTACCTTCTTTTATTCTAACTTTTGGGATATATTCTATTGGCCAGAGTCTGCTGTGACTTAAATCTTGTGAGACCCCACTGATTTTAATGATACAGACCTGGAATATTAAAATCCCAGTAGTCATGCATGGAATATCCTGCCCTGCAAACTGAATCACATGGTTTCTGACAGAAAGAAGATAGTTTCATTTTTAGGCTCCACAGCTGTAAACTAGGGCAAAATTTGCCCCAGGTCTTGAATCAGAAAAAATATTTAACTACATGCTTAACCTTAAGAATATGTTTAAATCCATCCCTATTCAGCATGTACTTACGGTGCTGAATTGGGGCCCTACCGGTAATCTTACATATAGACACTTAGATAGAGCTGAGTTACATGTGTGTACTCTGTTTGGAGCTGGGTGGGAATTCCACATGGTTTAGCTGTTATACAAAGTTATTTTTTAATCAAAATTCATTCCATCAAAAATTAGGAAATGATGTGCTAAATAAAGCCACTGTGTAAGGCTGTCTATGAATGATTAAACTTTAATTAAAGTTGCCTTAAATTATTTTAAATCATTAAAATACCTATCTGGAAAAACACATAGCTGGAATTGAAAACTCTGCATATATTGGAGAGATTTTCTACTTCCCAGAGTATGCTATGGCAAAAACACAGTGCTTCAAAGCTAAAGATTAAGTAATGGAAGCAAAATTTATGTCTGGTATCTCTCTGCTGACTTTTAAGCAGTTACACCAAAAATGAATTTGACATGAAGAGCCCTATTTTGCCCTATGCTAAATCCTCTTACCACCACTCCTGCAGCACAAAAAGGCTTGAAAGCCACCTTAAAGGGGCAGCTTAGGACTTTGCTTGTGTAGGGGAATCTCCGGGTGGAGTAGAGCTGGCATAGGAGTACAGGTTATACCAGGGGAGGAGAGGGCGTAGCTGGAATGTGCTGCACTGACAATCCTTGCTGACATGACAGTGTGTGCTGAACCAGCACCTGTCTGCTCCAGAGATAGAGAGGCAGAAAAGTGGCAAAATAATACCCTTGCTTCCCTCCTCAGATGCATCCAACAGAGCTCTGGTTACCTGAGAATTAAGTCCAGAATTCTTCAGTTCACTAGCATTTGATAACCTTTTAACAAATGAGGCCTCATCCTTTCCCAACAAAGTCAATGGAAGGCGAATTTGGACCATAATAGGCTTACCAAAAAAAAAATCATACTTTAATATTAGTTAGAAAGATGCATCAAGAGGCTGACATAACCCTACTACCATCTGTGCAATAAAATGCTCATGCTGAATCCACCATAACACACTACTTTTTTCCCCCCGGAAGAGAAATGCTGCTGTATCATTTCTATAACAGTTTTGTCATTTAACATAATGATTCCACTGTAGAGAAAATATTTTGTTTTTTTATATTTATGACTACATTTAAAACACAATTTTAATCTAGTCTGAATGTTGCACCTTCAGTTAGGACAACATTTAGCTATCACTTTATTTGTTAAATTTCTCAATGTTAATATTCATTATTTTGTAAACCCGGCTTGGTCCCCAGTTCTTCTTCCATTAACCTTTCTAGGAGCAGAAACAGTCCTCTGTGTATTATATAGATTGTCTGCCACTTAAACACTGGGTGAAATCCTTCCCCGCAGAAGTCAATGGTTTTTTTTGCCATGGACTTCAAAGGGTGCTAAGATTTCACCTTCTATCAAATTCATTCTTTAATTCTTTTAAAGTCACACTGAGGAAGAATTTGTCTCTGTATTTCATCTATAATCTGAGAAATTGTGTTATATGCCACAGCAAAAAGAAAGTCTTTTACATTTATACAGCATTTTGAATTCCAGAATTTCTTTTTTCCTAATAAGATATTGTAATGATTCAAAATAATTTAAATCCGTTTTTATTTCATTAAAGTTCTATCACTTATATGCAGCTTTATCAAGGCATTACATTGTCTAGTTTTGGATTGAGTGGATTTTGAAAAAGAAACTGTTTATAAGCAGATGAAGTTCCCACCCTGCACCAAGTACATGGTGTACACTGCATAAGTTCCATATTTACCAATTTCCCAGGCTTTGCCTTTATTGTTAAATAACAAAGGGTAAACATAGGGAGGCAATGCAGCCTATGATAGGGCACTAGAATGGGACTGAGGATACCAAGGTTCACTTCCCAGCTCTTCCATTGGCCTCCTGGGTGACCTTGGGCAAGTCACTTCTCTCCCTCTGCCTCAGTTTTCCAATATGTAAGACAGGGATAATGATACTAACTTCCTTGGTAAAGTGCTTTAAGATCCATGGATAAGAGTGAGGCATTGTAACAAACATCAGCCCAAGCTTCCTTCTGAGCTTGGCTGTACCTAGAGTTTGTCTGCAGGACACTTTCTCTCTCTATCCTTACCCTTAATTCCCTATGTCTCAGAGCAATACTCCAACCCCGCTCATATTTCTGGATTGGAGTTAATAGGACCCACCTGACCTGATAGGCATGAACAACTACAACACCATCACCAGCACAAAATTCCAGGGTGAAATACCTGGCCCCAGGTATTGAAGTCAATTCGCCTCTAGAACCTACCATCCTCTTCATAGGAACTCCTGAAATGTAATATATTCTCACTCTATTGCAATAACTGATAATGGGAAAAGATTAAAACAGCTAATTAAATTAAAATTTCTGAATTAGTAATGCTTACATGTTAATAATTCAGTGGCCTCAAATTAGCATGATCTCCATCACAACTTAATTTCTTTAAATAGTTAAATTCATATTCTTTGCTGAATTTCACTATTTTTAAATAGTAAATAATTAGTAATTTAACCATATCAAGTATGCTATTCTTGCAGTACTTAAAACTCAGTGTGTTATAACTAGCATATAGTAACACAGATCAGCAAAAAGGAGTAAAAAGGAAAAGAAAGGCTCCTGGACCAGGTCTGGACCCACAACATGGAGGATCAGTGCAACATAGAATATCTGGTACTCCTTGGTTATTGGTGGAGGATATGTCACTATCAAAGGTATATAGTATACTACCCTCACAACCAGACTGTGCAGTTAATACTGTTCCTGAAACCACGAGACTGACTTTATGAACGACACAAGGTGGATGAGGTAATATCTTTTACTGCACTAACTTCTGTTAGTGAAACAAAAGGTGTTTTTATCCACAGTGAGCCAGAGTGATTGAGAGTGAGAATGTCTCTGTAGCCTGGTATCTAGGCCCCCTGGGAGGTGGGAGACCCAGGGTCCAGTCCTCCTGCTGTAATCACTCTTTCATTGTTTATCCACAGTAGAACAGCTTCAGCAGGAGAGACTTAGGTAGCCCCACATCAGACTATCCCATAGTTAGTGGTTAAAGCATTCTCCTAAAAGGCAACAGATCCCTATCCAAATCCCTGCTACCCATTGGGGGAGGGGGGAATTGAACTTTGGTCTCCCACATTTCAGACCAGTGCACTAGCCACAGGGGTAAAAGTTGTAAGGTGAGCACTGCTAGCAGTGACAGTCAGCTTTTGAATGGGACTCTATCCAGTAGGTGACCTCTAACCACACATACTGGAACTGGCTTTCCTGTGACTTATGCAGAAATGTCTGTTTCCCAGGTTCATGGATCACTCTGAGACTTAGGTGGGAGTTAGTTATCCAGACACCTAGAATAAGACAGCAACATGCATGCCTAGAGGCAGAAACTTAGGTGTCAAGTGACATCCACAGTTTTTGGTAGGAGTATTCTGGATCCCAGTGGAGCCTAGACTTGGAGCTTAGGTACCTGTGTACCTTTGAGGATCAGGGCCCTTATTTTTAAGAAGTCCATCTTTGTCTTGAACAGAATTATATGCAAATAATTTTGTTCAAATTGCAGCAAACAGTTTTGGTTTTAGTACATCCCTATTCCAAGAGCAGATAGTTTATAGTACATTGACTTATAATCTATACCTGAGCTTCGATTTCTTCTTTCAAGGTCCAGCATATTTCTCAGAAGAGAGAGAAAAAAAAACAATTAAAAATATTATGGGGTTTGGATTTGTTAAGTGGTTACTGAAAAAAAATTGATGAATAAATTTAAGTTTGTTACTGAGAAATACTAGGAATCTGTTTACTACAATTTGCTGTAAAGATATTACTGTTTATAGATTTTAAAGTTGGCATGTATTGAATTCCCTTCTTTCAGTAGCTATAGCTGCAATGCTTTAACACAGCACAGGAAAGTACTGAGACGAATACTTCCCTAATATGATAGGCTGTTAGTCCTTCATTTGACTTTTAAGTTTCTACACAGCTCAACTGCATTTGTTTGTATAAATTTTTCTACCTTAATTAAAAATTCTGTTATACAGCACAGAAATCAGATTCTGTTTAATATTAAGCATAGGCAATTCTGTTTATTTGGGATGCATAATGGTATGATTCTTCTCTTATGAAACATTAATTGTTGACTTTAGTGGAATGATCCCTATTTGCACAATTGTAAATGAGATGAGATTGAAAATCTATGACCATGCCTTTACAGATACATAGTAGAACCCTTAGAGAGCCTGGTGGCCTAGTGATTAGCACACCCAGTTTTCAGTCTTCTTGCCTTCAGAAAGGCCCTTCAGTCAAGTTCCTCACTGTTATATGCAGAAGTCACCTCCTACAAGACAGGCCCAACAAAGAAAATAGAACACCACTAGCTGTCACCTTCAGCCCCCAACTAAAACCTCTCCAGCGCATCATCAGAGATCTACAACCTATCCTGAAAGATGATCCTTTACTCTCACAGATCTTGGGAGACAGACCTGTCCTCGCTTACAGACAACCCCCCAACCTAAAGCAAATACTCACCAGCAACCACACATCACTGAACAAAAACACTGTCCCAGGAACCTATCCTTGTAACAAAGCCCGATGCCAACTCTGTCCACATATCTATTCAAGTGACATCATCATAGGACCTAATCACATCAGCCATACCATCAGGGGCTCGTTCACCTGCACATCTACCAATGTGATATATGCCATCATGTGCCAGCAATGCCCCTCTGCCATGTACATTGGCCAAACCGGACAGTCTCTATGCAAAAGAATTAATGGACACAAATCTGACATCAGGAATCATAATATTCAAAAACCAGTGGGAGAACATTTTAACCTGTCTGGCCATTCAATGACAGACCTGCAGGTGGCTATCTTACAACAGAAAAATTTCAAAAACAGACTCCAGCGAGAGACTGCTGAGCTGGAATTGATATGCAAACTAGATACAATCAACTCAGGATTGAATAAGGACTGGGAATGGCTGAGCCATTACAAACATTGCATCTATCTCCCCTTGTAAGTATTCTCACACTTCTTATCAAATTGTCTGTACTGGGCTATCTTGATTATCACTTCAAACGTTTTTTTTTCCTCTTACTTAATTGGCCTCTCAGAGTTGGTAAGAAAACTCCCACCTGTTCATGCTCTCTGTATGTGTGTATATATATCTCCTCAATATATGTTCCACTCTATATGCATCCGAAGAAGTGGGCAGTAGCCCACGAAAGATTATGCTCTAATAAATTTGTTAGTCTCTAAGGTGCCACAAGTACTCCTGTTCATTTTGCGGATACAGACTAACACGGTTGCTACTCTGAAACCTGTCACCGTTGTATGTAGCTTATCCTCACCTCAAGGTTTTTCAGTGCATTACCCATTCCTTACTAGCAGGGAAGTTTTTGCCCCTTCTGCAACAAGGGAAGTTGGTAAGGGAGCCCTGGCTCTTCCACTCCACCAGGCCCTGACCTAGGGCCCTGTGAGGGACAACAATGTCCAGCTGTGAGGGACAACAATGTCCAGAGCTGCCTCTTTGGGTCACTTCCTACCATTCATCTTCCCCAAAATCTCCAAGTCCAATATAAAATAGTCTAATAAAAGGGGGAGGGGAGACAACTAATCCTTCAGCCCCTACTGGTCCCAGCAGGTGGTCTTCTTCCTCACAGTGAGGCTTCCTCAGCATCCTTGTTCAGGGGCCCTTATAGCAGTGGTGCCTTCCTCCCTGGCTTTCCCTCTTCTGGGCAGAGTTGCTTTTAAGCTTTTTCCTCAGCTGGAGCATGTTCTGCAGGCCCAGTGGGGCGGGGCTACCTGGGCCCACCGTGGGGTTTGTACACCCCATCACAAGGCATGAAGGGTTTTTTTAATCAGCTATGTTAGTTCAGTCAAATACCTAAAAACCCTATTGAAATGTAGGCTAACATCTTTGAAGCAAAAACCAATGAGTAGTCCTTGTGGCACCTTAGAGACTAACAAATTTATTTGGGCATAAGCTTTTGTGGGCTAGAACCCACTTCATCAGATGCATGAAGTGGAAAATACTGGGGCCCTGCATGCATCTGTTGAAGTGGGTTCTAGCCCACAAAAGCTTATGCCCAAATAAATTTGTTAGTCTAAGGTGCCACAAGGACTCCTTGTTGTTTTTGCTAATACAGACTAACACGGCTACCTCTCAGATCTTTGAAGCTCTTTGATCTCTCTCAGATCAATGTTAACTGATCACGTCTTATCCATGACTAGAAGCTGGCACACCAAGAACTTCAGTACGGATAAAACTGAAACTGTACATTGCAATACTATCTATCAAGTGCTGTGGCTAGTGAAAGTGTTCTCCATAATTTAAAATATTAATGTATATTGACAGAAAACACTATAAACAAGATGTGTTGGGAGGCACTAAGGAAAAAGGTTGAGTGTCCTAATAATATGCAGATATGTCTTGCTACTCCAATAACAAAACTATCATCCTGACTTTTTGCAATGATTCTACTCATTAGCCAACACCTCTAGCAAGACAGTAAATAGGTGAAGAAGTGTGTATGTTTTATTGCTAGAGAATTCCCACATACCAAACAAATGATGGGTCCCAAATTATGATAGTGCTGGAAATGCCAGCCCATTTTCAAGGAAGCACTTTAAGAAAGTCTATCGTCTCTTTGTCACTATATGTTCCTTAACATCTCAGTTTAAAAGGATGGAACTCTAGAAACCATCTTCTGCTAATAGTTCTTCTAACTTTAAAGTTCAGCAACTGTGAACTATCAGGAATGAGGATCTTGTTTCTCTGCCCAATCCATTGGTTGAGCTTTTCCAACATATGTAGTGTACATCTGAAAAGGGTGGTGTAAAGAAAACTTAATTTTTGTACATTTCCAAAAAGAATAGTCTGCTTTCCTGCTCCAACCTTTGGTGCAGTAAAGCTATAGGTGAAATTCATTCTTAAAATGAAAAATATTGATTTTTACCCTCCATTCTTTAGATATGTTTTCCATTACATGCCTGAAGACTTCATCTACCCCTATTGGTAATACCTTGGTAATAATATTCAGACAATGAGCACACCTGCAAAGACATGAAGTCATGGTTCCTTTTAAGTATGTATAAAACACCTAGCTGGGATTCTAACTTAGATGCATAAAGTATATTTTCTGAACTTTGAATTAATACTGACAGTATATTTAATATGTTTTCTTAGCACCCACTTTTAAAGCCTACTCTATTTTTATAGAAAACAGTTTTATGAATTCACCATTTGTGAAATAAAAGCTGCTGGCTGATTGTAACTAAGTACCCTGCTACTAATGTAAGCTTTCTATTTTCAAGAGACAAATTAGGCTGTGAAAATGCAGAAATTTTTTTAAAAATTTGCATCTGGGGAGACCCGCAGTTTCATAAGTGGAACAGATTTAATTCACAACTTTTTTAAGTCTTTGAAATATTGCTTGCATTTAAATGTACTGTACCATCTCACAAATACTTATTCAGCTAAAGGAACATCCTTTAAATCCCAGCCAACACATACAAGGTCAAAGGAAAAGCAGAAGCTCTGCCAACTAATTAAACACTGAAAGTTCATGAGAAGAGAAAGACAACTGGTAAAATTATGGACAAATAAAAATGTATATAGGGCCTCCTATACATATGCATCTCCAAACACTTAAAAGACAAGGAGTATGATTCTGTGCCATACTCTTTAGTCCCTGGCAGTATAAAGGAGCCTTAGTGTGAATGTCACTTCTACATTGCTGGAGCAATATAAAAGAGATAATGTACAAGTGAATCAGGTCCCGTGTGTCAAATCTTGCCACATTTGAAGTTAATGGGACTGGGATTTGTCCCTAAGTGTGCATGGACCACTTCACCTGCATCTGAAATGCAGCTAACGGTTGGGTGGAAAGCCACTAGCAACCATTCTCTAATAATGCTTTACAGCCACCTTTAAGATGGAAAGGCGAGAAAAGCTTCTCTAAATGAATCTGCTAGAAAAATGTAGATGGGGATAATGTGTAATCAGAGCCCAACGTTGAAATGAAACCAGGATACTAGCATTAAACACCCCTACTCTGGCAAAAAAGCAAGACAGTAGTTGTAAGTAGTCAGGTCCTGGATCTTGCCTCATCTGAAGTTGTCACACAGTGCCCACTAGCACCATTATCTGTTCATTATCTGTTCATTTCCCTCAATTACAGACCAATTCTGTGCAGTGTTCAGGACCTGATGGAACTGGGCCCTTGGTATCCTCTCTCTTCTCCTGATTGTATTTATGGAACAAATTAACTCCAGATGCTAGCATGTCATTTTCCTTTCTTCCCTGCCTTATTTGATTCCTGCACTCTTACTGTTAGAATATGTTTAGTCCTTTCAGTTTCCTCCCTTTCTTATCAATATTTTGTCTGTGTAGGTAAGCTCTTTCATCAATCTTCCTTTCAGCCACATATTTTCATCTTGTGTGTATATTTAAAGTTCATTGGAATGACTAGTCTTTCTATTTGCAGTAGTGAGACTTTTCATTTCCACTATACAGTCTCTATCTTCTTTCCTTTTGGGTCAAATTAAACTCCGATCTTCCCAGGTACTCATAAAAGTAGCAGAACCCTTATTCAGTCCTCTCTCACCAGTACCTCTGTGCTGCTGTACTTTGCTTGTAAATTCATCTAGTAGATAAAGTGGCTTAGCCTGTGTTTATAAAGCACCTTGTAAATTTATGGCACTATGAAAATGATCTCTGAAGTTAGAGGGCAACTATTCAGAAATCAAGGGAAACTTTTATATATAGGACAAGCCAAAAGACTGAAAGGTTTTTAGTTTAAGCATCAAAATTTGGGTATTCATATTCTTGTAACTGTTTACAATACACAGTGGGAAAGTGTGTGCTCTCTGTGGACTTTCAACCCAGGAATGTAATCGTCCTAGGACAAGAGTTCAACATTTAGCACCTGACTGTCAGATGTGCTGAGCACCTGCACCTTCCGCTGAACTGTTTTGGTGTTTATTTTGCTAACACACACATGCCAATAGCAACTCTATCTGCACTTTGTGCCTTGTCTACACTCAGGCTACGTGCCCTCACTAGAGAGGGCCCCCTATGACAGGTGGTGAGTGGTTCCAGTATTTAGTCAGCCTACAATTTATACTCCATTCTGGAACTGTGACTTCAGTAACACTTTACTCCTCAGCACAGTGATGCTCATAGTACTGGAAGCTTTCAACTTCATCCATTTGTTAAACAAACCGTAGTCACCAGATGCCTGATCCTCCACTCTCCAGCTATACTAGTATAGCTGTATTGACCTTGGTGGAGTTATTCCTGAGTTAAACTAAAGATCAAACATCAGGATCTATGACTTTTAAAGGAACCTAGTCATATCTCTGAAAAGTGAGAAGCTATTTCATTAGTCACATATTGCTCCATGTCTTGAGACGTTGGGTATGTCTCACCAAAGACAATGGCTTTAGAGGCCCTTATGCACTGTACCAATAGTGCTTAGCATGCCTCCTTGGGTGGCAGCAGGAAAGGTATATTCCAGAATCATTTCTACCAAACAGCACCAGAACTAGAAACACGTAGAGCAGATGTTACAGACAAATACTTTTGGTTTGAGCTTCCAGGAAAAGCTTCCTGCCCTTCATAGTTTGGTCTGATAGAAATCATCAGTCAGCTAATAACTTTTTAAAGCCCTTCTCATCTTCAGCCTTTTCCTGAATCCTTGACTGGTAAACAGGTCAACTACTTAAACTGATACTTCTGCCCATTTTACACTTCCTACTATTTTTCTCGTTTTAGAAAAATTTCTGCTCATCTTCTACAAGGGAGAAAGACTATACCCATCTAGTCTTAGGTTTCTGGTCTATATTCCCCATATAGCATTTTGTACAAAAGACCAATTTTATTTTAAGGGGCTGAATTTCACTTCCTACATTGATACATGTAGGCTTTCTGTAGCCAACAATCTAAAATTAATTCAGGAAATCTGTATTAATTATTCATTCAAATCCCACAAGGAAAGCATTTTTTGCTAAGCTAATGGGCTAACTAGAACTGGATTTGACTGCTGAGTAACAATCCAACCCTTTAAAGCAAGAAACAGGCTTTTCTGGAGGAAAAATAGAAAATCTAGACTTTGGGACCAATTCATCCCAGATCTAACTCCATTGGCTACAAAGCTGTTACAGCAAGTATGAATTTGGCTACCTTTTTCAGCCTTCCCATCCTGCTTAATCTTTTCTACTTGGCTTCATCTGGTATCCTCAGAAATATCATACTCTCCTCAATTCTTGTCCACCTTTATCTCTGGGTACTGTGTTTCTACTTAGATACTGTTAATAAGTACAGCATAAGCTAAAAATCACTGAACCCCTAACTGCAAATGAGACTAAGAGAGCGCTTGCATAGGACATATTAGTCAGGTTCCTGCAGACTTGTGGATCTGTGGAAATAGAGAATAGTAAGAATTCAAAATTTTTGGCACTTATCAGAACCATAAAAGGTTTTGTAGATAACTATAGAGGATACATTTGCAGTTCATGGTTCTTGTCACCTTATTTAAGAATGTATGTATATGCCAAGGCAGCTCACTTGGCTGCAGAAAAAAAAAGTATTCATAAATGTTCATACAAATAAAAGCTGTACGTCTGCTAAGGCAGTATACAAAAGCCCTCTGTTCACTTTCCATAAACATTGGTATGAGTGAATGTATTGACAAATAATGTTTGTGAAAAGCAAGTGCACCACAAATACCTGTGTGAATTCACCCGAGTATTCTTGCTGAAAGTATCCATACAGACCTCTTGAAAGCTTTTTGTGGAGAGTGTTTTGTTATTTCTATTTTTAAACCATTGTAATGTGGATGCAATCTATCTTAATCAGAGAAAACAGCTTTTTAAAACCATAGGCCAAAACTTTCAAACTTGAATGCTTAAAGCTAAGCAATTTAAGTCCACATTTAGGTACATAAATAAGTTGCTGCATTTTCAGAAGTGCTGAGATCCTGTACTTCTCATGGAAGTCCCTGGTACTGTAATGGAGGGTGCTTCGCACTTCTGAAACTCTGAGCATGTATTTAGGTGCCTAACTTTAAAAACTCAAGTTTGCCAACATTATCACAACAAATATACAAAGCCTACTAAGGCAATCTCAAGCATGCCTTATGGTTTCTGAATGATCAAAGAATCACTTAGTTTTCAAAATATGGCTTATCCGTTGTGCAAACAGGTTTAGATTGTTAAAGCACATTAACTCAGACAACAAAACTAAATGAATTAATTTTTTCCTGAATATTCGTTTAACAAGAGACTGTAGCAATTGAAACATGCCAAATTTAAAAAACAAAAACAATAAAAAATGTTTAAACATTCATAAATAATGCAGTGTACAAATGCTAAGCACACCAACTTCATCATAAATGATGAAAAACTTGAATATTTTAAAAATATTCCCTGATTTTGTTAGATATGTTTACAACGTATTTTTAAAGGGGGGAAAAAAACCTCCATTTTCTTTCATGTCCTCTAACTTCCTCTAGCAGGCTGTCAAGTACACTAATATGACTAACATCTATCTGGGTGTTTATGCATTAGATACAGAATTTATATATTTTTTCATTTGTATTTAGTAATATTCAGGTGAACTTAACTATTCTTTTGAAGTAAAACTACAAGTAAACCTTCAGAACTGTGCATTCATTCTACAAATTGCTCTAGTACATCTGTTTACTTGGCTTGATTAGCGTTTGATTCCTTTTAAACATTTCATACTCTAAATGTAGGGCTTCTGTTTTTCAGGGCTTATTTTATTTTTAGCCATTTGAGTTCTATATAAATGTCAAAAAATGTTTTCAGGACTCTGATACTGTAATGAGAAGACTTTCTGGTACTTCCCAAATTATCTATATAGGATCTATTTTTATTATAGATCACCTAACCTCATTTATTGTAAGCTCCATTTAGTTAGTAAACCCCTGGTTTAGTGTTTGTTTCCTAGTGCACTTCAACATAGTACTGTTTCAAACACCACTACATGAAAGTGCCCTAGGGAACCTTAGTGCACAGCATCAGGGTCTATAGGGCCAGTTAATGTGCAACACATTAGTGCACTTTAGAAGTCATACCCCTATAATCTGCATTACTGCTCTGTGTAGACAAGCCCTTAGATACAAGGAGGGAGCGAGGACATTGCCTGAATAGACAACCTGCACTAGGAAAAGAGTGAAGTTATCATGAATTGAATAACCATTTCTGGTGCTTATTGGGTAAACACATTTTTATGTATTTAATCATTTTAATTTTTAATCTGGGGTGTTTTATCAGTGTTTATTGGTTAAAACCTAAAATCAGAAGTCCTAATTACATGCCAACAAAATATAAAAATTGAATGATCCCAACAACTCAGAAATTGTTGTTGGCCACACCTGAAGAAGAGTGTGCAACAACATTGTAACAAATAAAGCCATTACTTAGCAATGGATTTCATCTTTTCACTGAAGTCCAGAATTCAAGGATTTTGCTCTTGTACTTCAACAAAGTTGAAATTGTGAATGTTAACGTGGTTGTATCCTTGAAGACTGTCATTCTATTTTCTGAAAAATAAAGTTGCAATGAACCCGTGATATTAGTGTATAAAATCTATTTCAGCCTGTTTAGCATTTGTCCATTATTTCCATTTCATATGTTGTAACAAATTAATCTATAAATATCTGTACAAGAAAGATTGTAGTTGCCAAAGAAATACTTTACAGAATATAACTACATCGCTACCTAGAACACCCTGATTCTAATTTACATTAAGGCCTATTTATACTACTCTGAGAGTATAGAGGTGCTTTAGTAAATGGAGCTCTAAGCCAGAAAATTAGTATCTGGATTTCAAAAACCCCAATGCAATGGGGGAATAAATTTCCAGAGCACACCCTTAATTGAAGAGATTGTGTTACACCCTCTCTTGTCTACCATTCTGGTTCTGCAGTCCCCATCTGGGTCTCAGTCTTTGCCTCTTTTAGTCTTCTTCCCCTCTTCCTTCCTCAAAATTTATAGTATGTGATCTGGGATATTGGTTGGAGCCAACTGTAATGGTACATGGTAGGCATGTTATGAATCTACCTTTTTGACTTCATCAGATACTGTACCAAATAAGCTGATTGGATGTCAAGTGCACCTCCAGGTAATAAGACTCTGGAAACAATTGGTTGGAAATTAAAAAAAAATCTCATTTACAAAGCATTTGAGACTCACCCTGGGATGTGTACCCTTTGCATTCACATGGGGCATTTAATGGGCCTAGTTTTCTGTCTAGAACCTTGTCTGCAATAGATCATATCACATGGCCAGAACAATTACAACCACATAGCATAAGACACCACAATCTAGAGACTGTCAGAAGCATTTGTCCATCAATACCAGTGGCATAGACATCAGCAGTGAAGCTTTGCCATACTTTACTAATTGCCCATGCAAACTCATAGTAAGAGATAGTCCTTGAAGCACTGAAAGATTGTTTCTTGCACGAGGAAAACCAGGAAGTCTGTAACAGCTGGGAATTGAACCCAGATCCCCTGGATCCCATTCTAAACCACAAGATCAGCTTGCCTCTCACATCTTCCAGTAAGTTTCTACCCTGCCCTATTTAATCTATTTATCTAGATATTTCTAATGTTGAACTGGAAGGACTGCTTCATTCTGGAATGAAAGTATAATTTGTCTCACTGCCCTTTCACCTATTGCCTCTGCTGGGACTGCCAAAGGCTCCCAATGGTGGTGGTAAGTTTTGTGATGCAGACATTTGTCTATGGAGAATTGGACAAACCACTAACTGAAGTCTGTTTTGGTAGGGAGAAGAACTTTTTCAAACTTACAAAGGGTTCAGGTTAGATTTGGTTTAGGTTGAGTTTCGGTGGAATGTCTAGTTTGTATTTTATCTAAACTGACTTCCTCTTCGTCTGGTCATCGGGTATACAAAGTATTACCAACCCCAAGCATGAAAAATCATGAGTCAGGCCTCAAAAATTATGATTTATTATTTAAATAATAAATTTGGGACTCCTTTCTCAGCCTTTATGCTGCACTTGAGTAACATTTTCTCCACAAACATGAGGGCTGCAAACTTACTTTAAAAACTCATGAATAACCTGAAAGCTGAAATTCTCACCTAATCCCATGAATCCAGGAGCTTGGGGTTTAAGCAAAAAATCAAAATACTATGATTTTATCATGAGACTTGCTATGAGAGTTACCATCATGGTATACATACACTGTAAAACTCAATATAAAACATTTGTTACATTACCTACTTGCTAAGATATGTCATTGCAGCACACAGCTGTGTATAAAACATAACAGGATATAGATTTATAGGTTAATTATCCTATAGTTTATTATTTGTATTATAGTAGTTTTTGGTTAGCCTCTAGGCACAAGGTCCCATTGTGCTAGGCACTCTACAAGTAGAATAGTAGACGGTACCTGCCCTGAAGAGCTTACAGTCTAAATAGACAAAACACAAATGCCAGGGGAAGAGATACTACAGGCAAGTAGAGTGAACGGAGTGATGACTGACAAACTTCATGTTAGTGCCATGATTATTTTGTTTTTAAACCCTTAAGGTAGGGGTTTAGTTCAGGATTAGCTAAATAAAAAGCCAAAGAGGGGCGAGGGCAGGAGGGAAGGGAGAACTGGAGGCACTTGGGGCAGGTGAAATGAAGTAGAGGTGAAGAGACTTTGAGAAAGGAGGCAAAAGGAAGTTGGCGCAAACAGCCAGTCAACAGCATGGGGAGAACATCCAGCCAAAACTGCAACAAGAAGTCTGATGACATCCTTGCTGACTGAAGGAACCCTGGCTGCGTCTGGGGCTGCTCCTTGCAGCTTGAATTTGTCTGGCTCCTCCCTGCCATTTTTCTTCTTCAAGCCCACATGCCTCCAGGGAAGGGGAGCCCAACATGGGTCCGAGTGCCCCCAGAGATGATGGGTTATCTCCCCAGCACCGTTCTGGCTCTGGGAGGTTTGTGGGGAGGAGGGAAATGACCCTGGCTGAACACATATTAAACTGTGTGTTTGCACCAAGATATAAAGTTATTTTTTCCTCTGACTGTTATGTTTATGGTGAAGGGTACTCAAAACTCAGCTTTGTATTCTAGCCCTTGGGTTGGCTTTCTGCTTGGATGCCTCTGTTCCCACAGGTGAATCTTCAACTAGACTGCTAGCCCACGCCTGCATATTTGTCATATTTAAGCCTGGATCCTTTCTTCCTACCTTTCATTTCCTCCCCTTCCCTTCCTTTTCATTTGTTCTTGGTTACTTTTCTTTTCTAGTGTTTAAAAATTAATTGAATGTTTTTAAATAAACAAAGACAGAAATTGAAGTGGCCTAAATGTAAAATACTGTTATTTAAAGTAAAATGAACTGAGTGACTAGGCAAAAAATGTCTAAAAATAAAACTGATGTTCTTTTCTACTGATGATAATTCAAGTTTGAAAAGTTTGAGTATATTGAAAGAAAAAGACCCATATCTTATTAATTTTGATTGTTTTGTTTGTTTACATTATAGAAAATCTATCCGCCTCATCCCACCAACACCTACTAAAACTCTTCTCCATCTGTAGTAAATGGTGCCATCCTCACTAGGACCAGTAACTTTCTGAAACACTGAACTAACAATAAAATTGCAACATATTTACCTTCTCTTCCTGAGGAGGGAAATACTGTAAAGAACATCTTTCTTGAGGTATTTGAATTTTAAAAATTTCAAACGTAAATTGTTCTGACATTCAGATTTATTTTTAATCTATAAATTACGTAGAAACAGATTTTAAGACAGGTAAGTGTAAAAAATGTTACTAGCTAAAGAAGCTCTTGTTTTTGGTGTTGAGAACAAGAAATATATTACTAATGAATCTTCTAGATTAGATTTAAACATGATATACATTGTATTTGTTGTGCCTACTGGCTTAGGAAATGTGTCTAATGTGCCCAATGTCCTCACCATCTAGCCAACCTGTCTTTCTAATCAGAAACACATACTCTAAGGGGACACTGGCACCCACTTGATGGAAGGTTTCAGTCACTCACTTCCATGGTACCTTCCCCACCTCCTCTATCAAACTTTCATCTGCATCCTACATTGGTGAAAGTTGGTGCAGATATAGACTGTAAAGTGAGTTTGCTATGTTAACTTCTTTGCAAAAACAACTATAACTAATTCATAGTACTTAGTCTTAACTCTACAGGTACATTGCAGCACAAGGAAATTCCCAGTGACGTACAGCTAATAAAAAAGTGAAATATCATTCAGGCTAGTAGAAAGGCAGCTAAATTGGGTAGAGCACAGGATGGCCTGGATTCCAACAATGTCCTGACTCTCTATGTGACACTGAGCAAGTCTCTAAACTATTCTGTACCTCACTTGCACCATATGGAAAATGATGGCTAATGACACTGTAGCGAGGCAATGATTCACCGGCACAGAACCTCCTGCTGGCTGTCCTGGGAATTAGCTCTCCAGCTCCAGAGTGCCCTCTGCTGGCCAGTGGTTCACCAGTCACTGGCCCACATGTCCCTCTAAGACCCCAGTGCCCTTTACCCAGGGGTTCTGCCCACTGCAGCAACCCCCAATCTGGGTCTCCCCACTCAGGGGAACCCTCAACCTCCTATCCCCACCTCACCTCAGCAGCTACTGCCAGTCACCATCTAGCCCCCACTCACTGGGGCAGACTGCAGTCTGTAATGGCCACTCATCATTGGCAAGGACAGTTTGGACCTACTGCCTCTGCCTATGCCCGGGCTATACCCCTGTAGCCCCAGTACCTTTCGTAGCTCTTTAGCTAGGCCCATAGTCTCAGGGTTTTCTAGGCTGGAGCTCCCCAACTCCTCTAGCCTTCCCCCAACCCTGCTCCACTCTCAGTACCTTGCTTAGCAACCAAACAGCCAGATCCTCTCTCTGTCTAGCTCTTGCCTAGCAGTTCCTTTATAGGGCCGGCTGTGGCCTGATTGGGGCGTGGCCCCAGCTGAGGCTGCTTCCCCAATCAGCCTAGCAATTGGCTCCCCAGGGCTGTTTTAAGCTCTTTCAGGGCTGGAGTGGGTAACCACCCCGCTACAAACACCAACCATATGACTGGCAGCTCCTTTATCTCGATCTGAGAGGTCTTCCACGAGACCCTTCATTTCCTCACCCTCGTGTCCCGCCCCGACACGAAGTGGCGGGACCTCCTGCCACCTGTCGAGGGTGAAAAGCCCCGGTGGGCCAGCCTCTATTCCACTCTGGTCCCGAGGCCCGCCGGGGATATCAGCTGGTGGCTCCTTCATGGGGCCGTGAGCACGGGCGTGTACTTGGCGCGGTTTACCCCTGTCCCGGACACCTGTCCTTTCTGCGGCGTGAGGGAGACCCTGGCTCATGTTTACTTAGAGTGTGCCAGGTTGCAGCCCCTACACCGGCTCCTCACCGATATTATGTTACGTTTTTGGTTACACTTTTCCCCTCACCTTCTCATTTATGCACTCCCTATCCGTGGCCCCACAAAGTCACGGGACCCAAAGTCATGGGACCCAATAGACCACAAAGTCACAGCTTACGCCCGCCCACTTCCCGGAACCCAATATGTACAAACACCAACCATACGACTGGCAGCTCCTTTATCTCGATCTGAGAGGTCTTCCGAGAGACCTCTCCAGGCTGCCAGTCTTCTACCAAGACCTCCTCTGGACCTGGAAATTGTTCTCAGCGACCAGGTCCGTGGCGGCCACCAAGGGGGCAGATCTCCTCGCGGAGCCCCTGCTACACAACCCCCAGCTCTGTGTGCAGGTGGCGGAGTCCCCCTCGGTGCGCCAGAGGTTGGTCCTGGCAGAAGTCACCAGAGTCGGAGACCTACTGGATTACGACCGGGGAGACTGGCTGGATACCCTGACGCTCACTCGGCGTATGGGGCTCTCCAGGCCTTGTACGCCCCGGCGCGTACTTCAGGAGGTGAGGGCTGCTTTGCCGCCCGCTGCTCAGTCCTACCTCGACCTGCACGAGGGCAAGCTCCGCCCACCCTCCACCCAGGGCCCTCCGGACCTTTTCATCGGGCCCCTGCCCTGTGGCCCCAACCAGCCCCCCCGTCCCTTCTCCATGAGCCGGCTGCACGATCTGCAGCCGGTCCGTTTCCAAACCGCGCCAAGGAAACACCTATACACGTTCGTGCTCAACACCCTTCATTTCCTCACCCTCGTGTCCCACCCCGACACGAAGTGGCGGGACCTCCTGCCACCTCTAGAGGGTGAGAAGCCCCGGTGGGCCAGCCTATACTCCACCCTGGTCCCAAGGCCCACCGGGGATATCAGCTGGCAGCTCCTTCATGGGGCCATGAGCATGGGCGTATATTTGGTGTGGTTTACCCATCCTAGACACCTGCCCTTTCTGCGGTGTAAGGGAGACCCTGGCACATGTTTACTTGGAGTGCGCCAGGTTGCAGCCCCTATTCCGGCTCCTCACGAATATTCTGTTACGTTTCTGGCTGCACTTTTCCCCTCACCTCCTTCTCTATGCACTCCCTATCTGTGGCCCCACAAAGTCACAGGACCTCCTGGTCAACTTCCTTCTGGCCCTGGCTAAAACGGCAATCTATAAAACCAGGGAGTGGAGGTTGGCTGTGGGGCCTGTTTCCGTTCACGTATCCTCTGGGCAGTGTCCAGTGGCTCCCTTGATGCCTTCGAGAAGCAGTGGGCGCTGTCCGGGGTTCTCTGTTCGGTGTCCCCGTCAGGTTCCCTTCTTTTGACCCTCTGACTGCACTCCTGTCCCTGTTCTTTCATTAGTTGTCCCCCGAAATCAGTTGGGTTTCAGGTCCTGTTGATCCTCCCCTTAGGCTGGTGGGGGATCCTTTAGCAGTGGGCGGGCTTCCAATAGGTACAAACACCAACCATCTTAGAGCCCTGTGAGCACTACAAATAAAAATGCTACATATTAACTGTCATTTCTCTATGGTAGATATAGGCAGGAAAATATCATCTCAGATCTATGCCTCTTTTACCAACTGCTATAACAAAGCTCTATAAAAATGTGAAAATAATGTACCTCTTTTCTCACCATTTGTTAAATGCAAGACAAATTAGAGCAAAAGTGCCACCTAGTGACGTATAGCCACAATGATTTCAAGTTATTTAGGAATATATGAAAAGCAATCTCCCTTTTCCTATAATTTAATTGAGCATCTAGTGGACGATGACAAAGAAACTAGACATTTTCAGATATCTATGGTAACCTGGACAAGGGCTCCTTTCTAGGGAAGAAATTCATGCCGCCTCTTTTCCTACCATTAAAGTGGTGTTTATAATTTTTAAATGCCTCCATCAGCCCATTCTGCATATGCTGACAAGTTCATTCTTCACTCTCTGACCACTTACTGGTGAACAGAATCAAACTCTTTGTTAATCAAACTCAAGGTATTATTTCTAGAAATATAAATACAATGCAGTGAAAGGGATGCATGAATTAGGAGGGGCTGAGCATCATCAATGGAGCAGACCTTTCCTACCTTAAGGCTACTTTTACTGCTACAGAGGCACAAAGCAAACTTAAATCTGGCCTGAGCAGCCTACTGAAAAATCCACTAATGTGGAATAGCAGGCAATGACAGCTAGCTCCTGCCACCACCCCAGCTCCTGATGTCGGGCTATGTGGGATAGTTGCTGTGCTCCAGTGATTCCTTAGGAGTTGCTGCTGCAAGGCATCAGTTAGAGCTGTTATTTAGCCTAGTCTAAGGAAACCATGAAGATCAGGGAAGTATAAAGGTGGCATATCTTTGCAACTCACCATGTGGCATGCAGCCACATTCACTCCCTCCTTACCCAATCACCTTGAGCCAATGGCTGGATCCCAGGTCTGGAGTCATCATGTTGATTGAGGCTTCAAAAGAACATTGTTTCAATTGGGTAGCAAGCCAGGTACCAGGCGGAAGCTTCTGTTTTCTCCTTTTCCCTACTGGTTTACAATATATCTTCATACTGCACATACACAAATGAGTCTGAAGTGGTGAGCTGTCTGGTTTCACTCTCTTTTTAATGGGGTTCCCCCCAAACCCAGCTCAGCTCACAAAACAAATTTAATTTTATACTCATTACTACTGACAAACAGTAATAGCTTTTTCAAAGAAACTACAACTTCATTCACAACATAAAAATCACAGGAAAAATCTATCCGCTTATTATTCAAGTAGATGCTGGAGCATGAATATTTAATATCCTGTTTCTGGTATGTTATTGTCCAAGAGAGCCAAACTCACATAGCCCTCCATTGGAAGGGAAGTGAACTTGAAATAGTGTATAATAAAGATTTTTTACAAATTAAATCAGCTAATGGATTCTCCCTACAGAGTGGAAACTAGGCAAGGATTGAGAATCCACATTTCAATTTAATTGGGCTAATCCTTCCACTGTAAAGAACTGCCTCACAAATAATTTTTGTTCTACCCAGTCCCGTGCTTTCAAACATTTGATGCACAGCATTCATCTCAACAGAATAGTCATTTTCTATTGTAAATCACAAACAGCATCCCAAAAAGATTTCCTTTAAAAATATTAAACCTTTACCTTGTAAAATTAGAAAATCCTGATTATAATAATTTTAAACCGCATTAAATCCCAAAGCATCATTCTTATTTCATTTCCACTTTTTAATATCTCCCTCTGTGTTCTCTCTGGGCAGAGGCAGTTGTTTAAGGCAAACTCAGCTATTAAACTGATGGAGGGCTATATATGAACCTAGCTAGCCAAAAGAACAAAAGAATTAAAAGAAAGCTGTAACTATAGCTTTCTATAGAAGCTGTTAGTTTCTGAACAATATGAACTCACCATTCTTGAATAATGGCCAGATTTTTCAGCTGAATAAATAAGCAACCTTATCATTCCCTCCCCTCAATGAACTTCTGCAAAAGGAGAGAGAGAGAGAGAGTCAGGCAGTAAATTTCTTTTGATCTTTACTATAGATCATTTTCTTATAATGCCTCCAGGCATCAAAGCTCTGAGGGTGCACCTGTTTCCCTCCCCAATGTGGGTCAGCCTTCAGCAAGCTATAATAGAGCCCTGAATTAGATAAGGTACCAACAATGGTAGGGAAAGGCATTTAATATAACTGTGAAGGGAAGTAGGTTGTTTCTGTATGGTTCATATCTCTTGCTAAAATAATGTATCATTTACATTATTATGAAGGGTGGCCTGCAAGTAGAATAGGCTAGTGGAGGGTTAGCTAAAAGGAGTGCATTTTAGAAAGACCTTGGAGGAGAATTAATTTGCTGGATGCACCAGAAGGGGAGAGTGGCAAAGAACAATTGAGGCCCATCCCTGACTGGAGGCACTAGGACTCATCACAATACAAATAGTAAGTAGTGATGATGGTAGTGCAACATAACTGGTGCTAAAGCAATTCTTTCACCTGGTTAAAATTGCTGGATCTTTACCAGTTGCACCCACTGAATTGCTTGTGTTTTCAGCATGACTAGAGGCCATTATGAATGTTCCTTTTTGAGAGCAATGTTATTTTAGAAGTGTCCACTACATAACATTGTTTACTGCCAGAAAGACATTTTTGTCATAACAAGGGTGCAGATCTACTGTAGTCAGAAAAATGTTAACTCTGGGAGATTTAGGAGGTGACACAAGTGTCAATTTAATCACAGAACCTTAGTTTGGGAGTGGGGGTATTCTCCGATTAACATACATAACTCCCACAAATGTAACTTGAGGTTGCGCTCATAAATCCTTCGCACATTAATAGAAGAATAAATTAGTCTCTTTGACTGTAACTTCTATTTTTCAGGTTTCATTTGGAAACCACTCAGCTCAGTCAATCCTCCACAAAGGTTCACCTGGGTTTTGATTTACAAAGAGTCTTTGCTAACATTCATCTTATTCACTCTGCTGTCTATATGAACTCTGCCACTGTGGGTAGGCACTCAGCAAGTTCTTCATTTTAAAAAGAAATTAGCATAGAAATCTCTGCATCTCTACAGCAAGAGCTTGCTGAGATATCTCAAATTGCTGATCTAAATTTGTCTGAGGCTTTTCATTTTCTGACAGAAGTTGTTGGAATTCTTGTTCCTTTAGTGTATTGACTTTTCTGTATTTCTGCCTCTTCCTCTGCCTGCACCACTACTAGTTATCTGCATGGAGAATTATTGTCTGAAAGCAGAGTTTCCAAAGATTCTCCTTTTGATTGAAGAGTTGTCTCCAATTCTGGCTCTTTCACACAAATGCCCACAGAGAATGGAATTTGCTTCTTTTATGTGCTCATTTGAATGTTCAGCAAATTTTAGCCATAAATTAATTTTATTCCTAGTTTCTCAAGCTGAAAAAGCAAATGTTTTGTTATAGCTGGAGCAAAAACTGAGTGAAAATAAGCAGCAGCAGCAACAAGCAGCTTGCATTTCATGCTGTCTTAGGCCTCTATCTTCTGACACTCCAAAGTGACAAGGCTAATCCTACCTTTGGTTATTTTATAAAGTAAGGTCGTTAAGCATGCTTAATTCCTATGGACTTGAACAAGATTCAGATCTGATTCCCAGTCAATGCTCTATACACTGGACCAAACTTCCACTCACAGGACTATATTGTCACAGCCCTTCCATCCCAGTTCAGGAAACCTTTCCTTTTTAGCACTTAAGCATATGCTTAAATACTGTTGAAGTCAACAGGCCACATTAAAAGTGCATGCTTAAGTGTTTTTCTGAATTTTTGCTGTAGTCAGCTGCACAGGGAAGTAAGGGGGAGTAGAGCCTTATTCCTCTCTTTGGTCCAGCTCAGATTGTGATTGGCTGTGGGGAAGAGACGAGGAGAGTAGAGGCTGCTCCCACTGCAAGCAAATGGGCAGGACAGGAGGAGAAAGGATAAAGACAGGGAGTGGAAGCTATAGAGTGGAAGCAGCCGAATAGGAGGTTTGTGGATTGCAATAGTGCCTAGATCTGGGGTTTAGACGCCTACTGGTATGTCTGCACAGTGCTTTAAAGTTGTGGCTTGGGCTGGAGGTTGGGCTTCAGAACCCAAGTCACAATGTCTCCACAGCTATCTTTAGCATGGTAGCACGAGCCCTGTGAACCTGCCAGGGGGTGCATGCACATCCCTGTGCCCCTTTGTGGATCTGGTCATTACTTCTTCCCCTGCCTGCACCCCGAGAAAGGGGGAAGCAGAGGAGGAATTGTGACTTTTTATTGCTATATCAACAGCAGTTATGAAACTCCCCCCCACCACCCCGAGTTTCATACCACATTTGGGTGATGTTTGCAGCAGGAGGGCAGATGCTGCCCCTCCTCCCACCACTGTACTGCCCCAGTGCCGTCTGAAGGCACAGCGCTGCCCCCACGCCACAATAGAGCTTGGGACCAGGAGCCTGCCTCCTGATTTGCTGTGCAGACTTAGGCAGGGGCTGATGTCGGGGTGTCCCTCCCCCCCTGCCCATGTCCCTCGCCCCCTGCCCATGCTGAGCTGGGGTCAGGGGACAGGGATCCTGTCTGTGCTGGTGACTCTGGCTCAGGAGTGGGAGCTGCCAGCTGCTGTACTGAGCAAGTATTCAGGCTCCTGAGTGCTCAGCTTAAAGAGACAGCGCGCTGACACACACACAAACAGTCTCCCGCACACACTCCCCCCAACACTTACACAGTCCCCCAGTACACTGTCTCTCCCCCACACTGTCTCTCTCTCACACACACACATACACACACATGCACAGAGACAGGCTCCCCCCCCCCAAAAAAAACACACACACTTTCTCTTACACCCTTATTTTTATTTTTGTTGGTGGTGGTGGTGCTTCTTGGTACTTCCTGTCAAAATGCACATATATTCCCTGTAATTTTATTCTTTCAAAGTTTGTTAAGGATTGCAGTACAGTTATATTAGTTTTTTGACTGGTCTGTGTCTTTCCTAATTTTATTTCTCTCTTATGCTTAAATTTAATTCTTTGTGTAGTGAGTTCTAAAATGCCTAACCTGTCCTGGCTGCAGTAATTATCATTATTACTTTTATTACCATATTGTGCTTTGTCATTCATTAGTTAAAATGGTACAATCAAATAATAGTACACTTCTAGAGTGTAAATTTAGCTTGTACTCACCTTAGCAGTGCCAGTTTAAAAACAAAAACAAAAACATTGGCTAAACACACAACTTTAGTCACTTGCAGATGAAGATCGCCCATTAACACAGAGAAAGTAAGCAGATTTTATTTCTATTTATTTATGCCTACTAAAGATAGTGTACAAGGTATCAAACCTGTGTTTCTGATATCTGTATTAAAGCTTCAAAACTGATACCTCAAGGTTTGGGATTGGGAATATCTTGCTGAATTATCTCCTGATTGTTCTAAATTTCCATATTAACTTAAAATATGCTTTAATTGATGTTTGCATATATTTTTTCTTCCTTTAGATAGGAATTAATATAGTGCTCCTGTCAGCTAATTTCTACGTTATCTGCACACAAAAAACTACCCTAGAGTTTTCTAAGTAGCACCTGAAATCACAGTTAAAGATGTGTCGTTCCTCTCACTACCAAAATCTGAAATGGTCCCCCTGCCATGCTGCCCAGCAAGTGGGGGATTAGCGCCACAGCTGTGGTCTTTCCTCAGTTCTGGCAAGGGAATAAGCATGCACATAGCCATGTCATTCAATAGTGTAAGGGAGGTTCTCATTTCCTCTTACTTCCTGCAACGGGGGTGTAGCCTAAGACACAATTTAACCCAAGACTTTGATTTTAAATTCATGGGTAAACTTGGATAGTCTAGCCCACACAGCTAAGCAAACTGTGGACTAGACTATGACGGACTACGAGCATGCCGAGCATGCACAGGAGAGTCCAAGGGAGTAAGAACCCGCCTTTGCACGGTTGTGCACTCTACGTCACAATCTACCACAAAGCTGAGGTAAAGCACTTAAACTGAGGATCTCAAGACACTATAAAGCATGAATTGAGAGCCAGATTTTGATACCTTTACTGGCTTTGATTAGCACCCTACTTCATGAGTAGTCTCATTGATTTCAGTAAGACTACTCTAAGAGTAAAGAGGATACCAAACATGAAAAAGGATACCAATCTCTTTATATATAGGCAAATCAAGGACCAGAGAAGTTAAGTAACTTTAGGCCTGGTTTACATTACACAGTTAGTCGATGTAAGCTGCCTTTTATTGACCTAGTTGTGCATTTAAATTTGTCTCCTGCTGCTGTATGTGCCCAGGACCACAGGAACACCACCTCCCCAAACACTGTTGAATGGTGATTGACGTATTGAGGTAATTGCATTACCTATGTCAGTTTTAACAGTCCTCCAGCAGCTGTCCCACAATGCCTGTCACTGTTCTTGTCACAGTTATGAATTCCACTACCCAGGGTTCAGGGAGACCAGAAGCCAACTCCCCACCTTAATAACTCTGCACATTTTAAATGTTTTTTTTTCTGATTGCCCAGCTTGGCAAGTATACTAGCAGCTCTCCCTTGTTGTGTGCAACTGCCCACTTCACCTCCACTTCCACCCCAGCAACAGCTTTTCTCCCATTGGCTCACAGATTTTATGCAGGACACAGCAGGTAGCTATAACAATTGGGATTTTTTTTCTCACAGAGATCCAATCTTGTGAGTAAACAATGCCAGTATCCCTTATATCTTCCAAAAAGCACATTCAGTTGTCATTCTGCAACTATTAAGCCAGTAGTTTGAATCTTTCCATGGTGCTGCCAAGATGCTCTGTGTATGGCTTCATGAGCTAGCGACCAAGGAGTAGGCTGAGTCCCCCCAGGATCACTACTTGCATTTCAATATTGCCAGTAGTAATCTGCCAGTTGGGAAAGAATGACCCTGCTTGCAGTTTTCTGAACAGTCCTGTGTTCTTAAAGATACAAGCATCATGCATCTTCCCTGACCAGCCAACACTGATGTCAATGAAGCATCCCTAGTGATCCACCAATACTTGGATAACTATAGAAAAGTAGCCCTTTCTTTTGATGTACTCTGTGGTAAAGTGGTACTAATGTTAAGATGCATAAATACCCCATTCCCTGAAGGAGCAACAAGAGATCTGACTAGATTCCCTTCTCATCCATCATAAAAAAAAACAAAAAAGTTGAAGAAATAAGTCTAAAGTAAATATAAAGAACACAATGTAAAAATTTGCTTGTGCAGCGTTTAGCTGCTACAGGGATGGGCAATATAGAAAAAGCTTTGTATGAAGTTTACTAAACAATTATTGAAATTGTGTGCCCTCCTTCCTCGTAATAATCTAAAGGTTACTTCAGGAGAATACATATTCCACTAATAATGATCCCCTATCCTATTAACCTTCTCACATCACCAATGGTAAATAACCATCTTGTCACCAAACAGAGCCCATGAAAATCCCAAGAAAGGAGCTGAAAAATGTTTTGATATTGAATCCCAGCATGAGGCTAATGACTATTGAACTTTGTAGAGGCAGCATCAGCCAAGACTGTCCTGAATTGTTTATGCTTTTTTCTAAACCCAGAATGTACCTGTGTCCATTCACCTCTTTTTTATGCCCAGGCTGAGATCCTTCTCTCACTGATGAGAAAGGCAAATTTTCTCACTGACTTCAGTGGGAGAGGGACCAGATCCAGTGGAATGATTATTGGTATGCATGTGGAAATCAACAGTTTAGAACATAGTCTTTATTATTCCAGATCAGTGACTATAAAACAGAATTTTATTTTTATTACTCTTCTTATTACATACAATTGTAAATCAGTTCATTCTTGCATTTTTGCCTTTCTAAACCTATCTGCTGTGCTTTAGATTAAAGAAGACCACAATTTACTGTATTTCAACGTGTGTCACAAAATTAATTTCAGGATTATGTTTCATGCCATGATTTAGGTATCCAAATATTTTCAAGAATTTTCTTATGCTACATGGTTTTTTCTAGAATCCAGTCTGCATATTCTGCCACTTTTGTAAAAACACCTGGTTGTTCTGGGCGAGCGCATCCTTCACCCCAGCTGGTAATGCCCACCACATACCAGATTTCCTCATGTTTGCATGATAAGGGCCCACCTGAGTCTCCCTGTATCACAGAAGAAAAAGACAGGATGTGCAAAAGATGGTTTTGGTTAGTATTTCTTTTACAAAGAAGGGCCGGATTCACCACAACTTTCTCCCATTTCAGACCATTCTAAATCCATCCGTTTCCATGGAATTGCACTGCATAACACAGGCCCAGATCCACAAAGTTATTAGGTGCTTAATTCCAACTCATTTCAATGGGAGGTATGCACCTAAATGCCTTTGAAGATCTGGGCTACAGGAGTTTGTATCAGGCTCATGTGTTTCAGGAAAGTTAACTTCTACATATTTTTCATTCAGTTAGACAAATTTCTACTTAACACTATCCAGCAGAGTTCCAACCAACATCTACATCTTCTTGTTTAAAGCCTAATGAAAATATACATTTGAATTTCTAATTAGGGTTTCCTCTCCTTTATATGCTAGTGAGAGGAAAAAAGATGCCAATTTGCAGGCTTTTATCTTGTGATCTTGATCTTAACATCTCTTTGTCCTCAGCCTTTTGACTAAGATCAAATGTAACATAAGCTTTCTATCTGGTTTGTCCTCTGTTAGGGAGACCATCTCCTCCCCACCGCTACTGTGCCAAAAAAGCAGGTGCATTATTGTCCCTGCGTGTTAGCTGAAAAGGGTTCCATCTTTGTCTCACTTATCTATGCTTTTGGCAGATACAAGTGAGAATTTATGTTATAGCCATGTATATATCCATGCACCCATCTATTTCTTAATAGCTGATGCTATTTTTAAAGTGTTGCTACAAGATTGTAGCCAGAGATTAGAATGCATGATTGTGCACTTATCATCCCATTACCTTACAAGCATCCTTTCCACCTTCTCTATAACCAGCACATAACATCTTGTCGGTTATTCTGTCCTGCTGGTATCTTGTCTGGCATTCTTCATTTGATATTAGAGGAATAGTAGCCTTCTGAAGAATATCTTGCACTTGATCTATAAGCAACACAACACATGGCTAAGATCACAGAAGTGTCAGTTGTATCAAAACAAGGAAAATAAAACTTTAGGAATCCCAACATAGAGTTATTTCAAAGAGGGCACACTGAACAAGAACCAACTCAACATGAACTTGCGAGTGGCCAGATTCTGCTCAGACAACACAGTGTAAATCCAGAGTAATGCCATGGATTGTTGCAGAGCCGGCACGGGATGGCAAGTTAAGGTACATCATCAGCCCCCATGGGAGAAAGGATAAAGGTGAAGTATAGGTGTTACATGTCACCATTTATAGGTGCCTCTGGTTGCCTGTCTAGCCACATACTAGGCTGCCCCTGGTCACTATTCGTGTGGCCTCTAGGTGTGATGCAACAGGCTATGGTGTGTGGCATGGCTATATCTTGAATTTACCATGCTGCTTGCTCTGGTACTGCTTAATGTCCTTTACACACAGCATATTGTCTGTCCCCACTGAGTACGTGTGGGTTCCTCCTCACCTCCCCCATATTGCTGCTAAGGTGCTGGATTGAGGCACCTGTTATCACCGGCTACTCACTGTGGATGCTGCACTCAGTGACACCCATGCCGACAATGCAGTTATGCACCATATTAATATCTACCCTGTTTTCCATATTTGCATCAACACACCATGTGGGCAACTGGCTACTGTGCAATCCTCAGAACTCCCTATGTAGCTAACTGTGAATCCACTGTTCCCTGAGGATTTCAGGAGAGGATCACTTGCAGACTGTAGTCCTGTTTTTGCAAGTAGCTGTGAGCACTGCATATTATTAATAATTATGTATTTGTATTACAGTAGCATCTAGATTCCCCAGCTGCAACAACTGTGGTGCTCAGACCCCAGCTATTTAAACACATGCAGATATGTGCATGCATTAAAACTGACAACAGTGATAGAGGCACTTATACATTAGATTCCTTCTAATCTAATGACTATTTTATTTATGTAAATTCATCAAATTTCACATTAAACATTAGCTCTCAAATCAGAGTAGGAAGGTGGGTGAAGGAGCGATCCCTATGTAATATTAGAACATAAAAGATTTTAATATGTTATTGTTCAAAAGCAAGGTACTGGCTATACAAACAAAACAAAGCTCAATCTTTTTGTTTCTGGGCTTGCTCTTTAGACAGCCTGAGAGAGAAATATCTATTCTAGCTACATATTGTTGTCTAGATTAACGAACAGCTAGAAACTAAAAAATTATACTGGATTTCTGTACTTAACATACTAAAATCATGCATTTCAGATCAAGGTTGTATTCTCAAGCATTTTCATTTCTTAAATCACAGAATTAGGGTCTTTGTGAGTAACCTCTTGTGATTTTAGTCAATAAACTTAGAATTGTTTAATAAGTCTTTGATACTCACTTTTTATAATGGAGATTAAAAGAATTGGGGGCAATGCTGGGGTCATATTATAGTGGTTGCCTGATTGCAATAACTGTAACAAAGATCATGACAGAATTTTCTTTAAAAATACTCTAGCCCTGAATCTGATCATATATACACCAATGTATAAGAATTGAAAGAAGAATGTGCAGCTAATAAAAATCAAAAGAGTTAAAATATGTAAAATTTGAATAAGTGATATCAGAATCACACATTCATATCATATGCCTATAACTTTTTGGAAACTTCTACTTTGATACCAACACCTTCTTCTTTGGCAATTTCAACCCAAAGTGAATATTTTTTTAGCAAAAAATTTACTCCGTTTTTTTTAGCTGTAGATCAGTGAATTGAAAAAAAGGACCTGATTTTCAGTGAGGTCTCAGCCATACCTATATAATTCTGGCAAAGTGCAGCAGCAAGGTTGTCCAATAAGTAGCAAGACCCAGTTCAGAAGGGTTCTTTAAAAAAAAAAAAAAAGCTCAAATTTTTAAAATAATTTTTAAAGGAATATATTCTGTAACATAACTCCAGCGGGCCCAGGTTCCTCCAACTGACCCTTCCTTATGCAACTCCCAGTCTCAACTGGAAGCTGGGGAGTTTTACAAAGGGCTCCCTTATCCAGAATCATTTGATAGGAAGAGAAGATCCTCTGGGTGACTGACAGCTCAGCCAGCCAATCAGCTCTTTTCCCCTCACTCTGGGTTCTACAAGAGTTTCACACCCATCATAATTATGTTCTGAGAGTCACTTATTTAAGATATCATCCCTCACCCTATTTCCTGCCATGATATGGAGGTTTGCTAAAGTGCCTTGACTCAATAGGCTAGACTGTGAACTATCTCCTCACAATGATTATGGGGAAATATTCATGTGAATAACTGCTCACTAGGATGAGTAAGGGGTTCGCAATCTAGCCCCATGTAAGAAAAATTATTAAAATGTGTAAACATTTGAAGGACCAGGCCCTAAATGTAGAACAGGTATATGGATGCACTATGGAATGGATGGATATCCTATGGACCAACAAATTGGCATCATTTACCTCATTATCACATTTCCATCAGTGTATGTGACGTATATTTGTGACTTGTTGGGAATTCACTGAGAATACAATGTGAAGTGACACAACACAAGGAGTAAATTGCACTCCCAGTTGTAACATCAGTAAGGCTTCTAGAAGATGTATATGTATAAATCTAAAGGGTCCTTGTATAGTTTAGGAATAGTCTTATTCATGCACACTCATTCTGATGGGAGCTCATATAAGTAAAATAGTGAGCAAATGACTGCCTTACATGTAAAGTGAAACCTCAGTTTCTGTTCACAGGTATCAGCATGACATGGTTCTTGAAAATATAGGTATTCATGAGTTAAATATTTGTCTGTACCTTGTTCTTTTGTGTAACCCCATCCGATCACCTGGCAGTTGGTATAAATTGTGTTTGTTTCTTCTTTTGATGGCAAGCATATGGGACTCTGTAAATCTAAAATTTAATTAAAAATATTAGTTTAGTTTGAAGAAAGATTTAACTTTAAGGTTCTTTGTGTCCCCATTGAAGCCCTGATGCTATTCTTCTCCATAGGCTTCTCCCTCCAGACTGTACAGTGCCACCATGTTCCTGTCCAGTGTGGACAGGATGAGTCTCATAAGAACATAAGAACGGCCATACTGGGTCAGACCAAAGGTCCATCTAGCCCACTATCCTGTCTTCTGACAGTGGCCAATGCCAGGTGCCCCAGAGGGAAGGAACAGAACAGGTAATCATCAAGTGATCCATCCCCTGTCGCCCATTCCCAGCTTCTTACTCCCCTGAGAACCCACAAGCTGTATATTTGAGTAAAGGAACCCTAGCTTCATGCACAGCAGTGCTGAGACCTGCTATTAGGTCACCCTACGAAGCTTCCAAATTTAGAGAAATAATTTTGTTATAATATAATATTCTATGTACTAGTAAAATTCATAGGCTTATCAAGTTTCATTAAGGCGATGTCATATCCAGTTTCTGCGATCACATATTGAGGGTGAATAATAATCTCTTGGACTTTGAAGACAGGTGTATCCTCATTTATTTCTGATAGTTTTAAAATGCCAGCATAAACACGCCAAATGTTGGGATTCTCGAGACTAAAGGAAAAAGACAAACAAGCAATCTCAGGTTCAGAGAATTTCACTATTTTATATTGTTTGCAGGTGCCAATGTTTTCAGTTACCCTTGGGTGAACAGAAGCAAGCACTGATGCCTTTCTTTCCATTGCTGCATTTTCATAGTGTCAAACTAAAAAGAGATTCGGCTTTTCCCTCTCCTCTGCTTTGCATGTCTCCTGTTCCACTTCTCATTTATATTCCCATCTTCACATCAGCTTTCTCTCTCCTTTATATTCCCATTCTTTCTGATCCTTTTTCATCTTCTTTCTATCTCTCCCTTCTGGTCTCTTTTTAGTCTCTTCTCTCCTTATTTTCCTTTCTAAGGGCCTGATCCAAGCCACACTGAAGTCAATGTGAGTCTTTTCATTGACTTCAGTGTGCCATTTTTTATTAGCCAAAATAGAATTGGAAATGTAAATTCCAGTAAAGTATATTCAAGGACTTATCTAATATAAAGATGACTCTTACCACAAAAAATTTTGCTGTAAATGTAGGGGAGAAAATGTAATTACATAGAGCTATATGAAAAATTCCAGTTCATTTCTCTAGATTCAAATTTCATAGGAGTGCATGTACTAGTGACTTTGTATGAGATTATTTGATTTCAGTATTATACTATTAAGTCATTGTTAAAAGTTCAGTAAGTGCATAAATTAAGTAATATAAATTATCTTAAATTGATTTGCTACAGAAAGTTTATATGTGAACTGACAAATATCAGTTAACTAATTTTCCATCAACAGAATAAAGCTATTTTTCTTTTAATAGGGTGCCCTTTTCTCTTCTAAAATATTGGTAAGATTCTACTCCTATAAATAAACTTTTGATAACATGCATATAAAGATAATCTTTACACTATTGGACTTGTCACTCTGGGCCAGAGTTTGACACCCTTAGGTAAGACTACTTGCAGAGTAAGGTGCCTGATTCTGGGGTCCATGTGACTAAAGGTAACCATGTTACTGGATCAATGCTCTCCTTCTTTTGGGCCTGTCACCTGCCATCTCCTTCATGTTCAGCATGGTTCCCACAGCACTGGGGGCTGCATCCAGAGACAGCACTTTCATCAGTAACTGACAGGATGAGCTGCTTTTTTAAAATGTAGACAACACAACGAGGAGAAGGGAGCAGCTGAATGTCAGTTATCTATATCTGGTCTCCAAAATATTAATGGCTTCATGTGTACTCACAAACTTGTCAACCATTAAAGGTATGTATTGTATGTTTCTATGCACTCTAGCATTCAGTACTTGCTGGCCACACTAAATTCCATGGTAGTTTTATAAATCACTAATAATTAGAACATAAAAATAACTGATTCATACAAAGAAGTTTTAGTCACTTAAATTGAAGCATTTCAAATGTAACATCCTAGTAATTATACTCTAGAGATTAGTTCCAGTGTAAGTCCCTGTTTCCAGGCAGGGCCGGCTCTAGTTTTTTTGCCGTCCATAGCAAAAAAAATTTTGGCCGCCCCTGCTCCCCCCCGCCTCTGGGCTCGTCCCCGCACCTCCTGCTGCCCCAGCGTTGGGCTCCCCCCCACCAGTGCTGACTCAGCCCGCTCCCCCCTCGCCTCCAGCCAGTCCAGCGCTGGCAGGGTCGGGGTAAGCAGCGGGGCTCCTGGGCCACGCCTCAGCCCAACCCTCAGAGCTGGGGGACTGCCCCGGCAGGGGGCTGAGGAGCCGGGGCAGGGTAGCCCTAGAGGAAGTGGAGCGGAGCCCCAGAGAGTGGGATGCGGGCCCCGCACGGCAGCACCCCGCCCTCTATGGCCCCGCTGCTGCTTCTGGCTGCCCTGCCACAGTCCCTGGGTGGCTCGGGTCACTTCGCCTAGCCCCGGCTGCAGCGCTGGGGGAGCAGCCGCCCTGCGGCATCTGCAGGCGGCTCTGTGTGCCCTGAGGGGCGGCCCCCTGCCCGAATGTCCCCCACTAAGAGCCTGCCTGGCCCAGCCACAAGGTGCGGGCACTGCTCCCCTGCAGCACGAACCGCAGTGGCCCCAGGGCAACGTGCTGCTGCTGCCAGGGCCGGCTCTAGCTTTTGCTTGCCCGAAGCAAAAAAAGAGATGGCCAGAATGCCACCCTTGAAAATGTGCCGCCCCAAGCGCATGCTTGGTTTGCTGGTGGCTAGAGCCGGCCCTGTTTCCAGGACCTTTTAAACAGAGTACGGCAGAATCTCTGAGGTGCTCCAGACCCTTGACACTACTCCAGGCAAACAGAATTAAAATTGACCAGATCTTGCCAGCTGAGAGTTCCCCTAGCATGGCAGAGTCCTCAATTAGCAAAGAGCTAGTTCCTATGTCTCACAGTCAGCGTTGGGAGATGTTCTGTGGGAAGAAGAGTGCATGGATACAGTGCTGCTGTATTCTAGCTATTTTCAACTGGCAACAAGAAGCCAGGGGCTATAACCAGCTGTCATAGATTAGAACATATTAGAGCAATCCCAGAGATTAGCATACAACTCATGTTCAACACAGTATGCAATTATTCAACACTTTATCTGTAGGCAAACTTTCTTAAACATGTCAAAGACACTAATCTCCATTCATGTCCAAGTCTTTGACAGTTTTTGTCTTCAACAAAAGCCCTCAGAACACAACATCCTTTGGGGGGGGGGGGAATAACTTGGTGAAAAATACATTTTTTTTTCACACTCACTGTACAGTGGCCACACAAAACTTGACAAAATTTTCCAGTGAAATTCACCTTTGAGCTGAAAACAAGCCTGAGAAATTTCAGTCTGTGGGGTTTTAAAAGACATTATAAATGACTGCAAATATTGGTACAAGAAGTGTCTTCTCATACGGGACAATAGTGCTGAGCTCCAGTTGTTGTGGAAACCAGAATTTTCTGCTTTAAAAATCTCATCTTTAGGTTTCATTAAAATAGTTGCTTCCTCCCTACTCCTCATTTTTACTATTTATATTTATTTTTTGTGAAAGACAGGTGTTACCTGAGACCTCACATGATGTCAGAAAAATCTTACCCTATTTCATTCCTTTATGAGTAGTACTCACTTATCAATGCAATGCGCAGCTGTTAGAATCCACTGATTGCTGATAATTGACCCTCCACAGAGATGTCTCTGAGTAGATAACTTGACTTGCAAGCTCACTTGCCATGGCCATTCACCAGGGAAAGAATCTGTCCCTCCGACAACTCTGTCATCTGGTTTAGGTGGTTGCATACACACTATGGAAAGAATTAAAAGCCTTTACAGCTTTATTTAGCAGTTTGCATCCCAAAAGATCTGAAAGTGTTCTGCAAATGATACATGAACTATATGTCGGAAACATTTCACCCACCAGTGGAATTTCAGCCAAGTCTGGAGCATCAGCTAAGTACTAAGAGGAAGAGTGACACCTATTGAATTCTGATCCCTTTATGAGTATGATCTCAGTGTAAATCTATTGTTTTAAGACCATGCACATTATTTACCACTAAATTCTGCCACTCTTATTCTTGTGGAGTAACACCTTGTGGGACTATTCATGGAAAAAGATACCATTTATGTGAGTAATGGTGGTAATTAGGTTTACTCATATTGATGTCAATGGAGCTATACACCATTGTGGAATTTTGCCCATTAACTTTGCACAGCTTTATTAAGTGAAATTTTGCTTACCAGTGCTGGCTTTTCTTTTACATAACCTTAATGTGTAGCCAGAGATCCTTCCTTTCTCATACACTATTCCAGTTGGGGATCCATTTGAGGACATTCTCAAGTAGCATTTGCATTTACTGTAGATCAAATGAATATACAGATTAAATTATAATTTTTTACCTAATATACTTGCTGTATGACTTCTTCAGCAAACTTTAAAACATACAAAAAATTATCTTACCCTTCTTTGTTGCATGATTCTTGGAGTGGAAAATAAGTAAAAAACTGGCAGCGGATTGTGTCTGTGCAAACTTGCTGACAAGCTTTGTGTCCTTTAACATAGGTAACATTCAATTCATCTCCCAAAAAGTTTGTGTCCGTGTAAGTGCGTGAATGGCAGGCTGTAAGGCATTAACATTGCATATGTCAATAAATCAACATGTTCCCTGCACTGGTGTTCCATTCTCAGACTAATTTTCTATTGCTTATTAAAATTAATCATTTTAAATTGATGTGGGTTTTTATTGTAATGCATGCTTTACCAGGAAAAGATCTTTTGCAGTTTAGAAGACTAAAACCGGACATAGCATTTTCCCTTTCTACAGGTGCATCTGGTACCCCAGTTCTTGAGGTCTTAAGGAAACAAAGATTTCTAAAAGAAAAATTAAAAATAGTATTAAGTCATTGAACATGTCCAAACACTGATCTCCCAAACTAAATGCCCTGCAGTGTAGCTCAAACTGTAAATTGCACAATCTGGCTCTAGGGAAATTAGACATTGTGTAAATTGGCATACGCGGCGCTGTACCAGCTGAGGATCTGGCCTGTTATTACCAAGGTTTTGAAAAGCAGCAGCACTTCCAAGTCCTAGCAAGTGAAGCTCCTTATCTGTATTGTTTTACATTTCTGCAAAAATAATTCCATATAAAAAGACATTAAGAGAATGCTAAGGTTCCATGATTCGACATCTAAGGTGCTAGATATAAAAGTGGCCCCGCCGATCAGTGCTGTCCCCTCTTCCCCCCTCCAGCGCCTCCTGCCCACTGGCGGCCCCGCTGATCAGCTTTTCCCTCTTCCTTCCAGTGCCTTCCGCACACCATGATCAGCTGATCAGTGTCAGGAGCAGGAAGAGGCAGGCATGGGGGGAGGCTTGGAAGAAGGGGTGGAGTGCAGGCAGGGCCTCAGGCAAAGCTAGGGTCAAGCACCCCCTGGGAACTGAGGAAGTTGTCACCTATGACCTCAACATTCTTTCCACATAAGACTTTATGGGTATGTCTACACAGCCCACAGCAGAAATTCACCCAGCCTGGACTCAGACTAGTGGGGCTTGTACTAGTGCTCTATAAATAGCTGTGTAGACAGTGCTTTGAAGTTGTGGCTCAGGATGGAGCTTGGGCTCTGAAGCCAAGAGAGAGGGGTTCATTCAGAGCCTGAGCTTCAGATACCTGTTTTAAAAGTTTAATAAGGATTCATCTTTTGATTATTTAGGAGAATTGGAAGTTTATTCCCTCTTTGATATGTATTTTCTGATTAACTTTTATGGTATGTGCCGCTAGATATGCAATTTCAATAACAGCCCTCTGTGCACATCGGAGGAAAGAATTTGGCCCTTTGAGAGATTAAATATCCCCTTTGATACCAAACACATATGAATAAAACATTTGTAAAGCTGTACTTTAGTGAGCATTCCCACAGCTATATTAGTAGAACTTTTATTGTTTGTTATTAAAAATTGACATAAGTATGTTTAATGCTTCTAATTAGAATTTTAAAAATTAACTGTCATATTCACCTTTGTGTTTCTACTTTCCATTCCCTGGTAAAAAATGTAAAGAATAAGCAGTTTGGATAATAAGTACAAATCGTTCGACATACAAAGCTATCGGGAGTGAAAACACTTGTAAGATCAATTCCTGAAAATGTTATTTGTTGAAAAATGTCCATACGACAATCTGTATAAAAGAAGAAAAAAAAATATCTAAACTCTAGTAATTTTTGATATCAGAATACTGAGATGCATTTATATACAAGCCTCATTAGTTTTCCTCCGTGTTTGAAGGATATCATAAGATTTTAATAAGAAATCATATTTTTATGAACATCTTAAAAAAAGATCTCTCTTTGTGCTCCTTCATTCCTTCTTTCTTTTCTCATTTATTTCAAGAAGCAAAAGGAAAAAGACAAATATTTTTAGGGCTGTCAATTAATTGCAGTTAACTCACGTGATTAACTCAAAAAAATTAATCACGATTAAAAAAATTAATTGCGATTAATGGCACTTATAACAATAGAATACCAATTGAAATGTATTAAATATTTTGTATGTTTTTCTACATTTTCAATATTGATTTAAATTACAACACAGAATACAAAGTGCACAGTGCTCACTTTATACTATTATATTTTATTACAAATATATGCACTGTAAAAATGATAAACAAAAGAAATAGTCTTTTTCAATTCACATCATACAAGTACTGAAGTGCAATCTCTTTATTGTGAAAGTGTAACTTACAAATGCAGATTTTTTTTTGTTACATAACTGCACTTAAAAACAAAACAGTGTAAAACTTTAGATCTTCCAAGTCCACTAAGTCCTACTTCTTATTCTGCCAATCGCTATGACAAATAAGTTTGTTTACATTGACAGGAGATACTGCTGCCTGCTTCTTACTTACAACGTCACCTGAAAGTGAGAACAGGCGTTCGCATGGTACTTTTGTAACCAGCGTTGCAAGGTATTTACGTGCCAGATATGCTAAACATTTGTATGCCCCTTCATGCTTCGGCCCCCAGTCCAGATGACATGCTTCCATGCTGATGATGCTCGTTAAAAAAATAATGCATCAATTAAATTTGTAACTGTACTCCTTCGGGGGAGAATTGTATGTCTTCTGCTCTGTTTTACCTGCATACATTTCATGTTATAGCTGACTTGGACAATGACCCAGCATGTTAGTTTTAAGAACATTTTCACAGCAGATTTGACAAAATGCAAAGAAAGTACCAATGTGAGATTTCTAAAAATAGCTACAGCACTCAACCCAAGATTTAAGAATCTGAAGTGCCTTCCAAAATCTGAGAGGGATGTGGTGTGGAGCATGCTTTTAGAAGTCTTAAAAGAGCAACCTTCTGATACGGAAACTACAGAACCCCAACCACCAAAAAAGAAAATCAACCTTCTTCTGGTGGCATCTGACTCAGATGATGAAAATGAACATGTGTCAGTCCACACTACTTTGGATCGTTATCAAGCAGAACCCATCATCGGCATGGAAGTATGTTCTCTGGAGTGGTGGTTGAAGCATAAATATCTTGGAATGCCAGCTACAACAGTGCCGTGTGAATGCCTGTTCTCACTTTCAGGTAACATTGTAAACAAGAAGCAGGCAGCATTATTTCCTGTGTTGTAATTGAAATTAATATATTTGAAAATGTAGTAAACATACAAAAATATTTAAAATAAATGGTATGCTATTGTTGTTTAACAGCACGATTAATCACATGATTAATCACGATTCATTTTTTTAATCGCTTGACAGCCCTAATATTTTTCAAATGTATTTAGTAGTTTGATTTCAGCTTGTGATATCACAACTACTGTAACTCATGCAATTCTTTTGATAAGATTTCAAATTGATCTAATTTTTTTCTCATACTTAAAAACACATTATATTGCCATATATTTTAGCCTCCCATCTATGATGGCCAAAACCAGTCAGTGTGATTCACTAAATGTCAATGGAATTTCTTCCATATCCATGTGTGTGTCTATTTAATATAAACTAAAACTGGACAATGTGAAAAGCCATTCCTTAGTTGCTTCTGCTTTATGGCTGGTATGGGCACTGATACCTCTTAACATCTTCTCCCTTATTCACACCCCTATCCCACTTCCTCTTCATTATCTGCTGTACTTAGTGAGCAGGTGTCATCATTGCTCATATTAATATTGTAAAGAGTTGGATTACACTATTTTTGAGATCATTTCCTGAGAATATTTCTATAATGGGACTAGCAGAGTCTGATAAGACACTCTAATGCAGAAAAGGACAAATAAAAGAAAGATCAAGAAATACAAAATGGCATTACAGTTATTGGAAGAGATTTCTAGTGAAGGAAGTTCTATGGCCTGTGTTATACAGGAGAGATGATCACAGAGATCTCTTCCGGCCTTGGAGTCTATGAATCTGTGAACTAAGATAATGCATGAAGAAGAAAAATGTCACAACTAAGATAGGAGAATGCCAGACAATATAAGGAGGATGAGAAAGATAAGAAAAGGATGAAGCAGGATGTTACAATTAAGTACAGGAGGGAATAATACCCAGAATCTCAGCCTACAGTCCTGAGAATTTTGCCTGGATAGTAAGAACAGGTTCAAATCATACATTAGGCTTAGCAACAGGATTCCCACATTTTACAGAAAACTTATTCTCTGGTCAGTTTTATGCTTGCTTTAAAGATCTTCAAGAGCTAGTCTACACTTCCGCGCTACATCGGCGCAGCTGCATCTCTGTAGCGCATCTGGTGAAGATGCACTATGCCAACGGGAGAGTCCTCTCCCATCAGCATATTTACTCCACCTCAATGAGAGGCAGAAGCTATGTCAAGAGAGAGCAGCTCCTGCCTACATAGCGTGGTGTGGACACCGCTTTAAATCAATACAACTTGCGTCACTCAGGGGGTAGCTTTTTCACACCATTGAGTGACGTAAGTTACATTGACTTAAGCAATAGTGTAGCCAAGCCCCAAGTGTATACACTGCACATAATTTGAAGCAGCGCACTTTAGTCTTTTCCTGATCTTCTGACTTTTTTGGAATTTTATCTTACAATTTTTGTATGTATGATACAAAAGTAAAACACAAAAACAAAATTTTGAGATCTTCATTTCTAAAGGCATTTCCCACAGCGATGATAAGAGAGGAAAGTTAAAAGAGTCAGAACCTGTAATTTGAAGTTTACTGACATAGGCTACTAGCTACAGGTTCCAAAAATGGAATGAGTTGATACTACTGTCTTTTTACATTGTACATATAACACTTGTACACATGAGGTCTTTACAGAATATCTTGTTATTCCATTTCCTTTCAATCTAAGTTAAATCAATAGAGATGTAAATAGTTACCTGTTTGAGAAAGTTGGCAGGGTTTTAATGAAAATCCAGATACAACATTATTAAGCAGTCTTATACTGGTTGGTGTTCCCATTCTGCTATTTTTCAAGAAGCATTTGTTACTGAATGTGGGGGAAAAAAACATATTTAGTAGGACAACAAACCAGATTCTTCAATCCAGGAAATCAACTTTGTGCTGCTTGAGTGGACTTAAACTTGGCAGAAATGGCCCTTGGAGAAGTCTCCCTGCGCAAGGTAGCTCTCTGCTCTTGCACCAGCACAGTACACAACAGGCAGTAAGGTGTTTGGCAGAGCCTCCCATACAACAACTGATTAGCTAAACCCTGTTTAGCTTGTATGATCTGACAGGATCACAGCACAAATGGAGATATCCTATCTCTTAGAACTTGAAAGGTCATCAAGTCCAGCCCCCTGCCTTCACCAGCAGGACCAAGTACTCATTTTGCCCCAGATCCCTAAGTGGCCCCCTCAAGGACTGAACTCACAACCCTGGGTTTAGCAGGCCAATGCTCAAACCACTGAGCTATCCCTCCCTCCACAAACACAGTACAACTACTAATCATGTAACTTCTCAGGTCCCAGTTCATGGTACCCTGTTTTATAATCACTTTATAGAGCACTAACCAGAGTTTTCCAGTCCTCAGCAATAAGTGACCCCATTCACCCTGATTCACCACTATGCACTGAGCCTTCCCTGGGATTTTGGGGAAGATTAATAAGAGGATTCTTTATGGTGCATTTTAAATGAAATGTATGGGAAGGAGAGGAAGAATAGTCAGCCAAATACTGGGGAAGAAGCGGAGCCCAGATACCTGGTCAAAATTGTCACCATTTTAAAAGTTTGCAAGGGACTTTAAGCCTAATAAATGGGGAAATTGAGAGCTACAGACCCACAGCTACTGCAGGATATGGTGTCCATTGGGGAACCTTAGCACTTTATATAGTAGCATTTTACAAGCATGAACTAATTAAACAGCACAATATCTCCTGCGTCTGATGAAGTGGGCATTCACCCACGAAAGCTTATGCTCCAATACTTCTGTTAGTCTTAAAGGTGCCACAGGACCCTCTGTTGCTTTTACAGATTCAGAATAACATGGCTACCCCTCTGATACTTGACACAATATTCCTGTTAGCAGAAAATTATTATTGTCTCTATTAAGTATCTGGTATAATATTGCCTTAAAAATGTAAGTTGGCAAATTAACACACTGACATATTGTGTTGGGAAATGAAAGCAATAAAACATTATATTTAAAAGGTCCAACTTTCATGTACATTTCTCAAAATATGCGATGGGGCAGAAAAATACAGAAGATATTTGCTAATAATGCAATTTGATTATTAGTAATTATTTTTATTATGGTAGTGTCTGTGACAAACATGGCAATTTCCTGCGATATCCTTGAAAAACCTTATTCTATTAAATGCAAAGTTTATGTATTTTTGTGGGCCAGGATTGTATGTAACCTTTCTAGGAGAGAGATGTGATATGAGGCTTGGGAGTTCAGAGGATTATATTGAAATTGTGCCAGACAAAAATGAATTTTTGGATAAATAACCTGAGTTTAAACTGACTTGGGGCCTTCCTTCTGATCCAGAAAATGGATGATAGGACCTTTTGTCCAACGGGGGACCCCAACCCTTGCATCAAGGTTGGAAGGACTTGGTCTTCTAGATCCCCATAAAACTAATGGGTGACCGCTGGTAAGCTTTTTAGCACATCTATAAGTTCTTTTATTATGTTTTTTCTGTAATGCTTTTACCTTACAAATAAATGTGCTAGCTTAGAAAAAAGCTGTGTGATAACTTGTAACTGCTTGCAATTACTCTGTTCATAGCCTCTGGAGAGGAAGCAAAGTACGGACACTGGTCTGCTTAAGCAGTCTGGCTTGCTGGGAATATCACAGTGTAGGCATGGAACTGTGCATCCTGGAAAAACCCCAGTGAGGAGTGTGAGAGGTGCAGGTTGCTACTCAAGAGGACAGTGGAGGAGAAGGCACCTAGAGTGGGTGACCTTGGTGGACTACAGGGAGGAATATAGGTGCAGTTGCCCTGACCTGTAACAATGCCTAAGGGACAACCAAGAACAGGAACTTATTGTGCTGTTCAAATATAGAGTAATAGGATAGGAATCGAATATTTGTCAAAGTTTTCTGTAGAGCATCAGAAGTTGTATTATTATCATTGAAACTTAACTTACATTTTTAAATATACCAGCAAAGAAACAATAGCATAAACTTTAATCATAGTAACAATAATGACAATAATATAGTAGTAATCAATAATAATTTTAAAATTCATCATAGGTTCCTGATCTTGCACTGAGCTGAATGCATGTGGATCCCTTTAACCACTGAGGTCAGTGGGACAATGTTCAGGTGCTGTGCAGATGGAGCTTAGTGAAGGATCAGGGACATAGCTTCCTCAATTGCTTTTTCTATTAAATAAAACAAAATACTCTAGTAATAAGATTAGAATTTAACAATTTTAACAACAACAACACCTCTCTCTTATCTAGCACTTGTCATCCAGAGATCTCAGAATACTTTACAAGAGAATGAAGTATCATTATCCCCATTTCACAGATGGGAACACTGAAAAAGGGGGGTGGCAATAATTTGTAATTAACTAGAGAATGATAGCCAATATCACTTGAAATCTTTACATCTGCCCTACATTTTAGACTCTCCAGTACTGTAATACCAAGCTTTCCTTTGCATCCAGGAACAAATCCAAGTTAAACCACTACAGACCTTTTCCTACCAATAAGTCTAGACCTGATTTGAATAGGAAAAGGATATATTTGTGATTAATTTCTACATTTCAAAGAGAACAATGCAATGTAAATGCTATTTCCTTAGCTTCCCTTTTCTTAAATTTTGTCTTTGAATTACAGTGCTAAGCCATACTGCTGTTCAGTTAGAAGAGTCAAAATGTTATTTACCGAAAGTCTGCACTGTGAAATGCTCCTGTAGCATACGTAAAAAATTGACAGTTGTAGTCATTGGTGCATCTCTTTTGACACTGTTGATAGCTGTCAGCAGTAGTTATATTATAATTTGTTCCTTGCATATCCAATCCTGTATGGACATCCATGCTGCAAGCTGGGGAATACAAACAAACTACTATTCTGAAAAAAGCAACAGAGGGTCCTGTGGCACCTTTGAGACTAACAGAAGTACTGGGAGCATAAGCTTTCGTGGGTAAGAACCTCACTTCTTCAGATGCAAGTACCCACGAAAGCTTATGCTCCCAGTACTTCTGTTAGTCTCAAAGGTGCCACAGGACCCTCTGTTGCTTTTTACAGATTCAGACTAACACGGCTACCCCTCTGATACTATTCTGAAGACATTCGGTATTGGAAGTGCCAAAGATACAGCAGTTCACATGAAGCAACCTTACTCACTTGATTCTGCTGCTCTTATACACTTGAGTAGCACCTTACTTTGTACATAGCCCCATTCATAACACTGGGATTGCAGACAGAGTCAGGTGCTACTTCATACAAGTAAGAGTGGCAGAATCTGGTCTTAAAGATGCATCTGTGTCTTTGCAAGAGGAGAGAGCTGAGGACAGTCAGATCACTGAGTCACCATGATGGGATTTCAGCCATGTGGCAGCTCACGTTGATACATCAGAGTTTGTCTTTCTACTTTCAAAATTCACAAAGCATAAACCAGCACTTTTAACAGGCAAATTCTGTCCTCAGACACAATAGCCAACTCCCGTTGGAGTCCATAGGAGTTGTTCATATGCATCCAAAGGGAGAATTTGGACCAAAGAAATTGAAATAAATCTTCCCCCAGTAGATGGAGGTTTTACTTTTTACATTTTGGGACACTGGGTTGGTATTCACCCAACACATTTGTCAGCTAGCCAGAGCTGTTTCCTTATCATGAATAGAAAGGGCCAGATTTTGATTTGAACTACACTAGCCTGATTCCAGAATAACTCCAGAGGCATTAATTAGAAGGAACAGCAGGAAAAATGTCCTCATAGCAAGATCTATTAGACTTGGCAAAAGCAATTTAGAACTATGAATATGAGTTAAATAACTCTGGCATCAGTACATAATTCAACAAAAAAGGACTTCAAGATAGTAGTGAATGCTCTATCAGATGAGTGCCTGTAAGAGGTGAGATGCTGAATTTTGAATAAGCTGCAGCCTAGTGGTATATAATAGGCCCCATTTAACCTTGATGTAAGCAGGCATCTCTCCAATGAAGAAAACAGAGTTGTGCCCTGTTTGGCCAGACTCTGCTTGGCCCAATATCAGCAAGGGGTTCTTAAAAGAAATAATTGCAAAAAATATAATCTCGCATGTGCCGCAAAAGCATTTATCAATCATGCCAAATCTGTTCTGCTGAGCACTGGTCTCAGCTTGGTGACATCTTGATGATGGTATGAAGAAGTTTTAATAATGGATTTAAAACACGCATCCATTGATATGTCTTAGATATGGCACGCTGACTCCCAGACTGGGTTAAATATTTAAAGATTAACTCAGTAATGAATTATCAAAGGGCATCATCAAGGTGGGAGCACCACACAGCAACAACAGAGAGCCAATACTGTGTGCTTCTGTTTTGACTGACATATTCTCCATAGAACTATAGGGCATGCATTGCCAAATATTTCATAAGCAACTGGATGGAGTAAAAATGCCAGTAGAGCACTCAGATGGAGAAGCAAGATATATTTGAGAATAATCTGGAGAGCTACAGCACAGAAGTGCAGAATGCTCCACGTTGTGATTAAATCAAGTGGAAGAATAAGGTTGTACTAACAGGATTTCCTTGCTACCTTGTTGTTGGGAATCTAGAAGTCAGGGAGATGGGATTCAAAAAGAAGCTAGGAAAGGAATTGTCAATTGTTATTGAAAAGAGTTCCCATGAAGTGATTATCCACCATGGTTATCTTTCTGGTTCCTCTTTTAGTCCATTCTAGCTCTTTGCAATATTTGATGTGTATCACACGGTGTAAAATAGATTTAGTTGCACAGTAGATGAATAACCATATCTTACCCCTGATTTGTGTGATACATTGTTTTAAGGAATGTCCAGAGATTGCACCTGCCATGCCCACCTTTGGCAATATTTCAGTATCACTGTCTTTCAAGAAGCAGGTAAACCTGTATTTAAAAAGCAGTGTTAGGTAAAATTAACCGCCAAAGCCCAAACGCAAGGGAAATAGCTTGTGTTCAGTGTTATGTTTCTATTCTCAAAGAGCAAAATGTGCTTTCAGGGCCAGCTCCTCAGCCCCATTTTAGCCCCTTCTGGTACAAGAAGAATTAAAACTGCCTTAAGGCAGCAGTTATGGAGTCCCCTAACCTAGCCCTTCCTGATCCCTTCCAGCATAAAGGGTGTTCTGGGGTAAGGAAATCTAGGCATTCCCAAATTCCCCAGCATCATTATATCTTGGCACCAAATGCTTCCAGATTTGAAATCTTGGGGCTGGATCATGCTGTGTAGTCAATGCTCCATTTTTGGCAGCAATTACTATTCATGTGGGGACTCCAGGAGGCCATGTGGCTCATGGAGGCAAAATACCTCTAGAATAATTCATTCTGTGTGGTGGGGTCTAACCATAATCCTTTTTGCTATATCCCTGAGTGTGAGACACACCCCACTGGGCAGGGACACATGATGGGTTAGATATGGGAAGGGAGTATCTAAAGAAGATGTATACAGTAAGATGAGTATGCCTTTAACAACACACAGCAGATCTGAAGGAGTGCACGAGTGGTTTCCTTTCCTGAAGGGAAAGTTCAGCTTCCAAAGGTTTGGGAAATGCTGCTTTAGATGATCATGTCTAAAGAAATGTGAGTGTGTTACCCAAAGCAACCTGTTCTTCTACTGTGAGAGCCACCATTGTGTTCTTCCTTTAAGCACATTTCAGCATTTCCTATGTAATAATATTACATCGATGGAGTGGTGCTGAATGCCTAAAATACATTACACATCTGTAGCACAGACAAATCTGCTTCTGTTACAGAGACATGGTATGTTACCTTTTGGCAGGATCTTTAGTCCACGTTGCTGGAAGATAGGTGAACAACAGACACCTAGGATGGTAAGTACACACTATTCGACAGTAATCAAGGTTTGGTGTGAAAACTGTAGACACATCTCCTCCTTGGAAGTATATATTTTCATAGATCTGAGTTATACATTCTGATATAGAATAGTGAAATGCATTAGTTTGTGTTACTGCAGGTGGTAAATCTCACACTATGTTGACCAGATGAGGACTAAGGCAGGGTCCCGGAGCCAGATTCTCAGGTAGTAGAAATCTGCATAACTCCAGTTGGCTCCAACTTTTGATGGACCCTCTATTTCCTCTTAATCCATCCAGAATCTAGCTTTACCTGCTTTATACCAAGGAACAAAACACTCTCTAAACACAAAATTAAATACTGAACTTGAAGCGAAGTGAAAAAGTAAAAGTTTAGGAACTGTAGAGAACCTAAAGAGCGATAATATAATCTCAAATTTGTAGGCACACATCATCAAGCATGTATTAATGCTCCTACAGCAAAACACATCCACATAGCTTGTATATGTGAATGATACAATAATGGCTGTAGTGAACTGTTCATATGTTTCAAAGAAGGGGTAGGTGCTAAATCTGAGGGCAGGTCTACACTACCGCTTAAGTCTATCTAACTTACGTTACTGGGGGTGTGAAAAAACATACCCTTGTGCGATGCAAGTTAGATCGACCTAAACATTGTCTACACTGGCGCTAGGTTGGCAGGAAACGCTTTCCCACTGACATAGCTTCTGCCTCTCATGGGGGTGGAGTAATTATGCTGACAGGAAAGCGCTCTCCCCATCAGCATACAGCATCTTCACCAGAAGCACTACAGCAGTGCAGCGGCACCAATGTAGTGCTTCTACCATAGACCTGCCCTCAGTTTTAAAACACACACGATGCACGTTTAGAGATGCATACACTATGCTGCTAGTTGTTTTGCCCTCTGGTGTGTTAAGAAGTGTTGCTATGTATATCCATGTGTACATATAAGAGAGTTTTGCTCAGGATGCAGTTCTACTATTAAAAGAAAAAAATGGATAAAGGGAAATTATTCTATTCTATATGGACTGGGAGGAAATTCCAGTGAAATATATTTACTAAATTGATTACTGTTATTGATTACTCTGTTATTTGACAGCCTTCGCACTGAATTGAAAACTATGTCCAAAACACTTAAACAAAATAAAAAAATTAAATAAATTTAAGTTTAACCCTTTTAAAAATGTTCATTGCAGTTAAACTCTTTAAATCTTAACCCTTTCCAGGACTTTAAAACCATTTTTATCCCCTAACATATTAAATGTAGGACCCATTAATACAAATTATTATAAAATATATTTTAGGCATATCAGTGAAAATACATATTTTAAAGGAATTCAATGGGTTAGGATCCAAGCTATTTTGGTTATTTGCAAGGTTTTCACAATTTGTCAAAAAATAAGTGTATCTCTTTGTTTATGCAAAAAAGCATTTTATAAATACAGAATGTGACTATGATGTGTGTGTGTGTGTGTGTGTATTTACTAGTTTTCTCAAAATATCAAAATGCATTATTATCACTAGAACTTATTTACATAAGCTTTAATCGTGACAACAAAAGGAATGCCATTTGCTACAATTTGAAACATTTAACACAGTAAATACATTTTTAAAATAGTACAAATTATCTTATGATTCAGATGCTCAGTAACTTATTTACCTTTTTGTAAGACTACAGAAGAAGTTAAGAATTTAGTATTCTGATTTTGGGGTGCTCTAATATAGTAGGGGGCATTGCTTCCAGAACCTTTTGACAAAGTGCAAAGTCTTTAGTTTTCTAGAGCTTCCACTCCAAATAATACATTTATTTAAAAATGTTAGATGAATCTGTCAGTCTGTTCTTGTTAAATACTCTATTAGCTAACTCCATCCTGTGTGAAAATAGATAATTCATTAGGAAGCATAAAACTGTAGCTGATATTTCTCCTAACTTATTGGCATAGTGCTCATTGTGGAAACATGATGGAATGTTTGCCAATCAAATGAAGTAAATCATTAACATATGCTGACATTGAAAAATGTACACAAGAGTTTTACTTTCCTCTGATTGCTACCTTTCAGCTATTTCAACAGAACCATAATGCACAGTAAGATAAATGGTTTTAGAGTTATTCAGACTTCTTACAATAGACTTTTCCATTTAATAATAAGCAGATGTTATAAGGATGCTACTGAACTGTTTCCTCAGCTATTTTTTTAAAAAAGCATAATAGTGTCACAGAAAAGAAATGTGTAAGACTGAAGCTTTTTAAAAGTATGTTGCTGATTTTTAGGCCAAGTTTCTCTCTTCAATATGGCTGCTTGGCTGAACCGTTCTTAAACTGTACCCTTCCCCCTACCTGCTAGCACTGGGGAGTGGCCAGGGGAAAGGAGACTTGTCTATAGCTTCCTCACACCCTGGAAAGCCACAGCAATCTCCTGCTCCTGCTATGCAGACCCCTTGACAGCCAGCACAAGTTACAGCAGCTTTACATTGCTCTAACTTACACTGGGTGACTGGCCAGGAGGAAAGTCAGCCCATGATCATGGGAGCAAAAGAGGTGGCTTAGAGCCCCTCCCCACAGGAATTGTGCTATGCACTCTTCAGTTGCAGCAAAGAATCTTGGCCCTAATGTTCTGGGCTAGATATACTTGGTCTGATTCTAATCTCACTTGCACTGGTTCATAATAGAGTTATACTGGAGTTACTCCTAATTTACATCAGTGTAACAGAGTAGAATCAGGCCAGGCTGTACAATCTTTATTAACATGATTTCAAGTGGTATTCAAGGGGATTGCTCATTGAATAGGATACTACTCAATGTGGGGTAAGAGTATCAGAATCTAGGACCCTCCGTTTGCATGCAAGTATTTAAACTGTCATACATATTATTCCCCTTACTCTTACTTTTTAAAAAGAATTATATTACTCTGTGTGCACATTTTAGAAAGTATGCATAAACTTACCACTGGAAACCGAAGTGAATAAGAAAATGAAATTAAAGGTCTGATAAATCCAAGCCATCCTAAAAAATAAGTACATCAAAATGTTTCTTTAGGATATAATTAACATGTGATGCAATTAATCTTAAAGAGTGGTAGAGCTACACATTATTGGGTGATTTATGTGCTGTCAGACAGTCATTTAAATAACATGCAAAGTCATAGGATACAATTGGAATCACTGTGCTGGTATATACAATAGCATGCATTAGCAGCAGAAGTTTCATACGGTGTTTATGACTGCAAGAATGAATTACATTTACAAACTCTGCTCAGCTCTCCAATGGAGTTACCCTGGATTTTCCCTTGATTAAACTGAGAGCCAAACTGGCCTGCTAATTATACATTTCAGTATTACCAATATGACCATCTCCTGCTAGTCATTTATTTCCAAATGGTTTTTAATCTAAACAGCTGCTAGCAACCATGTAGGCATTGCATTCATCCTTAGTATTTTAGCAAAATCTTACAAAATGAATCTTAAATTCTTCACTTCTAAAAATTTTATGCTGCAAATTTTAGGAGCAGCAAATGAATGTTTATGTCAGCAATATAACACAACCCATAAACAGATCAACATGCATTGTGTAGTGGATACTGCCAATCTTTTATTTGATAGCAATTAAAATAATGGAAGTTATTTACCTGAAAGCACAATAGTTGCACATGTGTGAGTAGTTCTGGCTGGTTGGCTAATGCGCGTGCTCTGCTAGGGTAAAAACCAGCACTTCCAGTTGTGTTAAATATTTTGCATGCAATGTTTGCCTGACTTGAATATTTACTTTTAATAGGTACTCACAATGTCAACATTGTTTCTGTCTTTGGGCCAGATCCTTAGCTAGTGTAAAGTGGTAGCACTCCAGTGAAGTCAATGTAGCTACAGCAGTTTACACCTGCTGAGGATCTGACCCTTTGTTTTAATAAATGTCTAATCCCTGTTTTACAGTAGTCAAATCTTCTTCTGCTTAATGTGGGGTCCTGCACAAACTAGTGAAGATTTATGTTTAAGGAAATCTTCAGGGCATAGGCAAAAAAGAATCCCCTTCCTCTGTCCTATTCTTCCCTCCTTGCCCATGCCCCAGGAAATAGGCCTGATCTCTCCTCACTTATATAAGTATGAATCTTACAATTATATCATTTGTGTATTAGTGAAATGGTGACTCAAGCCCAAGTGAGTTACACTGGTGTAAATCTGGTGTAATTGAGGAGAGACTCAAGTCTGATGTTTCTCTCCTTTTATCACAAATTCCTGAAGTGCTGCATTTAGCAAGTGGAAACCAATACTCTTTTCAGTTACGGGGACTGCAGTCTGCTGTCTCTAACATATATTCAAATTCCTAATTTTCAAAAGGCTCTCCATCAGCTACCCCACCTGTGTCTCCAAACTCAATTTTCCCTACAGTTTTTCCTCACTTGTTATGCCTCCCAACATCCTCTTTCTTAACCACTTCCTTACTATTGGCTTCTTCTGCATTGGGACCTTTTCATTTCTTCCTGTGGTTGATACTGATTCTACTATCTCTGTGCCCAGTGCCTTTCCTTTCCTTCGCTAATCTACCCCTGTAACGAGACACGTGACATTTTACGAACAGACCACAGCTGTGCAGCACTATTCTGTTTCACCCAAAACAATGGCATTCTGGAGGCTGTACATCCCAGAGGGACCATTGGATTGTAGGCTATGGGAAGAAATAGCCTATTATCACTAGCCTACTCTGCCACAGTCTCCCTGTTTGGTCTTGGCTGCCCTAACCTTTGGTTTATAGAATGATTCTTGCTCTTACCCTCTGGCCTAATGAATCAGGCAGAGGAGGGATTTGACCAACAGCCTCCCACATGCTGGGTCAGTGGTACCACTTCTTCTGGTTGTGCTTTGTGCAGAGCCCAATCCGGTTGGCATGCTCTGAGACACCTACCAAACTGGGGGCCCCCAGACAAGATAGGTGTGGGAATGCAGAGTTTCAGAATTCTGCTAGGGCTTGGCCATGAGCTATATGCTGGGCATCAGGACTGAGGTAGCACTCTGAATGCTCACCTGCAGAAAGTTAAGTGTTTAGGGAGTTTAGGCACCTACAGGGTTAGCAGAACCCTAGCAGGGGTTTTGAGGAGCTCACTTTTGGATTTAAGTGCCTTACATGGAAGTTAGGCACCTAAATCCCTTTGTGGATCTAGCCGTTAGCCTCTCTGTGCATCAGTCCCCATCCATAAAATGAGAATAACAGTACTTTCCTGCTTCCCAGAGGTATGTGAGGATAAATAGATTAAAAGATTGTAAGGCATTCAGATACTATTGTAATGGGAGTTATACAAGTACCATAGATAAAAACGCTGGGAAACGGGGCCAGAATACAAATAAGCTCCTTTTTCATCAAAACAAGGAGATATGTGGAAGGAGCAGGAGCTCTGCCTTGCTCCACTCCCAGACAAAAGGATAAAGAACCCAAGAGAGGCACTGGGTGGCCCTGTGCAAGCCTAGGAAGAGAACTGTTGGATTTATTTATCAGTGGAAATATTGTTGACTGAGGATTTTGTATTGGAAGCCCAGTACGGGAGAAAGTTTGAACAAGGTTAAGGAACGGCCTTGGGCAAAGAGGCAGAGTGGGCTTGAGGCCTGGAATGGGCATCTGCATATTTAGCTGCCCAAGTTTCTTCCCATCATGTCCAGTTCCACCATGAGGAGAAAAAAGCCTGCACCCTAGGTAAAGACTGAGAAAAATTTATTTTTTTACCTTGTTAACATGGAAGGGGTGGAGGTTTTGGTTTGGCTGGGTGGCTAAACTACCCAACCAGCAAGAGGGAAGCTGAGGCAATGGCTGCAAGCACTAAGCCACTGCAGCACCTTTTTCTAGTTTACAAACCTTTGAATTGACTAAATGGAATTCTGTGTCACAGGAATTCAGTGAATAATTTCTGTGTACAAATTTCATCCCAAGCATTGTGCAGTTTAGCTATTTACTGGTCTCTGTTTTTGCTGTGTGATTGGTCATATAAGCCATGCAGTATTGTTTCCTGTTCCTGACCGGGTGACTAAAACTTTTAAACATAAAATAATAAACAGTGTGAATAAAGTATTTCTGGCACAAATTTTTGAAAGAATGATGATTTGTGCTAAACAACATTAAAATTTCAACTATTCAGATATTAACATTTTCACAAAACCTCAGCACCTGTCTGCATACAACAGCAAGCTGAACTTGCTATTTTTGTTCATGAAATTTACAAGCCACTTTTTGAACTATTCGACCAGCTCTAGGATATGACCTCTGAATTTCATATTAGAAACAATTAATCTTCTCTGAGTCTTTCATGGACATTTTTCAATTCCTGGCTTGCGCACCCATACACACAGTATGTATGTACTTGTATTTGCATTTCTCAAAGACATTTGTAATTAGAAAAATATTAAAACTCATTGCATTAACTGTCACAGTACAAACAGATTATTTAAGAATATATTGTTTTATTGATCTAGGGAGCAATGTTCAACATTTTATAAACAAATAGCAAATTCAACATTTTATAAACAAATTCACAACACTGTAGGGCAACAACGTATTAAGTGTCCCTCTTTTGCATTTTTAATCTCTCCATTTTGTACATCACCACTATGTTTTCACATGGAAACGTACACTGTGTAATATTTCTTCAGTTTAAAAATATCTTTAATAAAATCTTTATTGAAAAATAATGTATATTGTGCAGATAGCTACAAATAGACCAAGGTTAGGTACATTAAATACATTACCAATATTTCCTATATGAAAGTATTGTAAGGTGGGGGATTCCAACAATTGGAAGAGGGGTCCCAGGTCCCAGCCACACACCTCTGCACAAACACCAACCCTCTCTCCTACAGGGATCAGAGTTAACCCCTGGAATATGAACTACACTTAATAGAACAACACTTATCTAACACAAGCAAACCAGGAGTAGACCTAAGTCAGGATCTCTAGCAGGGGTTATACAGACTTTCTTGCCCTGATAGAGCCACAGCTCCTCCCCCATTGGCTGGCTAGACACACACAGAATCTCAGCCTCATGCCAATGCACTCTCACCCTCTCCCCTTTGGGCCAGTCCAACCCATGAGCTCAGAATAGTGGTCTCAGCTGTCCTGTGAACTCCAGGCTGTGCATTTATGAGAGTCCCCTTTTGCAAGCAATTGGCTCCCCTTCAAGCAGCTCCAGGTTCAGTCTCTCTCTCTGCCCCAGCTCAGGGATACTGCTTGCTGACCAGCTTCTTCTGTATTCTTTCTCTAAATCTTCCCAGTCTGATGAACCATCCCACCTCCTGTCTGCTCATTGCTCAAACCCTTTCAGAGTTAATTTGGTGTCCTGGTTTCAGAGTTAATTCGGTGTCCTTGTTTTTGAGGAGCACTCCCCCCACAGCCAATCAGGTTTGTGCTGCATGGAGTTGGAGAGAGAAAGAAGAGCTTTCTGCCCAGCCCCACAGTACACAATCATCATAAACTGCCACGATATTTCACTTCTGTGTCAGCTCTTTGTCCACCCTGTGAGAATAGCAGCAATTTATGGCTGTGGGTCAAATTCTATTCTCAATTACTAGATGTAGCACCAACTGACTCAAGTAGGATTTGGACCAGGAGTTGGATCTCATAGCAGACTTTGACCCTGAATGTCAAATTGTTACAATTATTTGTGCTGGGAACCAAAATTCTCATTTTGTGCACAGGCCAGGCAAACACAGATTCACCTTGTGCTGGTGTAACTGCTCTATTAATGGAGGTAGCTCAGCATCCAGGCTACCTCGATTTTCTTCTTCTCCTAAGGAAAGAAGCCCATTTACTGATTGCTTTTGTGAGCCAAGTGCCAGAAACTGAACAAAAAATCCATTCTAATAATTTATAACCATTTGTAAAGGACATCAGTATCATTTAAAGTACAGAGGTTTACATAAATCTCAACCAGATTTGACTGTTAGCTGAATGTATTATATCATACTGTATAAGTTACATTACAAATTAATCCAACAATCAAGGCTGCAATAACATTCAAAGATAACTGTGAAAAACGCATACATTTTGGGAAATATATTTCTCTCCCTTCAATAGGCACACTGGAAGTCATTTGTGAAATTCTCCCCTCATTCACACAGAGATAATTCTATTGAAGCCAGTAAAACTGCTCTGCTTTAAGTGAGAGGAGAGTTTGCGACATGCCATAAATTGCAGAATGAACTCAACAACAACAAAAAACAACGTTGGATAAATAATCACTAAATATACTGAAACAGATCCTGAGCTGGTGAAAACTCACACAGCAACAATGTAAACCATAGAGCTAAGTTGATTCACACCAGCTGAGGATCTGGCTCATTCTTTTCAGGTAGCTCCAAATTCACATAAAGTTTTCTACATTTAGCCTGTCAAGGCTACAGTTCCATGCAAGAACTATAGTTGTCTGATTTCTCTCACATAAGAGAAATCACATGTCCACCTAAAATATTCTAATGAAGACTGTAACAGTACCTTGTGTTGGCAATTAAGAGACTATAGATGGAAGACCACCTTCATACCCTCACCCTTGGGAGAGTGGAAGCTGGACATGTCCTGCAATTTTTCCTCAAGGTGAGAAGTCAGTCAGCTGACAATTTCATGGAGCAACATGAATGGCAGTCTCAGAGAAAGTGATGTAAAGTGCCAAGACAATGGTTAGTATGGATATAAGATGTTCGAATGTCAACGCTACTTTCTGAAACATCCTGCCATCTGAATGGGAGGGAAAGATCATATCCTGAGATAAATATTTATAGTGCAAAAGGCCTAGAGATTCTGAAATATTTTGATATATTTACAGTTCTGTTAAATCTTTTTGTGTCATCAAAGATCAGTGAACTACAGGATACTGCTGAGCACATGTTTTAGGATCTAAAATCATTGTGAGCTTTCTTCTTCTGACACACACTCTCTTCTCCTCTTCAGCTGGATCCATATGCCCTTATTTGGGCGAAGAATTAGTTCTGAGACCAAACCAAGTTCTTCTCTCTTTTGACTTGTCTCCACCCAAAAGCGCCGTAGGATGATGGCTAGAACAGCTTTCTCTTCCATCTGTGCAAAGCGCTGGCCTTCAGGTTATATTGGAATATAAACAATAGTAGTTTAGTACTAACAGCCGTCATAATTACACTTAAAGATTTCCCACAAAATGCAGCAGGGAATAACTGTGTATCTGTAGTCAAAGATTACAATATGGGCCAAATTCAGGATAGTACAAATGTTACCAAGAATGGGATTTGTGATAGATCTGTTTCCTTCTATATCTACAGCAGGAAAGAATCAGCTTTAAAATATTCATGGCCTCAGAGCAAGAGGAGCTTAAAGTTGGCCCTATATCATGGAGGAAAAGCTAATACAAAATGTGACCCTGTTATGTCACATATAGGCCTAAATGAGGAGGAGGAGGAGGAGGAGAAGGGCTTAGCTCCAGGATCACAGCACATGGACGGCAGGAAGAGGAAGAGCACAGATAGAAGGAAAAAGACAGAGCTTTGTTGATTTCGATTTTATCCTAAAAGTAGAGTGTGCTCGTGAAATAGGGAGGGGATAAATTAAACAAATATTCAAAGGTCTAAGAGAAAAGTGGAGGGGGGAAAAATAGAATTAAAAAGGAAAAGGAACCAAGCAAATTGACAAGGGTCACAGACCAGACAGTTAGCCAAAGATTATACAGAAAGAGGCAGAGGATTTTAAAAGTTGTGTTGTGCTGTCTGTGAGAGATATGGCAGTTTCCTGCAATATCTTTAGGAGATGTTACTATATTAAGTGTATGTATCATTCTGGGCCAGGGATTGTATGTAATTCCACAGGAGAGGTAACCACAGCCCCTCCAGGAACTAAGAACAGTTGCAAGGTGATAAGGCAAATTCACTCAGATAGGAAAGCCTCCAGTGAGTTACTACCACCTGGAGAGGCCCGCATATACTAGTTCAGGCTGGGTTCTCCAGAGGCCAACAGACAAAGAAAGGACTTTTGGATAAATAGTCTGAATTTAAACTGACTCAGGGCCTTCTTTCTGATACAGCAAACAGACAGGACCTGTTGTCCACGGAAAGGGCCCCAATCCTTAGGGAAGGGTTGGAAGGACTGACATCAACCAGAGCCCTTGAGGAGATGGGGATAATCTTTGATAAGTTTTTTAGCACATGTGTAGGTTCTTTCTTTGTTTTTAATACGTTTTGTCTGTAATGCTTTTACCTTAAGAAAAAGTGTGCTTGCTTAGAAATAGCTGTGTGATAACTTATAACGGTGGGTCATTTTGCTGTTTATAGTCTCTGAGGAGAAAATCAAAGCAGCTCTGCTTAGGTAGTCCAAGTTGCTGGGAAATTCACAGTAGGCAGGGAACTCTGCAACCTGGAAAAACCCTGGTCAGGAGGGAGAGAGTCATGAGTCTCCACCCCAGAGATGTGATGGCTGAGGAGCTGGCAGCCTAGAATAGGTCATAAGGGGAAAAAACGTGTGCAGTTGCCCTGAACTCTGACAGTGTCTCTCTCCCTTCCCTCAACCCCTTCTCTGTACATTGTCTGTTCAGACTGCAAGCTGCCTAGGCAGGAATCTTTATGCCTGGAAAACACCTAAAACAATTTGGGTGCACTAGAAACAATAATTAGCCTGATTATGATAAGTTAGTTCCCTCTTTCAATGCACAACGATCTGATCAAGAATAAAGAGTAATCTTTGGCTTTGTTAGTTTGTTTTGGGTTTATTTTTTTTAAATTAACTTCATTTGTATTTGGACCCCCGAGAATGTTGACTATAATTTTGCATTGCTGACAGAAGAGTCGCAACAGCTGTTGCTGAGAGCTCTGCCTACAGTGGTGCTTCTGGCATTGAGACCAACCCATTCAAAATGGAATGAAATCCTGAAAATGAAATGAGATCAGAGCAACAGACCAAAGATGAGGTTGCGCAGCTTATACAGTTGGAAAGGAAATATATTGGGAAAAGGAATATAAATAAATGTATTGAGAGCGAGATGAGGACCAAAACGAATAAACAAATATCAGATAAAAGACGAGAATTAGCAAAGAAGAAGTTAGTGGTAACAGGAGATAGGGAGGAAGTGACTGAGGTAGAGGACATTAGAGTAAATATATTAGAAATTCTAATATTACCACCCTCTCATATTACCATGTCCAATTGTTCCCAAAATATTTACATAGTATTCCTCAATTTCTTTCATAGGGATAGCACACTTAGCCTTATCTGGCTCTCCCCTTATAATGCGAGTCAATCTTCTTCTATCCTTATCAAATAATTGTTGATAGAATTTATACTTAGCTTTCTTTGTAGCATATCTCCTAATTGCATTAAAGGACCCCTTCTACTTAGCCTTCTCAATACTCTGCACCATTCATAATTAATGTGGTAGAACAGTGCCTCCGGACAAGGGATCCATAAAGGGACAGCTCCTTTGATGTCACACCAACTATATAACACATACAATTCTCCAAAAGTTGTTTATTTTTGAATATACACAACTTTGTTAGGTGCTTCAGAAAAACAAGTGCAGACACAGTCCCTTCCCTGAACAGCTTACAAGTTTTAGGAGCTCAGTGACCACCCCAGCAGTTACTGCAGAAGACCAAAGGGGGGGGTCTTAAATTTTCCCCTCCAGCCTGCAGTCCACCGGTGGTTGGGATCATAGTATCGCCAGCAAATGTATCCCATAGGGAGGGAGAGAAAGAGTGCCTCATGCTGTTCCCTAGTGAGCTGTTGAGGTGTCTCTCAGGGCAGGTCTTCACTACGGGGGGGGGGGGGGAGGGCGTCGATTTAAGATACGCAAATACAGCTACGCAAATAGCGTAGCTGAATTCAACGTATCGGAGCCGACTTACCCCGCTGTGAGGACGGTGGCAAAATTGACCTCCACGGCTCCCCATCGATGGTGTTTACTCCCACCTTCACTGGTGGAGTAAGAGTGTCGATTCAGGGATCGATTGTCGCGTCCCGACGAGACGCAATAATTCGATCCCCGAAAGATCGATTTCTACCCGCCGATTCAGGCGGGTAGTGTAGACCTAGCCTCAGTGACTCTGAAGTCTGAAGGGAACCATGTCCAGCCCTTTTGAGCCAGAACAGATGTTAGCATGACACTGAGTTACATGTGGATCAAGTCCCAGTAAGGAGGAAACAAAGTGTACTCTGAAGAACCCCATGGGAAGAAAGAAAATGTAAATATGACATCAGTCTGAAGAATGAGGTATCAGTAAGAATTGCTCTGCCTCAGTTATTAAGCACACAGGATTGACATTGACATTTGAATGCATAAGCTCTGCTGTGGGTACTGCAGCAAAGGTAACTTCATCTAACCAGACTTAGTGGTAAGTTCAATAACCAAGTATGAAGGCTATCAAGGGGCAACCCTGCCTGGGGCACGCTACACAGCACCCTCCAGCAGCAGGCTACAGCATGACAGGTACCACTGCCTCTGTTTCCCCTTTTTGTTTACCCAGGAAACAGTCTTTCAGTGTCCAATACAAAGCCCACCTCTCAGAGTAATTTATACTAGTGCATTCATTCCCCCAAAAGCCTTGTAGAAAAAACATTCTTGACAAACCCACAGTAAACATATAAAGGTGCAACTATTTTTCCATTCCCCTCTTCATGGACAACACCTCCAGGTTACTCACCTGGGAGTCAACAGCAGCACTGTCTTCCCAGACCCTTTGGCCCCTGATCCAGGGCCCGTTCTCCAGGCAATGCACCAGAGAGTGACCAGTCTCATGATTCTTCCCATGGCTCCCCCAAGTCAGGTGTCCCACAAGAGAGCTCCCTGCAGCGTTCTATTCCCCAGGTCTCCCTGTCTGGGAGCCCCACCCCTGCTCAGGGAACATCCCTCCAGAGTCCACCCTCTTGCTTCCAGGCTCAGCTTCTCCTGATCCAAGGAGAAGCTGGATCTTTCCTTTTTGCCTAGGGGCCAATGCCCAAGCCTTCTGCTTATCAGGATCCCAACTTCAGTCAGTTCTCACCAGCAGTTCTGTTCCAGCTGTCCTCAGAACTCAGCTGTATCTACCAGGTCTTCTGTAGCTCTCCCAAGCAACGCTTGACAGCTCTTTCCTGTTGCTTCCTGTCTCTGACTCCTCTCAAGTTCTGATACTCCATGTCTCTGGCTCACCAGGTCTCCTTCCTTCTAGGGCCCAAGTACCCTCTTTTAAGTCTAATGGGGAGGGGAGGTCAACTAACCAGTCTTAAGTGCACTAATCTCTTCCTTCGTTAAGGGTCAATGTCACCCTCCCGACAGAGGCCTATTACGCTTCGGCTTTTATCAACTACGTACCAATGCAGTTTCTGGATCCAGCAGAGAAGGGCACATATGCATATGGATGCCTTCCACTAGAATTCTCAGGGAAGAATCGCTCAGGCCTGAATTCCTCAGGGTCTGGGAAAACCTCTGGATCTCTGTGCAGTGCATAAGTAACAATGACTACCTGTGTATCTTTTGGTATCTTAAATCCTTCTGCAAAAAAAGAATCAACATGCCAGTGAAATAAGTGGCTTCCTGTAAATGGATACAAAGCACAAAAACAGTTCTTTACTTGTACAACACCTTGACAGCAGATACTTCTCATAGTTAAAAATGATGAATACAGACAAGGCTGAGATCTACTACCCGTAATCATCCACAAAACTAACTCATCGTCCTCCTTCAAAACTCTCTTTTGCAGCGAGCCCTTCAAAAACTTGACAATGTCTAGACTGCTGTTGTGCTGACATAAGAGCCTAACCTGCTAACAAATAGGGTCTTATTGCTTTCTTGTACTCCACATTGGTCTGTCTGTATCCATCTGTTCTCCCTTGTCTAATATGTAGATTGTAAGTCCTTTGGGACAAAGAACATCTTTTTGTACTTTCTTTGTACAGTACCTAGCCTAAATGGGTCCTGATACATAGCAGGGGCTCCTACACACTGTGAAAATAAAAAATAATAATAAATAAATACTACTACTTACTAATATGGCAATCTTCACTTGTGGTCCGGGCAAAGGATGGAACAGAAGGGAAGAGACGAAGGGCTTCTTTAACAACACACTCAAGATATCGGAGCTTCTTCAAGTCATCCATTGTGACAGGCTGGTCAGAGTTCCCTGATTAGAATCACAACAGGGGTGTGAGAAACAACTGTCCTAATCAGACTAAAGACACAAGCTTTGAGCAGTGGCCTGCTAAATCCAGGGTTGTGAGTTCAATCCTTGAGGGGGCCATTTAGAGATTTAGTTGGGGATTGGTCCTGCTTTGAGCAGGGGGCTGAACTAGATGACCTCCTGAAGTTCCTTCCAACCCTGATATTCTATGATTCTATCTTAAGGGGCTCCCAACTCTCTTAAATGCTGACAAAACTACAACTCCACCACTGGGCTTATGTAACCTTTGAATGGGCTAGAGTTTACATCATTGCCCTTCTCCAGTGCCTAAAAGAACCCAACTCCCATAGAAAAGCACCTGGAGACCTAGAATTCAGTCACTGAGGATTTTCAGCAAGGATTGCACAAGATCAACCTCCCCACATTCAAGTCCAAAAAGAATAAAAGGACTTAAGAATTAAGTACCAACTTTATAAAGACAAAAACATAATAATAATAGTCATAATAACAACTTAATTTCTATTACATAACATGGCTCCTTTATAATCCGTATACATGATCTTCGCAGTTATACATAAACAAAAATAAAGAAAACAAATTAAATCTAAATAGGTCAGTCCCCACAGAAAGACAGTGATAAGAAATTCAAGAGTTCCAAAAGCTAAGGTTGAGTTCACCTGAGTCTCAGTTACAGGCTACTGATTTAGAAGCACTGCAGCAATAACTTCTTTCCTCTTGCTTGCAGAAACCTCCAACCGGAATCCATGCAGACTGTTCCTCTTCCTCTACTGCAATCACTCAGTTAGCTAGCATGGGCGTGGGTATAATAGGCCGGGGAGGCTAAGACTCCCCTAAGCCAAGTCCTGGCCCTGCCCATGCTCTGCCCTTTCCCCAAGCTGGTGTTGGGGGTGGCTGGGGCCCCTTCAGCTGTGGAGGTGGGGGAGCTCAGTGCTGTGGCGGATGGGAGGGGTGATAGGGCGGGACCTCAGGTAGAAGGGCCAGGGCTGCATGGCTAGCATCCCTAGAGGGGCCAGGGGGTCATATGCCGGCCATGTTAGCTAGTCAGCTAACTAATTAACTGAGCACTCACTTTAAGTATACAGATTAAAAAAACCTGCTGCAAAATACTTCAGAATTAATGAACATAGCCTGCTTTCAGCTCCTGTGGCTCAGCTTCTGGCACGTGGCCTTTTGTAAAGCAGCTGCCGTGACTACTAGCCCTCATGGAGTTTGAGTCTAGTAACAGGGAACCTATTGAGCATACCCAAAATTACCACCCACAATTCCAGAAACTTCTGAGTGTGGAGAGTTAATTGTGCATCTGCCTAGCACCAATGACCCAGACACAACTCATTCCTCCCCTCTACAGATCTCTTAAAGAGATATCTCCCTTTTAGGGCTGTGGGTTACACTTATGGGTTTGAATCATTTGTCTAAATATTTATTCTTGTGATTTTCTTCAACTACCATTATTATTTATTATTAAGGCTACAATTTAATCCTGGGTATTTTTAGCAAAAGTCACGGACAGGTCACATGCAATAAACACAAATTCACGGTGTAATGCTTTGTACCTTGGGGAAACACCCAGCACCCCCATGTTCATCCTTGTAAAATGATTGTGTGGTATCCAATGCAAAGTTTGTCATGTCGGGTGTCTTCGGAAGGCTCATAATGCACTGAGCATTGTTGTTATAGTGACGTTATAGTAATTGTTATTATAGTAATGTTATAGGTTGTAATTTCATGTATACAGTTATGAGGCTGAAAATGTGTCTTCATGGCTTAAAATAAGCCCAGGCAAAAAGTTCATACCTCATAAGGGCATGTATGGGACAAACCCAGCCCAGCCTCACAGGAACAAAGGACACTGGCTTAGGCAACAACAAAGGATCTGTTGGACTCTCGAGTGAGTCACCCCCCCTTCCCAATTTGGTCAGTTTGGGACTGCGATGAGGTAATGCTCACCTGACTCTGAAGGGGGGGGAGGGCGCAAAGCCAAGAGGGAAGAAAGAACATGATAAAAGGGAGAGACGTTTGTCTTCCTCTCTCTTCCACCTACATCTACAGATATCACACTGAAGTGCTGATCAAAGGGGAGAGCCTGGCTGAAGAGCAATCAGCCAGCCTGTGGTGAGAAGCATCTAAGTTTGTAAGGACACTGAAAGTGTTAAGATCAGCTTAGAATGCATTTTGCTTTTATTTCATTTGACCAGATCTGACTTGTTATGCTTTGACTTATAATCACTTAAAGTCTACCTTTGTAGTTAATAAATCTGTTTGTTTATTCTACCTGAAGCAGTGTGTTTGGTTTGAAGTATGTCAGAGACTCCCCTTGGGATAACAAGCCTGGTGCATATCAATTTCTTCGTTAAATTGACAAACTCATATAAGTTTGCAGCGTCCAATGGGCATAACTGGACACTGCAAGATGGAGGTTCCTAGGGTTGTGTCTGGGACCGGAGATATGGGCTAGTGTCATTCAGTTGCACAATCCAAGGAGTAGCTTACATGCCAGAGGCTGTGCGTGAACAGCCCAGGAGTGGGGGTTCTGACAGCAGAGCAGGGTAAGGCTGGCTCCCACAGTCAAAGACTGGAGTGACCTAGCAAATCACCAGTCCAGATAACACCAGAGGGGAACATCACACATGGCCCATGACCAGTCTGTGACTTTTACTATATACCCCTGACTAAATCTTAGCTGGGAGGATGGGACGCTGCTTTGGGGGGAGACTGGGGGGCCACTGCTCAGGGAGAGCAGGGGCCAGCAGCACCAGCTGTCGGGGGCTACCAAGCTCCGGCTGCCCTTGGGCCACCCACCCGCCTCATCTCCCACCACCTGCAGGACCACTGATCAGGCAGTCCCCGGAGCCAGCTGCTCCGGCCACTGCTGGGGCGGGAGTGGCTGTCCCCAGGGCCGCCTGAGCAGTTGGCCCCAAAGCCAGCTGCCTGGGCGGCCCTGGGAGTCAGCCACACCAGCCGCTGCAGAAGTCATGGAGGTCGTGGAAAATCATGGAATCCGTGACTTCTGGGACAGACATGGAGCCCTACTGATTATTTGTATTGCAGTAGCACCTAGGAGCCCAAGTCATGGACCAGGATTCCTTTGTGATAGGCACTGTACAAAGATACAACAAAGAGATGGTCCCTGCCCAAAAGACTTTGCAATCTAAGCGATCTGTCATAATTCCCTTAGCATCAAACCAACTACCACTGATATATCTTTATACACAGAAGAGTTACAGCATGTACAGTGGCAGGGCAGGTGTTTATTTTCCTTTATAAATCTCTAGATAGAAATGACTATCAAACCATACACTGTCAATGCAAACTTACACCAACAAAGAAGCAAAGGATAGAAACTAACCAAACACTTCATCCAATTCTCTGTGAACTTTCTTTTGGGCTTCCGGATGACATCCAAATAAGTAGATGGCCCAGTTCATAGCAGCAGCTGTTGTATCATGCCCCTAGAGGTACAGATTTCAGATCTGCATTATCCTCATGCATATGAAGTTAAATATATTCAAGGAATTAGGGACATTTTAGTGATGTAGCCTAACTGTACAGATACAGAAGAAAAGCTAAGAATATATGAATCCATGTAAAAATCCGATACCTAAGATTGAACAGGAAATAACCAGTTGTGTAACATGATGGATGGAGACTAAAATGAGGGGGAGAATCATAATGTTAACAAGCAGAAGTCTCTTTGCCATTCCTCTTCTATTACTTAGCTAGTCTATGTTGACCGGGTGAAGGGTTTTCCTCTGCATTCAGACTCTGAAGAAGAGGTTTGCTATTGCTTCCTTTTAGACATTAGCTGGTTGATCCATTAAATCTCTCTGGACAGTCACAATAATTTAAACACTATATAGTAATCTTAAAATCACTATTTTTCCCCACAGTCCATTGTTGGAGGGGCATTTACCTTACTTCACTGCTTTACAATTAAATATAATTATACAAAGTTACTCACTATCTTTTTCATCATGGGATTGTAAATACAGTATTACCATCAAGAGGGCATAGGAATATAATTTTCCTATAATTATATGTTATAAACATAAAACTGATCCAGTCAGGTACTGTAGGCTAACAAAATCAAGGGAATGTTCACTAGCAACAGATTTTGTCAATATCTTAATTTTAATCAAATTTGCTGTAATCGAGCCCCAGATTAATAGCGACCATGGTACAATTAATTCCACTGCCTCTGGGAGTAAAGAGTTACACCAGCAGAAAACGAGCAATACAGCAGTGAATCAGGCCCAGTGTGATCATTTCCAGTAATCCTGTGTCACAATGGATATAACAGTAATGGAAAGGGACTAAAGACAGCTAACAATGTGATTAGTAGCATGGAGAGATTTCAATGAGAGAAGAGATTAGGATCATTCATATCAGGTGCAGCAATTGCTATATTTCTAGGTATATATCTATCTAGTCTAGGTAGGTATTATACAGCTTCCTCACTAAGAGCCTGATCCAAAGTCCATTCAAGTCAATGGAAAGACTCCCTTTGACTTGGATAGGCTTTGAATGAGGACCTACAGGTCCAGGCCTGCAAACCCTGGCCCCTGGCAGTAGCTCCACAGTAGTCATTGGACTATTGGTGTGCGTGGGGACTGCTCAAATGTGCCATGGTTTACAGGACCGGGCACATAGTTCTGACAATGGACTTCAATCTTGATTTGGAAATGTGCAACTTTCCACCACAACATTGCAACTCACAATATTGAAGATTTCTTGCTCTGGATATACTTTTTGTTCTGAAGAATGAGATTCTATACTGCTATGTGTGCATCAAGCTCTTCTTACATTGCTCCGACACTATTACAGTTATGACTGAATCATAAAAGTAAAGCTTCTGTTCCAGTAAGAGGAAAACTTCAGTTCTGTAACAGATCTCAAGCTCTGAAAGTCTACAGCTCCTTGGGGTACCTCAAACATGAAAGTATCCACTTCCTCTTGAATATCCATGTAGCTCAGTCTGTTTCCTTTGTCATCAGTTGCATTCAGAAGCATATCAAGAAAAGCTCTTCTCTTTTTGGACCCAGTTTGTTCACATTTGCCTTCAAAGTCAATTTTATGTTGTTCGTGTATCTTTATTTCATAGGATTTTTCTGCAATAACCTTTAATATAAAAATGTATATATAGTTCATGGCTTAAATTCCACAATCTAATGATGTGTGGCCCCTGTTTGTATGCACTTTAAAATAATTTTTATCCCACATATTTAAAAATTCACTGTATCCCTGGCTCTATACCAGGGGTAGGCAAACTATGGCCTGTGGGCCAGATCTGGCCCCTCAGAGCTTTGGATCCGGCCCGCGGGCTTGCCTCCCGTGGCACCGTGGGGCCCCACACAGCTCTCAGAAGCAGCCAGCACCACGTCCCTGAGGCCCCGAGGTGGGGGGGCAGAGGGCTCCGTGCGTTGCCCTTGCCTCCAGGCACCACCCCCCGCAGCTCCCATTGGCCGGGAATGGGGACCTGCGGCCAAGGGGAGCTTCGGGGGAGGTACCTGAAGGCGCAGCAAGGGAAGCACATGCGGATCCCTCCGCCTTCCCTCCCCCAGGGCCGCAGCGCTTCCTGGAGTGGCGCGGCATGGGGCTAGGGCAGGCATGCAGAGAACCTGCCCTGGCCCTGGTGCATGCCGCTGCCACCCCGGAGCCACTTTAGGTAAGCGGAGCCGGGCCGGAGCCCAAACCCCTCCTGCACCCCATCCCCCAACTCCCTGCCCTAAGCCCCCTGCCTGCACCTTGCACCCCTCCTACACCCCAACTCCCTGCCCTGAGCCCCCTGCTGCTCCCCACACCCGTCCTGAACCCTAACCCCTGACCTGAGCCCCCTCCCGCACTCCACGCCCCTCCTGCACCCCAACCCCCTTCCCTGAGCCCCCTCATGCACTCCGCACCCCTCCTCTGCCCCAATCCCTTGCCCTGAGCCCTTTCCTGCACACTGCATCCCTGCCCCGGCCCTGCATACAATTTCCCCACCCAGATGTGGCCCTTGGCCCAAAAAGTTTGCCCAACCCTGCTCTATACTATGCATTGGTTGGTGGTAGAAAGGGACTTATCCCATCCCCTTAGTACTTGTTTCCCTATTGCATGCTGAGTTTGCACTCATCCATGCAGTGAATCATATATATTCTGAGGTTTTATGTCCTGCTTTTTCACAAACAGGCTACTTATGAGTATGCACCTAGTGCTACAGACAGGAACACTTTGTTGACTCCTTGCTTTGATTGTTCTTCATTTCTGAGCCTCAGCACAGTGCTGCTGCCTTAGCAGGCAACATCACAATACTGTATAGTAATGTGGCATTGCACAGAATGCAAATCAGCACCAAACGGATGAAGAATCTCATTCAGATGTGGTACCTAATTCTCCTGGTCTTTTCACTAGTGTATCTCCATTGACTGCAATGGAGCTACAGTGATTTAAGGGTGATTCCTGCACCACTGGAGACAATGTGCATAGGGACTGGCTCTAAGTGAGAGGAAAATCAGGCCCTGTGACTGAACTTTCTTCTTTAAAGGGCAAATTCTGGTCTCAGATATGGGTGCACAGTTTCCATTAACTCAACTTCCTGTCACTACAGAATCTGGTCTTTAGGTATTTATCAGTTTGTATTGCTTGATTAAAACAGATTTAAAAATAAAGGTAGGGCAGTTTTTAAACTCTTTATTTAAAGCATGGAATAATAAAGAGTGAGTCTTGGCATTTGCAACAGCTGTGATTTTTACAGCTGTTACAAGACTAATGGTGAAGTGCTAGATTATTTTAAGCTGTTCATTAAGGGAATTAAGATAATTTTCTACGGCTTCCCTTCCTCCCCCAACTAAAGTATACTAATATAAATGGTTATACTATTCCCATGTAAGGGTTACCCATTAGCTGAAAACAATAGATTCTAAGTGATTGCATCTTTCCCTTCAGGGCATTCCTTTATGGCCTGAATATCATAAACATTCTGTTTTCCTATCCCAGACACATCTCTCAGATAAGGTGATGTTTCCAATGGTTGAATGCCCAGCCACCAAATGCACAATCTGAAATCTCTATATTTACTACAGTATTTCTCTCCATTGACTGGGACACAATAAAAAAGGAATAACAGGTTACATTGTCAGTAAAACTGTGAAGAATCTTGAGACTTCTATTATGTTCCCTTCCTTCTTGGAACATATAGTACATAAAGTCAGGCCAAAGCCAAGGACACCTCTGTCTCTGATGAAGGACATCACTCATCCTAGGGTAACAAAAATAACATTAAATTATAGTTATTTCTGAAAAATATCCCCAACACATCCACAGGAGCCTAAAAGTGTCTAAATTTCCTGGTTCTGAACACGATGATGTAAGTACCATCTGATGTTGCAGACACAATCATTTTGTCTAGTCCTTAGGGATGCCATCAATCCACTTTTTATTATTAATTACAATGCTCAGTATCATCTATCTTATTTTTCATGTGTCTATGGACAGAAATGCTTCTATCAGGTTGTGACAGGAGTGGTTTGTCCCCTTAAGGGTAGTAGGGCCTAAAGATCATCCCACCCCGTTCCATGGTGGGGCCCTTTTAAGGTTTGGTACCCAAGGAAAGTGACATAAGGCAGATATAGGGAGAGAGGAAGTGGTTCAAGGAGAATAGTCTGTATGTGAGAAAAACCTGTGCTTCTATTCCTTTGAGGGGCCAGAACCAGGAGCCTTGCAGAGAAGGTGGGGTAAGGCTCCTCTCTCCCAACCATCCAGAACCAGCTCAGGGAAAGAGAGCTGTATCTATGCTGCTGCCTCCTCCCTCAGAAGAGGGAGACACCAGCAGGACAAGGTGACCTGCTGAACCCTTGGAGACTAGGGACTAACTGGAGAAAGGGACTAGGTGAAGGAGAAGCTGGTTGAAAGCAACAGCTGGGCTGTGCATATTTCTTCAGACCAATAAGGGCACTGTGGGCCTCATGTGCCCCAAAGGGAGCAGCTTGATAGAAAACCTCAGCCGTAAGGGAGAGAGCTGTTAAGACCCCATAGCTTTTGGGGAAGCTATATAAACTAAATAAATCTGAGCCCAGGTGAAGAGGAAATGTTTAAAGATGCCAGAGGCAAGTGAGTTTCTTCCGAACTCCTGTAAATGGAACTGAGGGAAGTGTGCCTGCAGGACCTCGCTGTGCCAAAAGGGGAAGCACTGGCGTTGCCCTCTGCCACACAAATGAAATCTATTCCCATCTAAAATCAGTATTAATCAAAGAAGTTTGTCACTATGAAAAAGGAATGTGTGCCCCCATTTTCTCTCACCCAGGTATAATTCTGCAGTAACTCTGATGTCAGTGGGTATGCTGAGAACAAAAGGTTGAGGAGGTTTTTAATTAAATCTAACAATTTACATGACCTTTCCTCTGATTTCAACCTCTCCACAATTCAGAAGCATAAGCAATGCCATCTGATAAACAAACTATGGAAAGAAATTCTGCCAGGACAATTTTTCAGTGAGACATTCACACAATTGTGACTAAATAGAAATTATGGAACAGAACTATTAGCCTTGTCCTATGAGGGGTTTGGGCCATGCATTTGCAACATAGCTTCAAATAGTTTAGAAAACCTAAGAGTCAGTCACAAAAAAAATAATTGTCATAGAATTTAAGGCCAGAAGGGACCACCATATCATTTAGATTGACCTCCTGTATATCACAGGCCACCTCCACCATTCACACACTAAACTCAGCAATGGAAATGAGACCAAAGTATTACAGCCCAGAGGAGACTAGACTATTATGCGCCACAGAGAATAGTAGGTATTGAGGTGTACCAGTGCCAAAGGCCCATGCAATAGCAGGGAAATGAATAAATGAGGAATACCCAGATAATCCTGGCATGTGACCTGCCCCCACACACTGCAGAGGAAGGCAAAAACCATCCAAAGTCACTGCCAATCTGACTTGGGGAAAATTCCTTGCTGACCCCATATATGGTGATCAGTTAGACCCTGAGCATGTGAGCAAAAACCATTCAGCCAAGCACTTGCGAGACAGAATGCTGAGTGCCGCCTCAGAGCACTGGCCCTCCCTAGAACTAGGGGTCATCAAATAAAATTAATAGGCAGCAGGTTTAAAACAAATAAAAGGAAGTTCTTCTTCACGCAGCGCACAGTCAACTTGTAGAACTCCTTACCTGAGGAGGTTGCGAAGGCTAGGACTATAACAGAGTTAAAAGAGAACTGGATAAATTCATGGTGGTTAAGTCCATTAATGGCTATTAGCCAGGATGGATAAGGAATGGTGTCCCTAGCCTCTGTCTGTCAGAGGATGGAGATGGATGGCAGGAGAGAGATCACTTGATCATTGCCTGTTAGGTTCACTCCCTCTGGGGCACCTGGCATTGGCCACTGTCAGTAGACAGGATACTGGGCTAGATGGACCTTTGGTCTGACCCGGTATGGCCTTTCTTATGTTCTTATGTTCCCTGTCCAATATCCCATTTCTAGCTGTGGCCATCTCTGATGCTTCAGAGTAAGGAGACCAATCATATCCTCTCCAAGCCTTCTTTTTGCTTAGCTAAACAAGACAAACTCTTCCTGTCTCCTCTCATAAAAGATAGACTTTCCATTCCCCTGATCATCCTATTAGCTCTTCTCTACACCTGTTCCAGTCTGAAATAATCTTTCTTGAATATAGATTAACAGAACTGTACACACTATCCCAAATGAGATCTTACCAGTGCCTTGTCAATAGTATTAACACCTCTTTATCTCTAGTAGAAATGCCTTGCCCAATATATCCTAGTATTTGATTTGCCTTTTTCCACAGACACATCACATCACAGATGGCTCATAGCTATCATGTAACTGAGGGTTGTTCAAATATAATCTTATATAACCTCTTAGGATCTGATACTCATTTATCTCTGGCAGCATAAAGGAGCCTGGAAGCAAGAGTAAATTAAAGATGCACCCACTTTATGTTACTAAAGTAGTATAAAGGGACTTTAGTGCAAATGAGAATAAGGTACTTTAACTCCACATTAGACCATATTTTATGTTGACATATGCAACATGCAACTCCACTGAAGTCATGCACTGTAGCACTGCACCTTGTGTAGGTTTTTTGTTTTTGTTTTTGTTTTTTGGTCTGGTTGATTTTTGTTTGTTTGTTTGTTTTTTAACAGTAATTCATCCTGGGTACAAAACATTACCATTCTAATCAGATAGCATTTCACTCCCACTTTGCACCAGTGGGAATTATTGTACAAGGTGCAAACCAACAGTGAATTGGGCCCAATGTGGAATTCAGTGTCCCACCCCCCAGAGAAGGCTCAAAAGAGCCATGGTGACTATTCCAGCCAACATTAGCCATGGAGAGGTTGAACTGCAACTGAAACCTGTTCACAGGTTGGAGCAGCTGGCCTTGTGCAGCCGTTATAGACGTCTCATCTGTGCATGGACAGCTTACACAGGTTCTACCATCGTCCTGACACTCTACCTCCATATACAGCCTCCCTCATCCCCACAAATAAGCAAAGGAGGACTTAGGTGGCACAGAAGGCCTTGTGCAGGTCTACACTCACTTATAAACAGCACGGACATATTCAGAATCCCCATTGTTCTGTGCACCCACATTCTTGCCCATCGCAGTTTCTAGAAAAAAAGAAAAGAAAAATTTCATAAAGTTAACTGGGTGAAAAGTTAAATTCATTGACAATATACTGCCACGTGTTGCATGAAAGCACTGAAGCCATTTACATCCTCATCTTATGGCATTTCTCTTTTTTTAGAATGTGTACTCTCTTTGTGTGTCTAGCCCTATTACCCCTATTCCTTTAATTCTCCCTCAGTTTACATTCCATATCCCTGTTTTACCCCATGGATAAAGGATTCTCATAACACAATATTTGATTGTTAAGACAGATACAAAAATAATTAAAATAGAAAAGATGCATTCAGGGTAGATAATACAGAAGTATTGTTACAAGACAGGCAGGGCCTTTTTGTCAGTTATCTCAACTAATTAAATTGCAGCATTGTAACTTCTCTACTTTTAAGTCTCCTTATCATTTACATCATGTTTATAGCAACTGCTGAATCATCACCAGGACTTACCACAGATTATATCCAGGGCACAGAGAGTGATGTCTAGAAAGCAATCAAAGGGCTCTTTGTCAACGTGCTTTTCAAGTTTATCAACCAAAATATTGGCTTGTTCATTTATAACTTCTAGAAAATCAGCTAAGATTGTGAAATGGAATGTGGGAGTTATCATTTTCCTTCTGGAACGCCACTTATCTCCAGTGCTACAAAATAAAGCGTTGAAAATTAAGTATAAACAACTCATCAAAAAGGAAATAATGAAACTCTTGAGTAGTTATAACTTGTAGATAGATTCTTAAAGCTAAAATTTTAGAAGGTTGCCAATAGCCAATCATAGAATATCAGGCTTAGAAGGGACCCTTAGGAGGTCAACTAGTCCAAACCCCTTCTCAAAGCAGGATTAATCCCCAACTATTTTTTTTGCTCCAGATCCCTAAATGGCCCTCTCAAGTATTGAACTCACAACCCTGAGTTTAGCAGGCCAATGCTAAAACCACGAAGCTACCCTCCCCCCTTGCTTGGCCAGCCCATCTTCATTAATGACATTGATGACTAGCTCTAATGATTTGTAACATTTTTCATACATAAATTAATGTCAGTAGTTGCAGCCAGCACCACTCAACATAATGGGCAAAGTGGAAGTACGTTTTAGTACAAAACTCTTCTAATCATACAGTACTACTGACAGCTTGCTGCTAACTGTAGCTGCTGCAAGACAAATACTGTGAACAAAGTTACATTAAGGCAAGGGCTGACTGAGAAGGCACTTGAGGTGGAAGTGGGTGAGGAGAAGGGTAAATAAAAAGCCCTTTATTAAATATTTGGTATCCCAGCCTGGCTAAGCCCATCTTCATTGATAATCATAAATGGTGGCTGTTCTCATTTTTCCACTGGGTAGAAAAGTGAGGGTTAGAGATAGTTATAGCCTAATATGGATCTAGTTTTTGGCATCAGTATCATCTTCCAGCTATTACTCAGAGAAGAGGATTCATCTGCCACAGAGCTGTTAAGGTGGTGGGACAGATACTGGGCAAGTATATGTTTCTGTGGTCCCTCCCCCCTGCAGGGAATCAGCACACAAGTAGCTGTTTCCATTGCAGTGAGTCCAAATAGTTTCTCCTCTTCCCACGGAGCTCTTTTGGGATACTTGATCCCAGCCTCCCAAGCCATCCAGTTCAATGTGGAGTGGATCAGGTCTACTCCACTGCCCTGTTTGCTAGAGTGTCTAATGATGCTTCTCCAGTCCCTTCCTTGCTGGAGTTTGAGGTATGGATGTGCTTGATCTTGTCTGATCATAACAACAGGCTGGCCAAATGAGCCAGTGGGACTTCTCCATTTAGCTACTCAGCAGCCTGTCTGCTCATTTTGCAATCTTAAGAGTAGACCTAGGCTGTGTCTCAGATAGCATCAGTACAGCACATGCTTGTTTTTAGCAGAACTCCCAGAACCCCCTAAACTTCCTTCCAATTTTTAAGTGATTCCAAACAGAGTATTTCCTTGAACCTGACCCTCCCTTTTCTATAGTGGAAATCCAGAACACAGCATTGCTATGAAATCATTCTCATGCTATGTGATACAGCCGCAGTCTTAGTTCAGTCCAAGATTCTAAAACAGCAAAAAATATGAACAAAATCATCAAAATAATTAGAAAATATCTGAAATGGCAGATACATGTTAGACAGGTGCTTGCAAAAGCAGTGTAAGCAAGTACTGTCACAAAAGAAGCAAGTGTCATTCTGGGATTTATTAACAAGTGTCATATGTAAGACATGGGAAATAATTGTTCTGCTCTACTTGGCATTGGTGAGGCCTCAGCTGGAGCACTGTGTCCAGTTTTGGGCACTACACATGTGGACAAATTGTAGAGAGCCCAGAGAAGAGCAACAAAACTGATAAAATGTTTAGAAGCATGATCTATGCAGAAAGGTTGAAAGAACTGGCCATGTTTAGACAAGAAAAGAGAAGGCTGAGGGAGGACTTAATAACACTCTTCAAATATGTAATAGGTTGTTATAATAAGGACAGTGATCAAGTTTCCTCCATATCCACCAAGGGTCGGACAAGAAGTAATCAGCTTAGTTTGCAGAAAAGGAGATTTAGACTGGATATTAGCAAAAAGCTTTCTAGCTATAAGGATAGTTAAGTAGGGAATAGGTTACCTAGGGAGGTTGTTGAATCCCCATCACTGGAGGTTTTTAAGAATACAGTAGATGAACGCCTGTCACGGACAGTCCCTAGATATACTTAATCCTTCCTCAGTGTAAGAGGAAGGGCTAGATGACCTCTTGAGGTCACTTAGAGCCCTACATTTCTCTGATTCTATGCACAGTAGGATAGAGAGGGGGGAAATGGGGCCCATCCAGGCTCCTCCCTCACCCAGTCACCCAAGCAGGGCCGGCTTTTGGAAGTGCGGGGCCCGATTCAAACAGTTTTGACGGGGCCCCGGCAGGGATGACTGGAAAAAAAAAAAACGTAAAAAAACACGTGGGGCTTGTACTCACCGGGCGGCACTACTAGTCTTCGGCGGAGGGTCCTTCACTCGCTCCGGGTCTTCGGTGGCACTGAAGGACCCGCCGCTGAAGTGCCACCGAAGACCTGGAGCGCTGCCGGGTGAGTAAAAATTAACAAGGAGCCTCTAGCCAGGGAAGGGATTCTCGGCCACTTGCCCCCACCCCGGCGGCCCTGCCACTGGGTGCGGGGCCCTCTTAGGCGCGGGGCCCGATTCGGGGGAATTGGTGGAATTGGCTTAAAGCCGGCCCTGCACCCAAGAATTCGCCAGATGTAGAATTGTGTAAGAGAGACACCTCCCTAATTTTGGGGTCACCAGGACTAATGGTGTCTCCCCTCCCTCCAGCCATGTGTCCTCTGAGAAAGAAACTGCAAGTCAGAACCAGCCAGAGAATGAATCTGGCAGAGCACCTGCAAAAGCAGTTTAACAGGGATCCATAAAACTGATAATATTTCCACTGCTTTGACTGGACTTTCTCTGACCTGTGCTGTCTGGCTATTTGCTCCAAACATCTCCTCCTCCTCTCACGTTCTCTTCACTTCAACCTCATGCCACATCTGCCCCTCATGTTACTTCTTTCCCTCTTCCCCTCACCTTTCTCCCTTCTCTTATCTTCCCATTTAGCACATATATCATTAACCACCACCACCATCCCATACACACTCACCCCAAAATAGGAAACTAACATGATAGTGTGTGTGATATCCCTTTCGCTGTGTCTGTCTTGTCCATGTAGGGTATGCTACACTTTGAGCTGGAGGTGTGAATTCCAGCTCAAGGAGATATCCCCACACTAGCTCTGATCGAGCTACCACAATAAAAATAGCATAGCCATGGCAGTGCAAGTGGTTAGTGTTGCCTGATTCTTTAGTGATTATCAATTATTATTGATTTCCAATTAATTCTGATTTAAAGAGCTGGGGGATTGTAGGGTTCTAGTCCCAGAATCAGGCACAATAGAATCAAGGTTATTAAGTTCAGTACCTGGTTGGGAATCCCAGTATGCACAATGGAGACACTCACACTATGGGCAGAGCAAAACTTTAACCACTTTTATTAGCACAATTAGTAAAGACAGAAAAGCTCCAAACCACATAAAAAGATATCAAAAATTCAGACTTAAGGTGATATCTTGCACCCATTCTTCACCTATATGTTCATATAGTCACAACCTTCCTTGGGAATTTGGTAGTAAGTGACAAAGGTCCAGCCCTGTCCCTGGCATGCCAAACTTGTCCGATGGTCCAGATCTCCCTCTTACATGGTGGTCTGGCCTCTTATAGAGCCTAGGGGCAGTCACAAATTTTCATTCAAATGCCCAGCCTCCCTTGTCCATATTTAACTTCCTCACCCTAATAATGTTGGGGTATCTTTATCCTGTAGGTTAGTATATTAATGATTTCAACTAATTATCATATACATCAGTTCATTGCCAAGGCAAATTCGTAGTTAAACATGTGCCAACATTTTATCCTAAAATATCAAAACCTAGTATCAATTCAATGTTCTTGTGGTTACCTGGTATAAACGTTCCCTTTAAACATACCTTTCCCAGTTCCCCGAAACTCAGGGTGATCTGTGCCAGAGTTCACAGGCCTCAAAGCCTTATGCTAAAAGTTTAAGCTCATGTCTTACAGGATACGGGCCTTCAGATTCTTTTGTGTAACTTCTGAGTAAAATAAAATGCTAAAGCTAGCTCCACTAGCTACACTAGCCACCCCAGGTATGTACCTAGCATCTTGGATGGATACATACTTGGTGCAGCTAACCCCTCCTATCATTCAGAAACACCGTGGCTGCACTTGAAATAGCTTGGGTATGTCTCCTCAAGCTAGAATTTACATCTACAGTTTGAAGTGTAGACATTGCAAGCTCTTCAGGGCAGGGCACCAGCGTCTGATTGAATTCAGACATCTTCTTCAGAAGGTAAGTCTAGTTCGCTGCAAAGTACATAGGGCCTTATTAATAATTAATGTAATGCTACCATATTAGCTAAGGAGCTGCTCTGCAGCTCCAAAGACTTGGGGAGGATTCCTACTACTCCACTCCCATGCAGCAGAGTGCGCAACATGTGCACTGTTGTCCTGGATTTGGGCATCAGAGGTTGAGAATGAGCTGCCGGTTTGGTGCTCTGAATCTAAGCCACTCTGCAAACCTGAAGGTAGGCAGTGTTATTCAGCACTTTGGGCAAGGAGACAGGAGCAATGGATTCTGTTCCAGGGTTGGCCACTGACCTGCTCAAGTGTGACTTGGGAAAGCCACATCATCTCTCTATATCTCAGTTTCCTAGTCTGTAAAATGAGGATAATAAAATGTATCCTCCTTTATAAAGGCACTTGAAAATTGACATATAAGAGACAAGTGATTATTATTATGTATATGAATTGAAGCTATATATTTGTTGAGGAATATATAGTGTCTGTTAAGTGTTTGTATGCTCACCTGATACAATCAAAAGAAATGGACCCTCTGACATAGGCGTGGGAACTAGAGGTGCAGGGGGTGCTGCAGCACCCCCAGGTTTTACGCAGAGCTCCGCTCCCAGCCCCACATGCGAGGTTCTGGCCCCATGCCCGGGGCTCCGCTTCTGGCCCCCCCATGCAGGATCCGGCTGCTGGCCCCGCTCCTGGGGTGCTGCTCCCAGACCTGCGTGCAGGCTCCCAGCTCCGTGCCCAGGGCTCCTCTGCTGCTGGCCCCGCATCCACCCCCAGCTGTGGTCCCAGCCTTGGCCCCCTTACCCCTGTCTGGGTCCCCCCTCTAAGAGACACGGCTCTGCTCCTGGCCCCAGCTCTGGGGGCAGGGGAAGGGGGCAGACAGGGGTAAAGAAGCTGGCTTTCAGCACCCCCACTATTAAAAAAGTGTTCCAGCACCACTGCCCTGTGACTATTATTATTACTAGCAATATTATCATAATGCCAAGGAGCCCTAGTCATAGACCATTGTTCTAGATACTGTACAAAGGCAGAACAAAAATATGGTCCCTGCCCCAAGAATCTTACAATCTACATATAAGACATGAGAGAACCGATGGAGACAGATAGATGGGGGAACACAAAGAAACAATGAGGCAAATGGGTATGAGTTCTCAGAAACATCAGCCTTAAACGCTTTCACCTTATTGTGTTCCCTTTGACAGACTGTTCCATATCCCAGCAACGTTTTGAGCAAGCCACATTCTTCCTAATCTAAGCCCTATGGACAGAAACTCCAGAGAGCAAAGAGCTATTCACTCTCTCTACTGGTGAAAGGTGGGGGGCGGGGGGGGGAGAAGAATGCTCTCATAGAAAAGCTTCATTTGCACCCAAAATCCCTCTAGTGACACTTGGGAAGTGTGAAGGGGTATGTATCCCACACAGACCCAGAAAGGATTAACCTGGGCCTGAGAGGCCAGCCATCCTATCTGGCTATACCTAGAGATTGGGCCAGGTTTAACTGATGAAGAAGCCCAGATAGGGAGGGATGAGTGCTTAATATAAAGGAAGAAGTTTAAAGCAGAAGAGGACTGCTGGGAGGAAGTCTAGTCACTCTCTGGGAATACACAGCTTGTGAGGGGGAAACCAGGGGGTGGGAAAGTTAGCCTTGAGACCTTTGCATCAAGGGAGAAGACTGGCAAGCAGCCAAGAGAGATGAAGCAACCACTAGGAGTGGAGCAGGCTCCAGTGGTAAAAAAGGGAGAAAGGTTGGCTAAGAGAAGGCCTAAGAACAGTCATGGTAACAAGAAGCCTAAGGAAGCAGAAGCAAGTAGTCTGAAGGAGCAGATCTTGGTGACTGGTTATATGATCCCTGTGAGGGAACCCTAGTGTACTGGGAGGGCCTGGGTTCCCCTACCAGCCACTGTAGAAGGCGGCACTGCGATGTCCTGTTCCTTGAAATATTTGGGTGCTCTGCACTTGTCCTTCCCAGTGCTGAGCCTCACTTCAGTTTTGATTTCTTGTTTGCTGCCAGAACAATGAAGCCATCACAGCAGGCATGTGTTTAAATCAGCTCCCCCTGTGTCTATGTCCTCTGCTGGGGCCAAAGATAATGGACATGAGTCCAGAGAGGGGGACAAGGATTACAGAGCCCTGAGAGAAAGGTATGAGGATAACAGGGTCCAAAGGTGGGGCTGAAGGCCTTGTTATAAGGGTATTGGGTTTATCTGGGTAGCGTTGGCAGCGCAGCTGGCTCTGGCCGGGTGTCGCGGCTGCGAGCTCCTGCTGCTGGTAAGGGGGCAGGGAGCGGGGGGGTTGGGTAAGGGAGCGGGGGATTCTGGGGGGCAGTCAGGGAGGAGGGGGCGGTTGGATGGGGCGGAGGTTCTGGGGGGGCAGTCAGGGGATGAGGAACAGGGAGGGTTGGGAGTGAGAGTCCTGGGGGGCCAGTCAGGGGGTGGGGGTGGGGATGTGGATAGGGGTCAGGAGTGCAGGCAGGGAGCAGGGAGGGTTGGATAAAGGGGTGGGATCCCGGGGGACAGTTAGGGACAGGGGATCATGGGAGGGGGTGGTCAGGAGACGAGGAGCAGAGGGCGGATGGATAGGGGGTGGGAGTCCCGGGGGGGCTGTCAGGAGGTGGGGGGGGGGATTGGGGGGGGGGGCGGTCAGGGAACAGGGAGCAGGGGGGTTTGGATGGGTCGGGAGTTCCGAGGGGGGGCAGTCAGGGGGCAGGAAGTGGAAGGGGGCGGATAGGGGGCGAGGGCCAGGCTGTTTGGGGAGGCACAGCCTTCCCTACCCAGCCCTCCATACAGTTGCGCAACCCCGATGTGGCCCTCGGGCCAAAAAGTTTGCCCACTCCGGTGCTAAAGGGTCCTAAATCAAGAAATTTTGACAGAACCATATTCTGTCAGAATCTGCAGTTTGTCAAAATTGAAACAATTTGCAAAATTAGGTGGATTTCACCAGAATTTTGTTTCAAAATAAAACCGGGGGGGAAAGTTCTGACCTACCTGAAATGTTCCATTTTGACACTCTCCGAATGAAATACTTTGATTTTTTTTGTTTTGAAATGACAAGTGATCTCTACCAAAATAGTTAACAATGCCACTTATAAACATTTACTTTCAAATACCGTGGGAGTTTTTGATGATTAATATTGTTCATGTATGTAGCCATATTGAGAAATTACACCACATATAGCGTTGACTTGGACCTCACTGATTTCAATGGAAATAAGGGAATTTAGCTCATGACCATAAGAAGATAAACGAATTTATGAAAGAGCACTTTCCAGGAGGTAGTATGTATTACCCCTTATACTGCACATGTAGATAGGACAATCTCTTCTGATCAATTAGCAGTAAACAAGGGGTATAGTCCACACTCATTCTGGGCATGAATTACCTCTGTTAAAATATAAAAAAAATTGTTTAGAGTCTTTCTAGGGGTTTTCAGTATCATAGATCTTGAGGGTTAGAGCTAGGATGGGTTAGTTCAGCTGCGTCAGTTTTAAATATGAATCCTTTAATCTAAGGCAGTAACCAGCAGGGGTGTCCCAAGAAGCTCTTTGCATGGTATGCACAACTGAATTACTGTCACTTTAACTTAGCATGGTGTCTACACATACACTTTTTTAGGTTACATTTAGCAGCAAAACAGGCAACTAATACAAACAAAATTTCAATGAGTGGCAGTGCAACCCAATCATGGGAGTGCGGCACGGCTTAGGGCCTGGTCTACACTACGACTTTAATTCGGATTTATCAGCTTTAATTCGAATTAACCCTGTAACCGTTCACACAACGACGCCATTTAATTCGATGTAAAGGGCCCTTTAAATCGATTTCTGTACTCCACCCCAACGAGCGGAGTAGCGCCAAAATCGATTTTAGCAATTCGAATTAGGGTTAGTGTGGCCGCAATTCGATGGTATTGGCCTCCGGGAGCTATCCCACAGTGCATCATTGTGACCGCTCTGGACAGCAATCCGAACTCGGATGCACTGGCCAGGTAGACAGGAAAAGCCCCGCGAACATTTGAACTTCATTTCCTGTTTGCCCAGCGTGGAGAGCACAGGTGACCACAGATACCTCATCAGCACAGGTAACCATGCAGGCTGATAATCGAAAAAGAGCACCAGCATGGACCGTGAGGGAGGTACTGGATCTGATCGCTGTATGGGGAGAGGATTCAGTGCTTGCAGAACTTCGTTCTAAAAGACGAAATGCAAAAACTTTTGAAAAAATTTCCAAGGGCATGATGGAGAGAGGCCACAATAGGGACTCTGAGCAGTGCCGCGTGAAGGTCAAGGAGCTCAGACAAGCCTATCAAAAAACAAAGGAGGCAAACGGTCGCTCCGGGTCAGAGCCGCGGACATGCCGCTACTACGCCGAGCTGCATGCAATTCTAGGGGGGGCTGCCACCACTACCCCACCTTTGTTCGTGGATTCTGGGTCGGGGATAGTCTCGACGCCTGAGGATTCTGCCGATGGGGTAGAGGAGGAGGAGGAGGATGAGCTTGCAGAGAGCACACAGCATTCCCTTCTCCCCAACAGCCAGGATCTTTTTATCACCCCGACTGAAGTACCCTCCCAAGCCTCCCAAGCCAGTACCCAAGACTCTGACCCCATGGAAGGGACCTCAGGTGAGTTTACCTTTTAAAA